>NW_024080714.1:258596-651096 GCF_003009895.1 Hyaena hyaena | reverse complement strand
CTGCTCCCTGCTCGTAGGCTGAGCCTAAAGACTGACTTGATCTCCTTTGCAAGGTTTGGAATTTGAATTGTGGAGGTAAACTGGCTGTAATAGTCTCCAGACAGCTGCCTCTGAGTTGACATCTAATCTGCCATCTGATTGGCTCCCCTCTCACCATTGGGCATTTAGCACTGCTGATGTAAATAGAAGTGCTGAGCAGTACAGTCACAAAAATTCTTGCCACAAATAATAACTGAGCTCTATTACAAGCAGATGTAAGGTTGAATATTATTTAAAGCTTAAGTTATTATGAATCGCGGTTATTAATAAGAGGATTAAATCCCCCAAAACATTATGCTGGTGTCCAGTATTGGGCATTTAACGAAAATCAGATCTTCTTTGACATTCTTAATGCGGACACTGCCTATAGCATGGACTTTAATTGTAGTATGAAGACGTGGCAGTTGAAATGTAATGAAGCCAAAGATTTAGCAGTTTTGGGATCTGTGAAGTGTTTCTTGATGTGCCCTTTACAGGTTAAACTGTGGGAAAAAACGTGAATTGTCAGCACACGTAGTTTAATGTGAAACTAAAAATGATAACATTAAAATTTCAAGATTTTGATATGCAACGGTATCTTTCAAGGATATTTAATTAGCTTTATAAGAAGATTAAAGCTGTATTTCTAGTCATTTAAGTTACAGTTCTGATCATTTAAAAAGGTTTGTGCATAGGAGTTTCAGTTGAATTAACATAAGCATAAAGTGAGGAAACTATAATTTTGTACACAGGAAATCAAAGGGGAAAATGGATAGTCTTGTGAAATACTAACAATTATTTCAGTATTTTCTTCGTGATTATTTTGTTAGGTTTGGTGATGTGAGCCTTATTTGAAGTGCTTGCACATGTATTAGGGAAACTATCACATGCAAGCTGTTCTGGGTGTGTTTCTTCCAAATAATCTTTCTTTTGTACACATCTTAAATGCTGCGAAAGTTTTTAAAATCCTGACTTGTTAGGAAGGAATAACAGTGGTTGTAATCTACTTAGCTTATTTATTTTAGGAAGGTGTATTTTAATAATATATCTTAGAGGAGAGAATTGTCAGAATGAACACAGGAATGAATTTAACAGATAATCCTGTGAATCTCTGGCTGAGATCATTAGCGTCCACTACTTTCAAGTCTTTAGTTACTGGAGTTTAACTTTTAATGAGAATGTATTTTCCTACCCTTGATAGAAAATTTGTGGTATCAGTTTTTATTTTTGACGTGCACAAGTGACAACACAGAGGAGCCTCGTGTAACTAAACCCATGTAATTAATTTTAATAAGATTTTGCTTTGTCAGCTTGCTTTTAAAGGGATAGTTTAAAATTCACATCTTTGTAAACTAGAACGGAAGGATGATAGAGGCAGATGTAGGTCCTTGTTACTTTAAAGTACTATTTCTTAATGGTACCAATCATTTTAAGTATTTTGTTTTCTTGGAATGAGACTGAATGCATTATGTCCTCGGCATGACCCTTGGGAATAGCTTTTTTATTTTTGAGGGAGAAGAAAACTGCTGGGCATATGACCTAGATTCACAGATTTCTTATAGGTACTTTGCCGTGAAAGCGTGGAATGTGTCTTTTTTTTATATATTTTTTTTTTCGGGAGGCTTGTATTTATTTAGTGTTTGTTGGTGATTGTTATATTAAGGAATAGTTATTTGCCCAAAATATTGAATCTCCATGTAACTATAGGCCATAAAGTACTGTTAAATCACGTTGTTAAATGATGAAATTTTCTTGTGGCTTTAGCACATTTAGTTTCATTTTTGATTTTAGGAATGGTTTACGTTGGGTAGCAAATGTTTTTGTAATTGGGAACAAAACATATCTGTATATTGTATTGGGAAGGTCTTTTTAAAAAGTGAAATAAGCCATTTTATGATACAGTTTGTTACTGGGGATTTTTGTGAGATAAAGTATTTCGATAGAGCAGTTGTCAAAAGGAGCACTGAGGTCTCCTCCTGTGAGTAGTATTTTATAATGTCCACATTGGTGCCAAATTCCATTAATGCTGTTTTAACTTTAGTTTTACAGAATATAATACAACGTAATAAAAAGAGTCTTATTTATCATTCAAATAAGTGACTGGCTAGCTTACAAAGCAGGAAGTTACAGACTGGTTCCTCATTACCTTAAAATTTGTATAAGATACATTATAGCATAACATCATTCCCCACTTCCCCTCCCAATGATATTTTACCCTATCTGTGTTTTAAATCTTGTAAAGAAATTTTTGTGCCCTGAATTGATATATTTGCTGAGATATGGCTGGCTGGCTGCTGTGTCGTCAGAGAATATGGAATTAGCAGCTGTGGTTCATAGGAAAGGCCTCGCATTTCAAACAAACAAACAAACAAAGAAAATATATCAAAAATATTTAATTTTCTGTTTTCCTAGGAGGAAATGATACATGACTTAAAATTGTTTTCTTTGGATATCCTGATTTCTGTGTACTTACTTGTGACCATTTTATTTTAATGATAACTACTATTTAAGGCAGCTATCACTTAAATTTATGTCTATATTAACCTAACACTGATAAGTGTGTTCTAAGGAGCATCATATTCTTACCTGGGCTCTAGAGTGAGAAACCTTAACTCCCCTTTTGACTTTGGTTGTGCTTTTTATCTGTATTTAGGAATGAATCTTTGGCAGGGCTGTTTCTACCTGTTCCGTTTTTCCCGGCATCGTATTGTGTCAGAAGTATCACAAGTGTGTTGTGGAGATGGAAATAATCCACGTCACCCTTAGACACTTAAACTAATGTACCTTCCCTCTAAATATCATGTTCTTTCATTAGAATCGAGAGAATAACATCTTCACGCTGGTATAAAAATAGTATTAATTCTGATTTGAAGACCAATTTTGAAAATGTAAGGCAGTGTAGAGGAAGACTCATAAATTCATTTGGTAGTTTTATTAGACACATGTTTTAAAGAAAACAGGTGTAAGAGAATGGGGTTGAGTTTTCAGTTTTATTTCTTATTAATGGGCTTTGTTACTTTATAATTTAGGGCAGAGTACGTCTAAAAAAAAAAAAACCTGGCTTTTCATGTAATAGGGACTTACTTATTTCCATAGAATAAATACCAATATGACAGGCAGACTGAAAAGATGATCATTTCATGTATTTAACCCTGTTCTCTCCTAGGATGGGGAGTGGTTTGATTTAAAATTTGTTGGGGGGGGGGGTGTCTCTGAAATTTCGCTACTTATTTTGAAGACTGGTTTCGACATGCAAATTTTAGACATATTGCATTGGGGACTGTATTAGCTTTTTGCCCAGTGTCCTAAATTTAGCGGTTTTTCTCACTACACCACCCTGACACTGCTCAGTTAATGGGTCTGTGTACTTTGATCCATCACTGAGGAAAAGGAACTAATAACTCTCTTGTGTCACTTTCATTTTGGCCTGTGTGTAGTTTTGTAAATTTGAGGCTTATATATTTACATTTGGAAGAACTGTGTGTATCACATAAAACAACAGATTTATGGAGGCTCCAAAGGAATGTTAATAAAACTCAAGTTCCTTTAATTTTTTTTTGCAATAATTAGATTTGCAAAATGGATGTTACAAAATTTTTATGATATTTTATAATGCTGTTTATGCTTACAGGCCACTTCCACGTCCTAGGCCTTTTTAGAATTGGATACTTGGTCACAGGGTTTTCCTGAGGTGCCCTCTCTTCAGGATATTTGTGCTGATTCTCTTTGGATATGTGAAGGAGCATACTTGCTGTGTATGTGTGCCAGAGGCTGGGGTTCCCTATTTTACTTCTCCGTGTGTGTGTGTGTGTGTGTGTGAAGAAGTACCAGGCACAACTGCTTATCCACTGAGGATGTGTATATATCATAGATGTACAACTATCATACAATATTGCTTTTACAGTTTGGAGGCTATGTATACAAGATTAAGTGGCTCTTTTTGGCTTAATTGGGTGGTTGAATGAATTAACTTTGATCTAAAAACTTGGTATGCTTTCGTGACTTTTCCTCTGAGAATTTTGCTGAAAAGAAAGTGATAGAGGTATTGGTACCCCGGTGTCGTTAAGTGTCCGCTTCTTTTGCCTTACGCTAACGTTGAAATGAATGAAGTTGTTGATACAGGCATACTGTAGTTTTAACTGAACAGTTCACTCTAATTGAGTGACCGAATGAATTGATCAAAGTAAAATATGTGTTTCCACAGTAAGTTTTCAGCAAACATGTTCTATTTTCAAAGGTTTTAACTTGGAGTAATTTTAAGAAAACTATTTCCTTAGATTTACTTATTTGAAAAGGATCCAAGAGACAGTTTTCAAAAACCCACTTCTGAATGGATCAGTGCCAAGAATACTAGAAGGCTACTGAGTTTGACAGGTGAACTGATGATGAGATTAATTCGTTTCTTGAATGATACTTCTTATTGGTAGGAAAGAGACCAGAGCTCTAAAATCTTAAGCATATTTGGTTCACCAATAGACACTCTTATTTTAGGTAGGTGGCAGTAGAATCTGGAATAGATCTGTCATAGCAACGGGGTCCTTTTGAATTGAACTAGATTTAGCTTCTGCTCCCCATGTTTTGTAGGATGCACTTCCCAGGGTCTCTTGTGGGCCTTGATGAAAGATGACACTTGAGACTCAGACAAGTCGTTACTTATTAGGTGACTCTGGAAGGGAAGCCATATTTGATGAAATCCGGAAGAAAATCCTGGCCCACACTTCGAAAACTCTGGGTTGCTAAAAAAAATTGTGTCTATGTATCTTTTTATTGCGGTAAAATGATACCTAACCTAAATTTTACCAGTTTACTCCTTTTTAGGTGTGCAGTTCATGACACTAAGCCCACTCACATTGTTGTGGACCTCCACCCTATTTCCAGAACTTTTCATCTTCCCAAACTGAAATAAAAAAAATACATTTTTTCCTTCCCTTTCTTTATGTCAGACTTTCAAATTGTTAGTTATAATGTCTATTATAAGCCAAATAATCTTTTCATAGCCATCAATCTTGCTGCTCCATAGTTTATTAGTAAATCCTTCCTCACATGTTCCCTAGCAGTGCTCCGTGTGTGTGTGTGTGTGTGTGTGTGTGTGTGTGTGTGTGTGTTTCACTACTGCCAGCTGTAACTTGGGGGGTGATGTTCCCAGGTGTTGTCTGTTGGGAAATGTGTTCTGTACGGGTTTGTTGTTTCATTGTCAGGTCATTAAAAAGTTTAAAAGCAGCTTTTTGAAGCCTCTCTGTTTAGAGGTTTGGGGTACTTTGTTGAGAGAAGCCTGGTACTCGGTTAGATAATAGGATGTGGAAATGAACTGTTGGCATGATCATTTCTCCCTTTACTTCTCTCATCTTTTGCATGTTTAGCTTTTTAAAATTACTCGTTATATCCTTCTACAATTAGTGAAAGTCATTTACAATGATAATTCTTTTTCCAGTTGTGTTTTAGGTTTTGGGCCATCCCAGCCTCCAGCCTCCTGTACCTCCCCCCTCCCAGCCTGAGCAAACAGCCAGTCCATGTGATGCTGGCTCTTTTTTCTTAGTGCTCTGTAGTGCTCTGTGCCCCAAGTTTGTGGTTCCCCCCCTTATGTTTTTAATTTGCAGTCCTTTGTAAAGCTGCAGAAATTCTTTGTATGTGGAAAAATTCCTAAATTAAGATGATTGGTCTTTTAATTAAATTTAGAGGCAGCTGCAGAGGGATGCTTCTTGGATCCTGGTTAGTCTTAAGAATAGGCTTCTTTTTGTGTATAAAATTTGGAATTGTAGTTTAGCTGCTATTGATGCTGATACTTAGTCCCATCTTTTTTTTTTAATTTTTAAATGTTTTTATTTATTTTTGAGAGAGAGAGAGATAGATATAGCATGAGCAGGATAGGGTCAGAGAGAGAGGGAGACACAGAATCTGAAGACAGGCTCCAGGCTCTGAGCTAGCTGTCAGCACAGAGCCCGACACGGGGCTTGAACCCACGAACTGTGAGATCATGACCTGAGCTGAAGTCGGATGCTTAACTGACTGAGCCACCCAGGCGCCCTGGTGTATTCCCATCTTTAGACGATCAGTTGTGTATATTAACAATAGATTTCACAGGGGACACAGGGAGTGAACTGTGATTTAAGAGTGTGTACTTGGAAGCAACAGTGATTTCTTAAGGTGTAAACATTTAGCATTTGTGCATGCTATGAGGTGTGTGATGGACAAGTATCTACTCCAGATGATCACTTGGCAAATATTTATGAAGCACCCATTTTCTTAATCAGCCCAGTGCCGGACAGTAGCTGGGGTCTGGGGTTTAGTGCCAAAGCCTGCCCCCACTGAACCTGGGCATGGCATTTTGGGCATCGTTGACTTAGAACTGGCTGATTTAAAAAAAGTGCATGTAGCAACCACGTGGGTCAGCAGTCTCTTGGCCAGCTTTTTTTTTTTTTTTTTTTTTGGGGGGTGGAGGAGTGGATTTTGGCAAAACAAATAATTGTAGATTGTTGTGATGTAGTTGATGTGAGCTAGTGACTCTTTTCCATTTCTACCAATCAATTACTGGTTTTGTGCCAGAACAAAATGAAGCTCCCGCTACAAAGAATAATAAATAAAAGAAGGAAAATATAATCACTTTGAAATTTATATAGAATGGTCCTTTTTCTTTTTCTCAGTTTTCTACATTACATAGGCTCTTGGAAAAAAGTTAAAACAGTCTGCTCAGATTTAGGAAGATACTTGGATTGCTGGAGTATTTTTGGTAACTGTTTAGATAATGTATGCTGGCTGAGGAGTAAATTCAGCTACTGCTTCTGGGTCCTGAAATAAACCTTTCAGAAAGCGAGGCATTGATGATTAGTGGAGCCTGTTCCAGAATTCTTAGTATCTCCTGTTTCTTTTTGTGATGAACATCTCAGAAGTTAAACCACTCACCATACTTCATAACCTTATTTTGAAATGACTGGTAATTTTAAAATTTGTCTAGAATTTGGCATTTAATTTATGAAAACTTAAGCAAATTTTAAGATTCCATGACCACATATTTATATGTATCAGGCTGTAACCCCATTGTAATATCCTTTAAATTTTCAACTTTCAGTTCATTTTTTTTTTTTATAATAAATTCACTTTACCCAATGAATTATAAATGACCTTGGAAATAGAAACGTAAAACATTGCTACTGCTGAGCAGGAATCTGTCTGAAGAAGCAGACATATCTCTAAGGGAACTGGTATGTTTGTTGTATATTAGTTTATTTCTGTCATTATGAGGATTTATGAGAGAATGCGAATATATTACGAGGCATCCTGATGTAATGGAAAGATCATGGGCTTAGAGTTGGTCAGACTTTGATTCATTTGGAGGCTTGAGTGCCCATTTTCTCTGAGATAGGACAGAGGCTCAGTTTCCTGATCTGGAATGCTGCCTGCTGGGCGGGGCCATCGCTGAGGTCATCTCTGTAAATCCTGTGGCATTGTTATGTCGTATCTCTTCTTTTCCCACCTGCTTTCCTTCCCACTGTGCAGTGAACCCCCAGGTCTTGTTCTCTGCCTGGCCCTTGATGCAGTTCGGGGTGTGGTCGCAGATAAGCTCCGCCTCTGTCAGTTAGGTGACCCCAGTCCCTCCCAGCTGCAGAATTCTGTGCTGCTCTGAATTAAGGAAAATTATGGTGCCTAATCAGCTATGCACCACCGAGCATCTTACTAAACTATACTGGGTCCCAAACATGTTCAGTGAATATAAACTGAGGCCTATGCAAATATACAGATTTTGTGAATACCACTGCAATTTCCCTCACAAAATGTAGTTTTGTACTGATTGGGACTCCTGTAAACAATCTCATGAATTGGTTTTCATTGATCAGGAGAGCCCATGATGGATTGGCGTCATTGGGTCTAAGTTGTTGCCTCACGGTGTTACATCATTAATATTAATTAGTAGATTCTGAAAGTTACTCCTTTCTTAATACGTCTTAGATCTTTCCACTTTCATGATCTACGAAATTGACTCGCTTTGTAGGGAAAGTGCTTTTGGCAAAGGAACAAAGTTTCAAAAAATTAAAACTAGGCTTTTTTTTTTGCAATTCTGAATGGTGGACTCTGGTCTCTGATTCATGCATGCCTAAGTAACTTACTTCTATATCTGTTTCAGCTTTACTGACTATGTGGTTCACATTTGGTCCTTAGTAAGATTGTCATTTACTCTACATATCATGGAGGGTAATATTGCTCTCAAATAGTCAAAGCAGGGAATGTCAAATCTGAGAATGCCACGGGGCCTGCCTCGAATATGTAGAGAGGAATGGTTTCTTTCAGTCTTTTTTTTTCTTTTTTAATGCTGAGATTTATAAAAGTATCAGGGACAAACTTTAATTCTATTATGAACAAATACTTACTGAGCACCACTTGGTACTTAAGATACAAAGAGTAAATATAACATATGATCCGTAATTTTCCCTGGTGAATTATCATAGACTCCTGGTGTTTTACAAAGTGGAAATTAAAATGAATGGCTACATTATTCTTCTGCAGTTCTGTGCAGAAAGACTATATCCCTCAAAGTGCATCATGTAAGAACTATTTGAAGAATAGTTGATAATGTATCCAAACTGAACATTTCCTGATGAGTATATTATACATTTCTAACCTCAGTCTCAAGAAAATCTGTTCAGTTACTGCTTCACGATTTTATGTGGAAGGTCAGTATACTTGGAATTTGTTCTTAGGTGCTGTGACATTGATGGGAAAGTGATCTTCATTCGGATTTTTGTTTTGGGTATCATACGGTAAATTTTCAGCTAAAGAGAGGACTTTATAGTGTCATTAGCATGAAGGACTTAAAATTCAGTTCATTTACCTTCCCCGTATTGAACAGTCTCCTGTGTGTCAGGGCTTTGGGACTATCGGTTTGTGCCCTCGTAGCAAGAGCCAGGGCAGATGTTTGTGGGGACCTGGTGTGTGTGCCTGGTACCGCACTGGATGCATGATGGGTCCCTCGGTGATGAGGGTGTGGAGCTTGGTAAACTGAGGACAGAGCCTGAGGGCAAGTAAACATGCGACACAATACAGGGTAAATGGCTCAGTGAGAGAAGTCTTAATGTTAGTGTCACATCTGACAGACTAGATTGGGGTCGGGTAGGAGTAAGCAGGCTGTGCGCTAAATAAGGTCTAATAAGCTGAGACGTGGTCAATAAGCAGAAGTTATACAAGTGAAGAGGCTTGGGAATGGAAGCAGGGAGGGGCAAGGGCAAGAGCCAAAGGGGTGCAGATTAGAGAACCTGGAAGGTTGGACATTGACCACCTGTGTGACCTTGGGCTAGCTACTTTACTTCCTGATGTTTGAAGTTCCCTCCTGTCTGAGGAGATGGGAAGGAAGACTTAACCCATGGAATTGTTGTGAGAAGTATGCTTGATAAAGCACTGGTACTCTGCCTGACAAGGAAAGGGATGCTTTCAAAAAGTAACAAAGGATTGTCATTTCTCATGGATAAGGAATTAAAATGGGTTAGATGCGGTTCTGCGTTCGTTAATTTGACAAGTTAATTTAACAGCCTGTTAGTTTTTCCTCTCGGAACAAGTATGTTAGCATTTGAAGTTTATTTCTAATCCAGACAGTTTTGTTTTTTATTGCCTGATGTGTCTGTCCCTTGCCATGTGTTTGGGAAAAGTGAGCTCTGGGGCAGTTGATCGTATTTCTAAAATGTCTGCTGTAGTTTTCCAGTCTTTTCTTACAGCCCTATTTTTTTTTTTTAACTGGTAAGGAAAAATAAATTCAGAAGATCGATAATTGGAGCATTTAATTTCACCATCATCAACAAATATTTAGTGACCTTGGTGTCGGAGCACTGTACCAGATGAAAAGATATGCAGGGACTATTCAAAAATTGTTAAATGTCGAGGTGTTCGTTGCTTAGCGTGGAAGAATACCCTTAGATTATGAAGTGAATACTGGTGATTAAAATAAAGAAGGCAGTTTGTAGAATATTTGTATTTTACTTACTATCCCACTTAATTAGAACTATGGATTGAATAACTCAGGCCTCCTAAGCAATCTGCATTTTGAATTTAAGGGGATTGGTGGTAGGCAGACAGCTTGCGGATCGGTGAGATGGATCTTTTGCTTTTAATTAATTTTCTCCATGTGTTAAAGAAATAGTTTATTATTGTTAACTGTTGAAAAGTTTAAAAAGTTATAGTCCCGTTTGTTATGAGTTTGCTGGGTTTGAAAGGCTTCCCTTTTCCCGGCTAGTGGTGCCAGGTCCCTTTCAGTTTCATTTGGCCGAGTAGAGAGAACACTCCGGAAGGTGCAGTGCTACTGCAGGCAGAGGCGTGTCTTGTGAAGGTCTTGGTTTCTCCCCTTGGTGTCTCCCCTGGTGTCTATTATGTGTGGCAAGACTTTGTTTTTCCTCCTCCATTGAGACATTTGTCAGAAGTATGAACACTTTAAAACAGTAATGTGTTACTTTTATTCAGCAATTAATTAGCGAGGATAGGACGTGAAAAGCAATTTTGTGTTTTGTCTTTTATTGTGCATTAAGTTCCTGTAGTTTGCTGTATTGCTGTATTATTAATGAGGAGGGAGAGAAGAGTGGAGGGAGAAGACGAATTTTATTTAAGACCGTTATATTCGGGTAACTTAAAGGAATGTGCTTTTTTAGTCTAACTACCCTTTCCTGGTGTTTTATGGTTCTTTGAAAAACTAATGTAAAGAAGCTGTAATCAGCTCTTAAGATATTTGAGCCAACTGGTGGTTAATATGGGGAAGTTTTATTCTTGGTGCATCTAGAAACTTCATATAAATGTATTTTATGAAGAGGAAGGTGTGCTAGCATGGCGAAACTGGTGAGGCTGAAATCTGGATTCGATTTGCATAGGCGGTATTTTTTTAGGGACTTGCAGAGTTTCACACCCGAAATAAACTAGGTAGTGTGTACGGCATCACATGATCAAAATATTTTTCCCCTTACCGCTGCCAGAAGCTATCTATGGCTTTTCAACAATCTTACTTGTTGGGCATCATGCCAAGATGTTTAAGACAACCCCTTACGTGAGCTGTTCCATTCTTAACCTCTTTGACTGAAGTGCCGTGACCTTCACATATGTAGATTAGCCATGTGCTCTGTGAATTGAAACTTGCAGCCTCAGGAAGAAAGTGTTTTTCTTTTTATTCCCCTGGGAATTTGACAGCCATTCATCCCCGACCTGGGCAGAGGTAATGCAAGGAAATTGGATTCAAATGGAACTCGGACAGATAAAACAGGGAGGGAGGCCAGCCTTCTACCTTGTCGAGGATGGAAATACCCACGGAATAGAGATAATGTGCTGATGCGAAGGATCTGAAAAGCAACAGATACAGAGAGAGATAGATAAATGTAGGCACTTTGGAACAATGGCCTTTTAAAACAGGGGATTGTCATGATGGGCCTTTCTAATTAGTTTTGACGCTACTTTTTCTCCTGCTTTCGAACCTATGCGTTTGAAACCTTTTTCGGATTTGTAGAAATTTCCGGACACTACTTGAGAGTTAAATAATACTAATATTGTGGGCAAGCGTGGGCTTAACTACGTTGAAGCTGGGCGAGTCTTTCAAAAGTGGAAGTCATTAGAAAGTTGGAGAGATGAATGTGTCACCTGTACCTTGAAGAGTCGGCAGGCCTCTTTGTCTTTACGTGCTAACATTGTGAAATGAGTTGATCCTCGGAGATAGTTTTACTCACGTGAGAGTTCTTACTGAGTTTTGTGATGATTCATAAAAGTAATTAACGAACAAAAATAACTAATGGATTTTTGTATTTTTATTAGACAACCAGTTTTAAAGAACGTTCACCTTTGCTTTGTCAGTACACATACTTGAAATTAAAGTGAAATTCAGTATAAGTAATAGTCATGACACTTGATTAGGTTGATATGACAGAGTGTTGTGATGGGAAGTTCTCATTATAAGACGAATGGGTCTGAAGTGGTACTCCAACTGGTTTCTTAGCCAAAGGAGGGGATGATTAGGGCAGTCTGAAATTTATGAGTGCTTTTGTGTGGCTTAGAGCCGAGCCTCTCCCGTGTCCATTAGGGCTTGTGAAATATTACGGGTCGGAGGCTCCGTTGCCGGCTCTGTGGGAGGCGGCATTGATACCCGGCGCGTCCTGTGGGGTGCGAGAAAGGACGTCTGTGTGGGGAATGTTCTGAACGGATGCAGTAGACTAAGAGGAGCACACAGTCATCCCCTGACTTGAAGAAGACCGGTGTCTTCCCATACGAGGACTATGCAGACAAACTGGGAAAAGTATCCGGTGTGCTCACGCAGAGCATGGGGCCTTCCGTGGACTTCCGTCAACACGCAGACACGAGAGCGACAGTCCACAGATGGCAGGGTCTTCCCAGCTTGTTTCCGTGCAGCTGTGAAGGTGGAGCAGCAGGGACGCCCACCCAGTGAGATGAATGCCTACCTGGGGTCGGTGGTGGTGGTGGTGGGGGGGGCGGGGGGGCACCTCTGAGAGCACAGAGGAGAAACAGAGTTCGTGGGGACAGGTGCCGGGTGGCCCTCTCAGGAGAGCAGGTGCCCGGGTGCAGACAGGACACGTCGAAAAGGTGGTGGTGACTCAGCAGCCACACCTTGAGGGGTTTTCTTGTTTCTCTGCAAATGGTGGCCTGTATGAGACTGTTAGGTGGGGACCCAGGAAATCGGTCTCTCCTTCCAGGCAGGTGTGATTGGTAAAACTATTACAAACACACTGTTCTCTGCCCTTGGCCTCCCAAATAAGGAAATGCAGGTTCAGCGAAGAAGTTTTAGAAGAGTCCTGCCTGACAGTGATACAGCAAAGCAATAGCAGGATAGTAGCTCCTGTTACTGAGCACTTTCCTGTGCGCTACGCACGTGGCACATGTTCATTGTAGACTTTTCAACAGTCTTGCAAGCAGTCTCCCCATTTTATGAACAAGTAAACTGGTAGAATTAGGGAATTTGTTCAGTGTCCAGGGCTGTCCGGCGCTACAGCCTGTATTCTCTGCGCTAAAGGAGTGGTTCTGAAACCTGGCTGTGATCCGAATTCCCCCAGGGAGGCAGACAGGGTCTCTAAGTTCTTCCTCCAGCGATTCGGGTGTTCTCAGGTGGTGCAACGTCCTGACGCCCACCCTTCTCTTCCCACAGACATTATTGATTGAATATTTGTTGGTAGAATTAAAATAGGCTTTTTAAATTGTTGTTAAGACCTGTAGAATTAACATTCTTATAATTGAGCTTTGAATGTGTTTTGGCTCCTTAGTCCTACCACACAAAGAGAGGAAAGATTGTGTGCTCCACGGGGATGAAGGTGGCTCTTGGACTTTTCTGATAGCGTTACTGGACATTAATTTATATCCGCCTGTCAGAGGAAACTCTGTCCTAAGATCTGGGTCCTTGCTGTGAGTTATCAAGGGAGGCTATGAAATAATAGTCTGTTGATGTTTAAAGAGGAGCACAGGTTCTGTTCTGAGTTATTTACGCGTGGCTGTGACTGAAGTTTCTGGGGGTGGGGAGGCATGGACCAGCATCTAGGATGGTTTTGGATGGGAGAATGGATGAATGGACTGGACAGCGCCCCAGGGTCACAAGTTAGGCGTGTTTATCTTCAACAATGTATTAAGAGAGACTGACTATGGGGATGACTGTGGGGGGCACGTGACAGGCAGCGGCCAGACGATTGGAGAGAAGGGAGAATACAGGCAGCTGGAAAAGCGGATTTTAGAGTGAAAAACCAACAAACAAATTTAATGTTCATCATGTGCCCTGAGTGAACTACTGAGTGGTGACATTTGTAGGACCAGCCACCCTCTCCCCTCCATTGGCAGATCTTAAAATAACCAAGACGCTGATGCATGGTTACGAGAACAAATCCAAGGCAGAAGAAGCCTCCCGGTTCTTTGGTGAAGTCATTTCACGCCACGCAGTCCTGAGTATTTCTGTCTTTGCTGTTGCCACACGGCCATTCTGGGCCCAGAGTCCGTGATATTGGGAGGATAGTAAACGCGCTCAGTCGATGGGCCCAGTCGAGTCCCCGTTTCCTTTGTTACTCACTGGCGAGCTTCTCGGCTGCCCAGGCCAGAGAGTCGTGGGATGTGTCCTGAGGTTCGTAGCGTTTTTTTTCTGAATTTTGTCTGATAGGCTGATGTAACACCGGGAAGCGTCCCCTGTGTGTCCCCAGCTGTCCGTCTCTTTGGAAACTTGTCAAAAAAATGAAATCTCACAGCTTTAAAGAAAACGGATTTGGCCCACGGGCTGGTCTTGGACGATCGGCGGAGGTGACATCCCGTCGAACCAGCCCTCTGCCGACGGGTAGGAGCCGTGGGAGAGGCAGGCCTGGCGCTGCTCAGCTCCGTCCTGGGCCTTCAGCTCGTGTCTTCCTCACCTCCCAGTTGCTCCTCAGTTTGGGAGTGACAATATTTGTGAATGACATCCCTCCAAATGCTAGCGTGAGCTTAGAATAAAATGAAGGCTGTCCGGTCTCTCGTTTCCCATTTTCTAATATGTGATTTTGTTTCATTATTTGTAGTAACGAATGGTAGTGAGTACTAGAATAATCATGGATGTATAGTTTCTTTTTTTTAAATTTTTTAATGTTTATTTATTTTTGAGAGAGAGAGAGAGACAGAGCATGAGCAGGGGAGGCGCAGAGAGAGAGAGAGAGAGAGACAGACAGACCGACAGAATCCAAAGCAGGCTCCAGGCTCTGAGCTGTAAGCACAAGCCCGATGTGGGGCTCGAACCCACAAACCGTGAGATCATGACCTGAGCTGAAGTCAGACGCTTAACTGACTGAGCCCCCCAGGCACCCCTGTATGGTTTCTGGAGTGAAGGCTGACGACCCCTAAGCCCTCTCAAGCACATGAGTTTAACAAAAGTCTGTTTTTAAGAACCCGCAGGAAGAAAGAAACCAAAACAAACTGGTAGCCTTTATTTTAGGCCATTGCTGTTTGTCCCTGGCGTGTCCTTTTCTCTCGGACTGGACTTTTCATTTTGTTTGGCTCTTCAGGCTCATGAAGGGAAATGAGCATCTTCAGTGCCTGAGTCACGTTCTAAAATCTCATTTGTTATGATAAGAGATACCTGTCTTTTGCCTAGAAAGCCCAACACGTGTCGGCCTGTGTTCGAGCTTTCGGGACGCGTCTGTAGGGCCGTGTCATGCGTCCAGCAGTGCGATCCTAGCGTTCTGAAAGCGCCGACGCGGCCCTGAGAAAGTAGCTGTCACAGTGCTCACGGACCCGGCTCTGCCAGAGGAGGATAAAGCCATCCGGTCCCTCTTCAGGCATAGATGATGGTTATTTGGTTGTCCAGGGTAACTTCCTTCCTTGCCATGTTACCAGTTCCAAGTGGAGAGTCGGGGGAGTTGGCCGAGCAGCGGTGGGCAGCAGGTTAGAAGTGGGGGGCACGTAGAAGCAGACGCAGGGGATGGGGCAGGTTCTGCCCACCTCAGGGAGGAAACCAGCCGTGCCGGCACGTCCCTTGTGACCTTCCCGGGGCTCCGGTGACAAGCAGGGCAAGCTTTACACACCTTGCTGTCTTTGAGAGCCTTGGACACCCATCCGGTAGGGAAAACAGTGAGTGAAAAACCATTTGGGGGGCATTTGGAGGGATATCTTCCAGACCCTAAAAAACCCTGGGAAAGCAGAACGGGGAGCCGGGGTTGAGGGAGACGTCTGAGTCGATGGCCAGATGCTGGGGCTACTTCATGTACATACTTGACTCATTTGAGAAATAGCCCTTGGTGTCTAGTCAGATGCAGATCCGTTCACCGACTGTGACAGGTCGTGTTCTAGGTGCTGGGGCCACAGCAGTGAGCAAAACGCAGGCCCCGCTCCTAAGGCTTGCCGTCCAGTGGAGTTTAATCCTGGGGATCGCAGAAGCACCTGTCCACGTGCGGGTGGCAGCCTTTGTGGTAGGGATGGATGACAGCTCGGGGAGGGAGGGAGGGTCAAGAGAATTAACCACTTTCAAAAACCGGTTATTTATTAATGAGGCAATCTGTGAATACGTAATAAAAGCCAGTGTGCAAAGGAACAGCTATCAGGGTTCTATTTTTGTGGTCTCCGAAATGCTCAGCGTGCACCTCTTGTGTCAGAGGACAGCGATGACACGCAGCATTTTTACTGGCAGTGGTTGAAATGGCAGACGGCAGCCCAGCGCCACCTTCGTCTCCTCCAGGCTGAGGAAGAAGTGGTGTCAACAAACAGCTCTCCATCTGACTCCCCAGGGAGAACTCAGATGGCATTGTAACGCTTTGAAGGTGTTCACTTAACTCTAGAATCATCCTGTGTGTTGAGTGAGCAGGCGTGGTTTGGGGCATGTTGGGCTTGAGATGTGTTCCAAAGAGCTAACTGGACCTGCCCCTGGGCAGAGAGTACCGGAGGGTGACCCGGCCAGTATATCAGTGTGGGCTCTCAGCGTGGCGTGCTGCTTGAGAACGGGGCTCGTGAGGTTGCCCGTGGGAGCACCTGTGCGGAGAAGAGAGGGGTGCTGAGGAGTTTTAGGGAGCACTGACCTTGAAGGAGCAGAAAGGGAGCCAGCCAAAGAGCCAGAGAAGGCGATGGGAAGCACGGGGGTGCTCCACAGAAGCCGTGGAGCACGGAGGGTTGTGGAGGGAAGGCGCACATGGGTGGGGGGGGGGAGACAGGCTCTCAGGGATGGTCAGGTAAGGGGAGGAGCCAACATCTTGTCCTTTAGTCACCGAAGACCTTTGGGAGAAAGGTCAGGAGGGAGGTGAGCTGCAACAGGCTGCGCCGTGAATAGGAAGTGAGAAAGAAGCTTCCAGATGGCAGGAGGAGGGGTGGGGGTTTTGTCTTGTAATTGTATGTAACCAGGCTCGGAGGCGGGGGGGTGGGGTGTTTGGTTTGCTGTGCTGTGTGCTCCCCAACCTCCATTTGCCCCTTTTCTTCCCCATTGGGTGGGGCTCTGCTTGGGTGGGGACCTGAGGGGGCCTTTCTGTCTCGTGTCCCCGGGGCCTGGTGCAGTGTCTGGCACACGGCGGGACCCAGTGTGTGATCACTGAGGGGGCCACGCATGTTATATGAGGTCTGATTTACGCCTTGCAACATCTGTACGTGATAGGTTTTCCTGTCCCCATTTTATTGATTGTAAGGAAATGTAGAACTGAAGGGGGGCAGTTGCCATGACCCAGGCCAATAAGTGACGGCCCCAGAAGTCAAATCTGAGTCAAATTAACTCCAGTTGGCTTTGTTAAGGATAGAGGATACACGCTGGATTTGTAGGCTCAGGAGAAGGAGTCACATTAAAAAATATTTTTTTATGTTTATTTATTGTTTGAGAGACAGAGAGAGTCAGAGCACAAGTGAGGGAGGGACAAAGAGATAGAGACAGTCACACAGAATCCAAGAAGGCTCTAGGCTCTGAGCTGTCAGCACAGAGCCCGATGCGAGGCTCGAACCCGTGATCCGTGAGATCGTGACCTGAGCCAAAGTCAGATGTTTAACTGACTGAGCCGCCCAGGTGCCCCTGGAGTCACATTTTTATAAGGCTTGTTTACAAACTTTTCCAGAAAATAAGTTTTGTAATATATTAGGCTGCCAGTATATTTTGGGTATGCTTGATACCTTTGGTAAACTGGATTGTAAACACGGAGTAGTGAGTCAGCTGATCTCATAACGATATCTGTGAAAGTCTGGAGAAACTTCTTAGACCAGAGATGATTGCATTTGGGGAATTACCTTTGGTTATTGCCACTTCTGTGCCTGTAATCTTAGACTAAGACAGTGGTCAGTAGGAGTCAAAGTTGTTGTTACACGTTTTCTCATTATCCTCTCTGAAAACTTGGGTGTGGGAGCTGGTATTCAGGATTAGCCACTCAAAGTTCTTAAACCGTTTGCTCTGTGTGATGTTACTCTTTGGCGCTAAACTTGTTAGACATGTATGTATGAAGCCCTTCTTTCTTTTTAAAATTTTTTTCATTTTTAATTTTTTAAAATTTAAATCCAAGTCAGTTAACATATAGTGTAATAATGATTTCAGGTATAGAATTTAGTGATTCATCACTTACATAGAACACCCAGTATTCATCCCACCAAGTGCCCACCTTAATGCCCCTGCCCGATTAGCCCATTCCCCCATCGAACACCCCCCCAGCAACCCTCAGTTTGTTCTCTGTACTTAAGAGTCTTTTATGGTTTTATCTCCCTCTATCTTTTTATATTTTTGTTTCTGTTCCCTTATGTTCATCTGTTTTGTATCTTAAATTCCACATATGAGTGAAATCACATATTTGTCTTTCTCTGACTTTTTCGCTTAGCATAATACATTCTAGTTCCATCCATGTTGTTGCAAATGGGAAGATTTCATTCTTTTTTGATCACCAAGTACTAATCCATCCATCCATCCTTCCATTTGTGTGTGTGTGCGCGCGCGTGTGTGTATGTGTGTATATGTATATCATGTCTTTATCCATTCATCAGTGATGGACATTTTGGCTCTTTCCATACTTTGCCTATTGTCAGTAGCGCTGCTATTAACATTGGGGTGCATGTGCCCCTTTGAATCAGCACTCCTGTATCCTTTGGATAAATACCTAGGAGTGCATTTGCTGGGTTATAGGGTAGTTACATTTGTAATTTTTTAGGGAACCTCCATTTTGTTTTCCAGAGTGGCTGTTTGCATTCCCACCAGCAGTGCAAAAGGGTTCCTCTTTCCCCGCATCCTCAGCAACATCTATTGTTGCCTGAGTTGTTCATGTTAGCCATTCTGACAGCTGTGAGGTGGTATCTCATGGTGGTTTTGTTTTGTATTTCCCTGATGATGAGTGGTGTTGAGCATTTTTTCATGTGTCATGAAACCATTCTTAAATTACAACTTGCTATGCGTACCTCAAAGGAAAATCACTTGTTTTGCCATTGTATTGAAATGGCAAATTCAATTGAATAATTGAATTGAATAACTTATTCAATTGAATAAGTTAAAATTTTTTTTTAATGTTTATTGATTTTTGAGAGCGAGCAAGAGAGAGAGAGAGAGAGAGAGAGAGAGAGACAGAGCACGAGCAAGAGAGGAGCAGAGAGAGAGGGAGACATAGAATCTGAAACAGGCTCCAGGCCCTGAGCTGTCAGCACAGAGCCTGATGTGGGGCTTGAACTCACAAGCTGTGAGATCATGACCTGAGCCGAAGTCAGAAGCTTAACCGACTGAGCCACCCAGGCGCCCCTTGAGTTTTGAGTAATTATAAGTTTTGAGTAGTATAAAATACTTTATGGAACAGTTACCAGGTGTCAAGCAGCGCTAAGAACCATATGGCATTACCTATGAAGTAATGTTATTATACCCATTTTACAGATGAATGAATGAATGAATGAATGAATGAAGGCAGAGCCTAGATAAGCCTGAGGGGCGTATCTAGGAAGTTGGCATAGGCACCGTGTGTGCCCAGGCGTTCTGACTCCACTGCCTTCTCAGATACTACGCTGTATTTCCTCTCCACAGTGCCCAGTGTGAGCAGATAGAGAAGTGCTCTGGATTTCTTTTGTGAGAACTGTCATCGTACTAACATTTTTGTTTTCTTGCTTGCTTACGTTCACATCATTTGATATTCTGTGAGGACATTGGAAAAGTTGGTGATGACAGACATCCCCTTCCCATGGATGGGTTATTGTTTGATTAGCATGGAAAATAGCATCTTCCAAGAAGCCACACAGTGTGTGTACACCCCTCAGCCAGCAGGTGAGCTAGAGGAAGAGTCCTTTCCTCCTTCTGTCTGTCCTAGGAGATGTGACCGTGCGGTGCGCACCGGGACCCCCTTCTCCTCAGGGTGCACGTCTCTGTTACACGTGTCCCTTGTGCCCCACCAATTACGAAGCAGATTTGAACGAGACGTGTTTCTCTTTGGATGAGAATGTAAAGGGGATCTTTTCATTACTTTCGGTTTACTTTTTATTACCATTCCACCTTCCTAAAGAGGAAACTCTGCATCCTGATGCATAACGTGACCGAAGGATGTTCTTCCAGCAGAAAGCGTTGAAATTACCCTCTGCCACTGCCTTGTCCAGTGTGGTAGCCACTCGCCACCTGTGGCTCGTTACATTAAAATTAATTACAATTAGATAAAATGAAATCTGCACTTGTGTGGCATACTAGCCACATGTTAAGTGCTTAAAAGCACAAGTAGGGCACAGAATGGAATGTGCCCAGCGTCACAGAAAGCCTCAGTGGGCAGTGCTGCCCTCAAGACTCCAGGCGCATCTTGTAATTTTTAGCATGATTGAAACGTAGGATGCCTGTGTGCTGCCTTCAACGCGTGAGAGCTACTCCGAAGTTCAGGTGGCTGGATACAGGCCAGAATCTCGATCTTGAAAGTATTGTCTGTTATCAGCAGTACAGGTGTGTTGTACTGATCCCAGACTAAAAATGGCATGGAAAAGCCCAGGAACACCCTGTTGTAAGAATTTTTTTCTCTGTTTGGGAGTGTTCTGTCCAGGCTTTTCTGTGTGTCATCTGAGGATTGTAGGAACAGAGAGGGCGGCTTGCGTGGTCCACTTTTAGTGGAGGCAGGATGCTGATGCTCTTTGGAACTGAGCATGTGGAAGGCTGTTTTACTTGATTTTGTTTCATAGCCACTGAAAACGAATACCACTGGGCAGTGCCCCCCCCCCCCCCCCGCTTCTGAAACGTTTGAAGGTGAGTACTTGATTTCTATCTGTGCCGCAGTTTGAACTTTAACCAGTGGCTTGGTAGTTGGAACAGGTTATGCATTTTGCTGTGGAAAAAAATCGAACTGCTTTCTCAAGGTTGACTAAAATGTTTTAACTCTTCATAGCAAATGAGGCGTGAAAGAAATTGTCAAAAGGATGGAGACAAAATTATTGCAGGCCTGAATGTTTAACTGGCTGGTGATGTTCTCCCGAAGGTGTGAGCCGAGCAGATAAATGTGTAAACGGCACCTTTCTCCTTTTCTCCTACCCGATTTTTCACAGCTTGTCTTCACCGGAGCACCTAAATCTATGTCAGAAAAATCGCAGCCCTTCTGAAAGTGTTAGATTGTAGTGTTGCTATGAGGAATAATTAAGAAGTACTATAGGCAATGGATTAGGAGAAATAAACTTCCTGTTTGCAAACATTTTTACTGCACATCACCATTAGATGAAGCAAAAATAAATTTTTAGTGTTTTTGGAAGCTTGGTTATGTGTAAAGTATGTCAGTGTTTTTTTATGCCCACATACTTCTCTGTTCATTTGCTGTGCGTCGTTCTACTCAGAATAATAACCTTTTTAGGATTTAGGATTTTAGGATTTAGTTGTTTGAATAATAACGCTTGAACTGAAAGATAATGAAGTGTTTAAATCATGGGCTTTTTACTTCTAAAATAGCAAATGTTAATTTAAGGACCAGCGAGAGAGGTACTAGGTGGCACTTTATATTTTTGGCTCCTCCTCCTTCGCTTTCATTTTGAGGCTTTTCTTTAGGTTCTTAGCATTTAAGATACAGCAGATAGAAGGTTATAGCTTTCCCAGCCCACCAGGGCTTTTAATTTCAAGCATAGATCATAGAATGGGCAAAAAGGATGTTCTATAGAGAGTGTGAGGGGAGAAGTAGCAAATAAATAAAGAGAAGGATGATGTATTGGCCTTGGTTTTCTGTGGCCAAGTCTTTATTTTATATTTTTAAGTATTTTTAGCATCTTCTAAGCAAATGGGTGTATGAACATGTGTGCATGTATGTTTATGGATATGTGTCTTATGTGCATTTATGTGTATGCGTGTTTAATATAACTGCAAGTATGGAAAACACAGAAAAGCACCGTCCTGTCCCACGAACACAGCTGGTATTCTCTTTGCATCTTTCTGCCTCCTTATTACCTCTAATGGGTGTATATGTTGTGATAGGACCACTTCTTTCATCCTTTTTTACTTACTACTGTAGTGATAGGTAGATGTTGGTAGTGCAATAAATTGATTATACAGCTTCCAAGCAACATGTTATTTTATTGGACCAACTCCAGTATGCAGAGATGATGAGTGTGTGTGTGTATGTATGTGTGTGGTTTTTGTGCATTTATTTAAGCCTTTCAATGAAGATTTAAGAGCTCGCATTTTATTTATGGAATGCAGACTACATTTATACATTTATGCAATAGAAACGCATATATATTTCCTGTGAGTTTTCATAGAGAGAGGTGATGGGTCTTGCAAAGACTGTATTAGATGCTTCTTGCCTTTGTAAGAGGGACTCAAAGTATTTTCCTTTCCCCTTCTTTCGATTGGCTCTGGTCTTTGAGCCATCTCTCCCATATCAGTCTTCCATTATCTGCCGTCTTCATCTCTCTGTGTGCATATATGACTCATACTTACCTACACTTTCCTCTTTTTTTTTTGAATTTATTTATGATCCCCCTCCCTCCTCCCCTTCAAGTGAATTCTTTTTTTGTTTTCATGGTGTAGTTTTTCTTGCTTCATTTCGTCTTTATATTCCTTTTCGTTTTCTTAGTCCAGCTCTTTCTATCCCTCCTCAGCTGCTCACATTGAGTGGATCCGTTTATAGGCTTCAAATTCCATATCCTGCCCTTAGTGGGCATTCATGCAAAGTTTTTCTTCTGCGTCTTTGCTGCCTCTTGCCATTGTGTTTCAAAAATTTGACCTTTTTGACCTCTTCATGTCCCTGATGAGGTAGGATTACTAATTGCCAGTGTTTGTAAAGAGACATGAAATTAGAGCAGAAGTTTAACAAATGCCCACATCGTGCTAAAGTTCTGTCCTTTACTCACTGACCTTTGACTGTCTCACTAACACTTATTGTGTGTGTTTGTGTGCTTTGCTTATGTCACTCAGGCTGGAGGAAACCTCCTGCAGCTTACCCTGGGGGCAGCCCCTCTTACGTACACCCTTATTCTGGAGTATGGTCTTGGCTCTTTGGATTTGAATTGTAAGGCAAATTTAGCATCCACACTTTTACCTGCCTCTTGGTGGGCAGTGTGCTAAGTGAGGGAAAGAGTAGACAGAATAATCCAGTGAATAAGGCAGTTTGACTCCCCACCTCTGCCACTTCCTATTTGTGAAATGGCAATACTTAAAAGTACCAAAGTGCCAGGTTGTTTTGCAGATTAAATGAGGTAGTATACATAAAGCACATAGAAAGTGTTTTCTGAGCATTGACTGTGTTATTGCCATTGCCGTTATTGAGGAAACAAGGTTTACACGTTATTCAAACACAGGTGGGTATTGGTTTGCCTAGAGAAATGCTCGGCTCTTCGAGCTCCTACTAGAAAAAAAAATTGTTTTCACTCAAAGACCAACTTTGCTTTTATTTTCTTTCTTTTCCATGTGTGGATGGAAGAAAAAAATAGGAAGAGGTACATACAGACTTCGAGACCTTGTGATGTGATTGTTTTCCAGTGAGAAAGCTCATTTCTAATTTATATTATGGCCACTTTGCCTCTATCACGTTCTCTAAATTAGGTTCAGTGCTGGGCCCAAATATCTTAACCATAAACCTTGTTGAGTTTCTCCATCCTTACCAGTAAATTGGGGATTAAATGGACTGTCATGAGGATATACTGCCTGGGTCTTCAATAAATGTTAAACGTTCGTACAGTGCAGCTAAACAGACCTCAAAAGCATTAAAAAAACCAAACAGACATATTGTTTTCAAAAAGTGCTTTTAGTTTCTGAAGTTGGGACCGTGTGCCTTAATGTGTCACTCAGTTGAAGAATGGGGTTCTGGCTTGCCTTTCATAACATTAACAGCGCTGTCCCTACTCTCTAAAAACACATTTTACATAAAAATACATTTCACAGGCTTTTTTGCATCGCAGTTTCAACCTAAGTTTAAATGTGGATTGTTTGATTTTCCTTAGTGATAATAGCTTTGCAGATCATTTAATAATTTCCAAAGTGCTTTTCTTACCCAGTTCTCTCAATCTTTTGAGATTTGGTTAATGTCCCAGTTTTATACCCACAGAAGCTGAAGTGTGACTCCTTGGTTAAGGGCACGGCTTGGATTCAAATGGGTTTTGTGCAGGCTTGTGCTCAGGTGTGAGCGTTTACACTGCACACCGTCTCTCTGATGTGTTACGGTCATTCTTCAACTTATAGACATTATAATTTAAGCATTGAGGTCAGGGGTTGGCAGACTTTTCCTACGAAGGGGCAGATATCAGTAGTTTACACTTGATGGCCATTGTCTTAGTTTCAAGATCCGAAGGC
The DNA here is from genome assembly GCF_003009895.1 of Hyaena hyaena. Taxonomy (NCBI): domain Eukaryota; kingdom Metazoa; phylum Chordata; class Mammalia; order Carnivora; family Hyaenidae; genus Hyaena; species Hyaena hyaena. The sequence continues at coordinate 626,945 of NW_024080714.1, read as the reverse complement.
TGCTGGCGTGGCCCGGTAGGAGCTGTGGACAGCTTGTGAAGAGCCGGCAGGCGTGTGCGCCCGGAACACCGTGGGTGCCAACATCTGAATTTCGTGTAATTTTATAGGTTGTGAAATACCTTCTTCTTTTGATTTTTTTCCCTCTGACTGTTTAAAAATGTAAAAAACATTTTCAGCACGCTGGTCCTCCGGAAACAGGGGCCAGTCCAGGTCCAGCATGCGGGCCGTAGTTGGCCTCCCGCTGGCTTGGATCCCGACACAGGCAGTGCACACCTTTTTTATTTCAGGTTCCTTCCACCTCTTTCTTCATCCCCCCAGTTAGCTGTCTTTGTTTACACAGCCCTGTTCTCTGGGGCCGTGGTCAAGCAGCAGCCCTTAGCCAGTGCGGAGCTGGGTGGACTCGGCCTTTCAGATTCCCCAGGGAGCGAATGGATTGCCCAAGGTTGGCCACCCCATTAGCAAGAGCCTGTGCTCATTGAAGTGGGCCCCTGATTCTTTCTGCTCAGTAATCTACTTTGTTTGAACTTTTACTGGCTATGATTTAATTGCGTTTTTTCAACTTCTGGGCACTCTGTCCTTTCCTTATCTGCGCCCCCTCCCCAAGTTTTGAGTTTTATTCTGGAAAAAAAAAAAAAATTTTTTTTTTTAATTACAGAAGTGTAGTGCGTGAATATATTCTTCTATAAAAAATGCAACCACTGGCCAAAACATGTATGTTGAATATTTAAATTCCTTTTACGGCTTCCACTTCCCAAAAGTATACACTCTGATGTTATATGTATTTTTTCTAACCTACTTTTCCTTTAAAAATACTGCATATGGGCGCTTGGGTGGCTTAGTTGGTTACGCATTTGACTTCGGCTCAGGTCATGATCTCGCGGTCTGTGAGTTCGAGCCCCGTATCAGGCTCTGTGCTGACAGCTCAGAGCCTGAAGCCTGCTTCAGATTCTGTTTCTCTCTCTCTCTCTCTGCCCCTCCCCTGCTCATGTGCTCTCTCTCCAAAATAAACATTAAAAAAATATTGTATATGAACGTATATAATTACATGAACATAAATAATCCATGTGTAAGATCATATTATATACATTCAGTTGGCCTTTTGCCCCCACTGAGGCCTCTTTGGGACATACCACATTGGTCCTGCCTTTTAACTTTGGGTACTTTTGTGTGTGTGGTGGCGGACAGGTTTCCTTATTATTATCTAAGCAGTCACTGAGCAATTGAAAACGCCCCACATTGTCATTTCTACTGTTGGAAATGACACCGCTGAATCACTGTTGGAATGTCATGGTCTCCTGAGGCGGTTGGCGAAGGGAGTTTGCTGGGAAGGATCATGAGCCCTGCATCACCCCTTTCTCTGACCCCCACGGGAGCGGTCCCAGGCCTCCTGTGTCATTGTTTACCTGTGCGCTGTTCGTAAAGTCTCTTACAAGGAGTGCATTGTAAAAAGGCTACTTCTTCTTTGGCACGATGTGTTACCTTCCATGCTTTAACCCTGTTGTATCCCAAAACTGAAGCAGAGGGAGACATTTCAAAGTAATTGAATTCAGTAATTGCATTTTCAGAAGTAATTGAGAGAAGATGAGAGCATTTCTTATTTGGAAGGCATCAGCTGGAGTTTTTTTCCTTAAGTTATTTTCATTGTATGTAGTGAGCCTCAGAAATAAGAATGAAGAGAACAGAAAGGAGAACATGCAGTGGAATAATGTTGATTTTTAAATACTTCAGAATTCTCTGGGGCGCCTGGGCAGCTCAGTTGGTTAAGTGTCCGACTTCAGCTCAAGTCATAATCTCACGGTTTGTGAGTTTGATCCCTGCATCAGGCTCTCTGCCGAGAGCTCAGAGCCTGGAGCCTGCTTTGGATGCTGTGTCTCCCCCTCTCTCTCTCTCGCACTCTGTCTCTCTCTCAAAAATAAAGAATAAAAAAAATTAAATACTTCAAAATTCTCATTCCTTTTTAGGTATAGTACTAAATAGATATCCTTGTCCGAGAGAGGCCATAACTTTGTAATTACAATCCCTTGAGAAAAATGGAACCTTCATCCTGCCTTTTGGCAGTCTGTCATGTGGTGGTCTTGTGAGTGTGGGCTCTAGCCAAAATTGACCTTGAACCAGAGTGTCCCTGGTGCTGAAGTCAATCATCGTAGTTCTCATAGTCCCCAGGCTACAGAGTTTCTTAATAGTCATTATCCTTTTCCCTTTTATTCTCTTTCATACCTGTGTTTCTTTTTCAGTTCAGCTGAAAATTTAAAAAAAAATGCTTTAAGTACACCAGATGTTCATAGTTAAAGAACTTTTTCTAATCTCTGCAAATATAGAAATTGACAATAACAACATCTGTATTATTGTTAAGAAGGCTTTTTTCATTAGTTGGGCAAATTCTTTATTTACTGATCTGGTTTTAAAATGTCAGTGATGATCCTGCTCTTTTGCCCCTGTTTTTGTTCGATGAAAGAAACTTAAAAAAAAAATTACGAGGCACGAAAGTCTTTGATTAAAAGCTGTTAAGTGGGCGCCTGGCTGGCTTGGTGGGTTAAGCCTCTGACTTCAGATCAGGTGGGGATCTCTTGGTTGGGGACTTGGAGGCTGCATCAGGCTCTGCATGGTCAGTGCTTGGGATTCTCTCCCTCCCTCCCTCCGCCCCTGCCCTGCGCGTGTACACACTCTCTCTCTCTTTCTCTCAAAATAAATAAATGAACTTCCAAATTTTTTTTAAAAAAAAAAAAAAAAAAAAAAGGAGGGGGCTTAAGGATTTTTGTTTCATTCAACTTTGTGGAGAAATATCTCGAAGTGTTGTTCATAGGAGTTTTGTTTCATCTGTATGACTCTGAAGTTAGTCAAAATCACTTGGCTGAGCTCATCTCTGAACTATGACTTTCTGGAGATTTTTATTAATTGTGTCTGATTTACTCAGTTGATATGCTGTTCTTCTATTAAAAGTAAAACAGCAGTAACCTAATCTAATAAAGCATTAGCTGTCTTATCTTTGGCCTCCTTGACATCGCGTATTCTGCGTATCAGGTTTGCCCCTGGCGGCTCAGTGTGTTTTGGGGCTCTGGACTGGACAGGGACGTGCTCTGACCTCCTGATGTAAAGAAATGAGCACATGAGACCCGCAGTGAGCCTCTGGTCCTTCTTTGCCCCGGATGCTTTGTGAAGGACGTGGTGGTTTTACACCCAGGGTGTTACGGTGGGATATTGACATTTTACTGTGTGTAAGCAACTGTGTGTAAATTCAGCTGCCTTTTCTTTTTCAAAAGAAACTTTACAGTTTTAATTTTGAAATCTAGATGAAACATAATCCCAGGAGCACTCTTTCACTGTTGCCGTATAATCTTTTCATATGCTACCTGATTTAGTTGGAAACAAATTAGTAACTATGCATGCTTAAAGGAAGCAATTTAATAAACAGGATTTTAGAGAAACCTAATCAGAATTGTAAAATGATACTAGCGAATCAATTGTATCCTACAGAATTACCAGGTTAGATGTAGCTTTTAGAGCAGTGTGAGCAAACCTGGGGCTTCTGCACCACCATTTTCAACAGCATTTAAAAATTTGCTTTTCTCACTCCCTCTCTCTCTCCCTTCCCTGCTCACACTCTGTCTCTGTCTGTCCCTCAAAAGTGAATAAACATTAAAAAAAAAAAATTCTTCCTTTCTCGGGGCGCCTGGGTGGCTCAGTCGGTTAAGTGTTCAACTTTGACTCAGTTCATGATCTCACTGTTCGTGGGTTTGAGCCCTGCATCGGGCTCTGTGCTGACAGCTCAGAGCCTGGAGCCTGTTTCCTATTCTGTGTCTCCCTTTCTCTGCTCCTCCCCGCTCTCATGCTCTGATGCTCTCCAAAAAAAAAAAAAAAAAAAATTTGCTTTTCTTGCTAAAAAAAAAACTGGGGAGGGAAACTCCCCTTTTCCCTTCAGTATATCGGTTCGTTCACAAATACTGAACAAACAGTCTTCTCCCCTTGCCTGGGCTGAAGCCAGCCAGCCGGGGAGCTGACTGCAGCTGGGACGCCGTCTCCAGCGGGGGTCGCGTGCTGGGCGAGGCCAGCTGTTTGGAGATGGGCATGTGATCAGGTGGCACGAAAAGGGCACATGGCTGCGGCCCCACACTTGAGGGTTTGGGGGGGGTCTTCTAGGAATCCCGTGTGGATGGCAGCCGAGGAACGGGGGTGAGGAGTGTGGGGGAGGCCGCCGCGTGACCCAGGCCCTGCCCCGCAGACCTTTGCTGCCCTTCACGTACAAGGTGTAGTCACCGAGAAGTAAACAACTTTTAAGTAACTTTTAAATATCCTGTGTCAGCATATGTGTCCTATGAAAAATAGTGGCCATTGATTTTGGTCACTGATTTTTGCTTCATAATTTTGTGCCCATTTTCTTGTACTGGTATCATCACTAGCCTTCTTTTTCCTTTTTGTGAGTTACACTTCAGGTTGACCTGATGAGCAGATTTTAATTGTCTTATTTATGCAGTGCACGTGCACGTGTACCGTGCTGGTTCTGGGTATGGAAGATGGTTGCCAGACAGGTGAGGGGACCGGGACTTGGGGAAGTTGAGAACTTGCCTCCTCTCCGGCCCTCTGGCTGGTGAGCTACACTTGGACTCCTGCTCCTGTTCTGTGTGTGTGGTGATGTGAGGGGTGTTCTCCTTTATCTTTGTAAACCTTCTTGCCGTTTACCTTGGCCTTTGCCCCTAAGGAGACAAACAGAAAGTTGCTACCAGACCGCCTAAATATTAAGAGTTTTCCTCAAAGTCTCTGAGATCACAGAAGAGATGGGTCTTATTCTGCCTGGGCTTTGCAAGTCCAACTTGACGGAGAAGATGATCCTTGAAGGGTAAGTAGGACTTTGCCCTGAAATGGGAAAAGTAAAGAGCCCCCAGTAACTTCTGGGACTGGATGTTTTAAGGTTTCCCATCAGGGAAAATATCAGAGCACCAGCACCAGTGTATTTGAGCAGTAGTGGGTCCTGTGTGGGAGTAAGGAGGAGCCATGTGGAAAGTATTCTTTTTACTAAGTTGTGGATTTGTTTTGTTTGTTTGCTTTTGCTGCATAACAACTTGAGTGCCTTAAAACAACACACATTCATTATCTCAAGAGTTTCTGTGGGTCAGGAGTCTACGGACGACTTGCGGGACACTTTCTGTTCAGGGTGTCAGGAGGCTGTGATTAAGGAATCAGTGGGCTGCATTCTCAGCTGGAGGCTTGACTGGGGAAGGCACCCTCAGACTGTTGGCAGAATTCACTTCCTTGTGGCTGTAGCTTCATAGCAGCTTGCTTCTTTGGTGCCACGAACAGAGAGAGTCTCTAATTTCTGGAGAGGCTGGACTTGAGAGTCCCCATGATTACGTCGGGCCCATCCAGGATATGCTGTTTTCATTAACTCAAAGTCAACTGATTAGAGACTTCAATTACATTTGTAAAATCCCTTCACCTTCGCTATATTTTCTGGGTTAGGTGTAAGTCACAGTTCTCACCCAGACTCAGGAGAGGATTGCACAAAGGTGTGGATACCAGGAGACAAGACTCCAGGGAGCCCTCTTAGAACTCAGGTTGCCTGTTACAAATCAGTAAAAATACAAGTGGTGCGTCTCAGGATGTCCTAGTAAAATACTGTAGACTCTGGGGTGGCTTCTTGCAATTCTGGAGTTCTGACAAAATTCTAGCAAGGTAGGTTTCATTCTGAGGTCTCTTCCCTTGGCTTGCACACCTTGATGTGTGCTCACATGACCTCTTTGTGTGTGCATGGAGTGGGGAGGAGAGGGAGAGAAAGAATGAGAATGCCTTGGTCACTCATCTTATTACAAGGTTACCCGTTCTTTGAGATGACCTATGACCCAATTTAACCTTTATTACGTGTGTATGGACCCTGTCTCCAGATACACTCACACTGGGGTCAGTGCTTCAACATACAAATTTTGAGGGGACACAATTCAGGTCTATAGGTTTTTCATATCATGGGTTATTTATCTTTAATTTTTTTTAAAGTTTATTTATTTTCAGAGAGACAGAGACAGCATGAGCAGGGGAGGAACAGAGAGGGAGGGAGAAAGAGAGAGAATCCCAAGAAGACTACACACTGCCAGAACAGAGCCCGATGTGGTGCTTGAACTCACAAATCATGAGATTATGACCTGAGCCAAAATCAAAAGTCGAACACTTAACCGACTGAGCCACCCAGGTGCTGTCTGTATCATGGGTTATTATTATTTTTTTTTACTGTTTATTTCTGAGAGAGAGAGAGAGAGAAGGAGAGGGAGAGAGGAAATGAGCAGGGGAGGGACAGAGAGAGAGAAGGAGACACAGAATCTGAAGCAGGCTCCAGGCTTTGAGCTGCCAGCACAGAGCCCAATGCAGGGCTTGAACTCATGAACCGCGAGATCATGACCTGAGCCAAAGCTGGTCGCTTAACCGACTGAGCCACCCAGGTGCCCCCATATCATGGATTATTAATTGGAGTTGCTTGTCTAATGGCTGTCAGAGACTTTTTCTCCAGAGAGCACTGGCCAGACTTGGGAAAATCCTGATTGCATCCTGTTGTGTGACTTTGGGCAGGTTGCCTAAACCTAGGAGATGATTTCCTTCAACTAAAAATAGTGGTTTGTAATATTAAGTACTTTGCAGGATTTTTGTTAGAAATCATCATGTCATTTGTAAAACACCTAGCATAGGGCTTGGCTCACATGGGCACTCGTTAAATGGTGGCTGCCTTGATATTTCTGTATATCTTTTTCATCTTTTAGTTTACTCCTTAAATGATATAAATTCCTCATTAATTGTTGCATTTCTTGCAGCTAGAAGTTATTGCCTACCCTTAGCTGAACACTCATGGGACTCTATTTTCTCTGTCCTGTGGCATTTACAACCTTATTTATAACTTGTATTATTTATATACATGTCTTATTTTCTCTGTTACCGTGTATGCTCCTTGAAATCAAGGGCCATCTTCTACATCTAATATCTTTTATGGTGCTTTGCACATTGATATTTCAGTTTATCATTAAAAATATTTTTAATTATATTTTTTAAATGTTTATTTTTTAGAGAGAGGGAGGAAGAGAGAGAGAGAGAGAGAGAGAGAGACCACAAGCAGGGAACAGGCAGAGACAGAGAGAGGAGACACAGAGTCCGAAGCAGGCTCCAGGCTCTAGCTGTCAGCACCGAGTCTGACATGGGGCTCGAACCCACAAACCACGAGATCATGACCTGAGCCAAAGTCAGACGCTTAACCATCTGAGCCACCCAGACGCCCCTGAATCTTTGTTTCTTAACTGTTTCTAACTCATCCCTCCTTTTGATGAACATAAATTTCTTCATACTTCTTCCCCAGCCTTCAGATGTATTCTCCCAAAAGACTAGGTCCTTACTTCCTCACCCGCCTTGAGAAGACAGAAGCTAAATTTTGTCTTTAAATCTTCAACAATTGGTAGTATTTTATCAAGCTACTTTACATGGGATGTTATAAATCAATACTTCCCCCCTTTTTCCCAAATAGAAAAATTATAACCCAGAATATCCATTTTCAGCTGCACCCCCATGCCTGCCCCCATTCCTGTTTCTATAGAATTCGTCCATTTTCACTTTTTGAAATTCCTGCCCTGAGCGGTTGCTGCCATACTTGAGTCTGTCCTAGGTGGCGGAGATGCAGGCGTTCAGTGTTTGCGTAAAATCTTCACTCCCCTTGCACCTGGAGAAGAGAGTTCTCTGTGTTCCCTTTATTCGGTTCTTTTGTAATGAAAGTTGTTAAATTGACACACATTTGAATTAGGGAACCCTCTTTTCTGAAACAATTGTGTGTGTAGCTTAAGAAGTGATTCCAGGCATCTATTATGCTTTTATAAAGCCCCCCTCCCCGAACTTAAAGCACTTTGTAGACATTACCTTATCAACACTTAGCACATCCCTGTGAGCCAAGTAAAAATTAGACCGTTGCTCTTACACTGCAGGGGAGTAAAATGTGGCTGAGAAGTCCAGGAGGGGCCTGCCCTTATAGTCCCCCCCTCCCCCCACAAGTGTTTGTGTTGCAAAGACTTCACCTTTCTGTTCTCTAACCATGAATTTGTCCTGTTAGCCTGCATTGGGGGAGCGGGGTAGTGGGTACAGTGTCCCAATTAGCTCTCTTTTCCAAGCCAGCAAACAAAACACCTTTGGTCACAAGATAACAGAGCAAATTTATGAAGTGATCTTCTTTTTAAAGGAAATCCGTGGCCGTACATAGGAATCAAAATTCAGTGTACTGAAAGGAAGGTAAATTACATCTAGTCTCCCGAGGAGACCTCTCTTTTAAATTCATAGTGACCCATTTAAAGAGGCCGCATTTGGAATTGGATAGCATTGCATGGGGATTGTTTTAAATGAGCCCCCTCTATACTGTGGAAGTTATTTTGCGCATTTGAAAGCAACTTGGCTTTGTGTGGTCTACCTTGCCTTTTTGGTACGTTAAGATCATGGGAAATGCAGCTGGGAGCTGGGAGGAGGCAAGATTTAGGGGCTTTTGTAGAATTGGGTGTAAGGCAAACTAATGGTAAAGAAATACCGAATCTTTGGCAGGCTTGATGCTTTTGCAGGTTCTTTCCAAAATGTGATATAGGTAATGTGATCTTACTTTTAATGATAAACAATAACTTAAAAAAAAATTCCCTTTCCTCCCTGTTCAGTACTCATCTTACCCTTTTAACATGAAAAGTAATTTTTAGCCTAATTTTTATTGATTATGATGACCGATTTTTAGGTGAAGACCCATCAGTTACCAAAAGACTGTTAAATAGTGAGCGATAAGCTATTAAAAGTGTGTGTCTAACAGTAATAGATACAGATGTTTTGGGAAGCCTGAGTGAACGTGCGCTTCTGTGTGATTTGGCCTTTTTTTTTTTTTTAATGTTTATTTATTTTTGAGAGAGAGAGTAAGACACAGAGTGAGCAGGGGAGGGGCAGAATCCAAAGCAGGCCCCAGGCTCTGAGCTGTCAGCACAGAACCTGAGGTGGGGCTTGAACTCATGAACCATGAGATCATGACCGGAGCCGGTCGCTTAACCGACTGAACCACCCAGGCATCCCTGTACTTCCTTAAAATGAATGTGTTGTGATAATTCCTCATAAGGTAAAATTTCTGGTCACACTTTTTTTTTTTTTTTAATTGGGAAGTGTAGGAAAGGCAGAATGTTTGTATACTGAGATATATATTTTGTAACACAGGTTAGACTTCCACTCTGATAATTTTACGTTCTAGTTATTATTTTCAGGTATAAAAATCTTCTATGTCCCGAACCCTAGATTTGTACAGTAGTTAGTTAATTTAGCAGATAGCTGTTGGTATAGAGCATAATTATCATGAAACACTTCCAAGTCTCTCCCAGGCTGAAGGGGGTCATGTGACTTCTTTGGTGTTCTTCCTTTATCCCTTCCTCCCCTCACCCATTTTTAAAATAGCAGCACTTTTCATAGTCAGAATTTCATGTTGTGACACCCTACTCAGAAGTTATGACAGCAACTGCCTCCAGAGAATCAATCAGGCAATTAATTTTGTAAATGAAATGCTGATTATACAAAGCTTCACATGAGAGGCCCAGTGATTAAAATCAATTTAACAAATTGTTTCAGGTGGGACTTGATTAATAATTTGCCATAAATGCTGAGGCTGTATGACCAGCATACCTTGGTGTTACTCTCGCTTTCCAGCTATGTATAAAAATACCTTGTTGTCGCTCTTCCTACCCAGCTCTCTCTACATGTCCTCAGGTAAGCTAAGCACTGTGTCATCCTGTCACACTGACGGGGATAGAAGCCACATGCTCGCACGCGTGCGCGCGTACACACACACACACACACACACACACACGTTTACTCTTTGCGTGTTTGTCTACCTAGATAGACCTAGCTAACAATGAAGATGGAATGCGGTATTGCCATTCTGGTTTGTGTTCTCCTTAAAAACCGAAAACTTGCCTGGACAGGTTTGGGAACCACGAAGTTAAACAGGTCTTTTTTCTATGTAGGACGTTTTAGACATATATTCTGAATCTTAAAGGCTGGCATCTGCTTTATAGACATTTTCCATTCTTCTTCTATTTTTTTTTTTTACAATAGTCATGAAACTTTAGGCTCCTAACAACATAGCTTCAAAGTATATAAAGCAAAACTGATTAAATAAAAAAAAAAAAAGGAAAAAAATAGCAAACCCACAATCAAAGTAGATTTTATATACCTCTATCAGAAATGAATAGAATGGGGCGCCTGGCTGGCTCTGTTACTAGAGCTTGTGACTCGATTTCAGGGTTGTGAGTTTGAGCCCCAGGCTGGGCATAGAGACTACTTTGCCCCCACTAGGCTGCTGTGTCCCTGGAGGTGGGGGGTCCTGGGTCAGGCCCATCTCTGATTCCCAGCAGCCTAGACACGTTCAATTCTTAATTACAGTAACAACTATAAATGTAGTTTGGGAAGTGATGCAAGAATATTAGAAATGGTAACATTAGAGGCTGCAAATAAAAAAATGCCTGTATTGGGGGCATTATAATCTGAATCCAGGAGAAGTCACACTAGAATCAGAGACACAGCTTCTCACATTCATACAGTAAACATTTGTCAAGTGCCTGTTTTAAGCCAGACCTGAGATCAGGTGTCATAGGTTTCATTACTTATCGCTGACACTTGTCGAAGGCAGTACAATATTATTTAGAAGAAGGTAGCTCAGGGAGGGAAGGGTTAAGGTGCACTTGAGTTTCTTTAGTTTCAGTTTTCTATTAATGAAATAATAGGAACAATAATTGTTCACTGTGTGTGAGAAGTTGGGGCTATGAGGAGAGCTGGGATGAGGAAGACCCCGTTTCTGCTTCTGACATGCTCGCTGGTGAGAGGCCCCATAAGCAAAGAGTTGCAAGTGGTTGTGATAGTGGTTTAGTATCTGTTAAATGAGATAGTGGCAGCATATGGTGGGAGCCCTGAGAATACAGAACACTTTATCTGGTCATGCTTCTGGGGGTTAGGGAGAGTTTCTACAGTTTACAGCTGCCAGAGGTGTGTGGGGTGCAAGAACATTCTGGAAAAGGGTGTGCCTTAGTGCCTTAGCACAGAGGTGTGCAGAAGGGCTCATTGTTGAGTAAAGGTTCCTTGAAGGCTCAGTGCAGGTTTGTAGTTGAACAGCTGGCAGATGGCCGGTGTGGCACCTTAAGGTGAGCCTTGATTATTTGGGTGTTGAACTTCTGGGTTTTGAGTTCTTTAGATCTCTTTGTAGCTCTTTCCCTGCCTTTTGACTTTTAGGGCAGTTTATTGATAAGATTTCTAGTCAATGAATGAGGCAGAAAGGAGAAATATGTCTAAATTGTCCACATTCCTTTTGATCCTTACCATGGCACTCAGAAGTTCTGGCAGGGCAGAGGGATGATTCTAGAATTACAGAATGCTAGAACTGGAAGGGGCTGTAAGGGCTCATCTCGCAATCCCTCACTTCACGTGAGGAGTTGTGGGGCTCACAGGAGTGAAATTGCCCAGGGGTGACAAGCTCTCACACTTAATTGAGCAGTTAGTATGTGCCAGGCACTGTGTTTTGTATCTGCTCTGTTCTTTCATCCTTTAAACCCTACTACAAGGTGGCTACTATTACACAAGCTTTTCAGAGAGGGAAGCTTAAGTGCAGAGAGTTTGTGCAGTTTGCCTGAGATCACACAGTAAATGGTGACCCACCACGCAGGCCAGTCTGTGTACTTGACCCCACTCTGCTGTACCAAAGAAGGCCTGAGAGCTGCAGAGTTAGGCCCCACCTGCCTCAGCAGGCACTTGACCTGTTAATTAGTTGGCTGTCTCCGAGCACTCTCCCTCCTTCAATGGGAGTTTGTCAACCGCAGTTTTGGGATAATTCAATTTTGGTGTTTGTTCTGAGATTTAAAAATACCGACTGTGTTTTTGTTTGGATAGTTGCTTTCCTTACTTTAAACGAGACAATGTGACAGAGGCCCCTGCCCTAGGAGGCACTGCTAGAGGACCAGGTCTGTTGACATCCTTTGCAGGGAAGAGGGGGAGCAGGGTCCCCTGGGATAGGTTGGGTCTGATGAAGCACTTTTTGAAAGTTACAGAAACAAGCAAGGGAGGTTAAGGATGGTACACTGGTTTGAGATCTTTTAAAAAGCATGGTAAGAAACCCGAGGGAGCAGAGGCCTTGAAGGTTGAGGCTGACAACTTGAAACCGTGATTTGTGGGGAAGGGTCTCTAGGAGAGCAGGGTTTTAACTTGGAAGCTCTTTCTTTTTTTTTTTAATTAAAAGAAAAAAAATTTTTTTGGTGTATGTGGAAGCTTCCTAGGATTATTTTTTTTTAAAGAACTTACTTTAAAAAAAAAAACCTTTATTATTTTCTTAGTAATCATTGCATCGCACGTGGGGCTTGAGCTTAACTACTGCAGGATCAAGAGTGGAATGCTCTTCCGACAGAGCCAGCCAGGCGCTCCTTCCTAGGATTAATTTTTCACAAGTATTTAAAATATATATAGTCAGGGGGCATCTTGGTGGCCCAGTCGGTTAAGCATCTGCCTCTTGATCTCAGCTCATGTCTTGATCTTGGGGTCGTGAGTTTGGCCCCGCGTCATGCTCCGTGCTGGGTATGAAGCTTACGTTAAAAGAAAGTTAAGATATAGATGTTTGGTATGTGTTTTGCTGGCTTTAGTGCATTTAGGAAAAGTAGCCCCATCCTCCTCCCCAATTATATCTCCTCACGTACCCGTCTTTTTTCCGTGTGTGCGCTTCTGGGGTTTTGACTCTTGTGATTCTCTGTGTTTCTTTTCCCCCGACTTTTCTCCTCACAGGGTCCCCTCCCTAGTGGTGCCAGAGGCCCCAGTAATACTGTGTGCTCTTTGGGGGCCCTCCTTGCAGACAAAAGATACAGTGATTATTCTGGTTTTTTAGTTTCTTTTTGCCCCCTTCTTTTAGCTTTTAGTTTGGAATAATTTCAGGGACTGGAGGTGGCTCAGTCCATTAAGTGTCTGACTTCAGCTCAGGTCATGATCTCATGGTTGTGGGTTCGAGCCCCACGTCGGGCTCTGTGCTGACAGCTCAGAGCCTGGAGCCTGCTTCAGATTCTGTGTCTCCCCCTCTCTCTCTCTCTCTCTCTCTCTGCCCCTCCCCTACTTGTGCTCTGTCTCTAAAATAAATAAACATTAAAAAAATTAAAGTAATTTCAAATTTACAGGACAGTCTCAAGAATAGTGCAGATATATCCCATATACTTTTTACTTTGATACATCAGTTTTGCTACATTTACTTTACCCACTTACACTTTTGCCCAACTACAGATCTATCGACAATGTATTTTCTCAGGAGAGTAGGTTGCGTATATCCCTCCCTTTACTCCTAAATAGTGCCAGTGTATTTCCTGGAGTGTATTTCCTGGGATGAAGTTGTTCTTTTACTTACCTCAGTGCCGTTAGCACTGTTGGGATATTTAACTTGGGTGCAGGACTTGAACTACCGTCCATATTCTAATTTTGTCCACTGTCCTAATAGCATCTGTATAGCAATCTTCTTTCCTTCAGTGCAGGATCTTGCCTAGGAAGTATATATGCATTTAATTGCTCCTTTTCAGTGTATACTGAACAAGGGTCCATTTGTACTATTTTCTTTATAAATGCAGTACTGTACTGTAAGTATATTTTTTCTCAAGATTTTTTCTTAAGTTTATTTATTTTGAGAGAGAGAGAGAGCGAGAGAGAGAGAGCGTGAGTGGGGATGGGGCAGAGGGAGAGGGAGAGAAAGAATACCAAGCAGAAGTCTGAAGCAGGGCCTGATCTACAAGCCATGAGATCATGACCTGAGCCAAAATGAAGAGTCAGATGTTCAACTGAGTGACCCTTCCCCAGGGGCCCCTCTTTATTATTTTCTTTATAACGTTTTCTTTGGTTTACTTTATTGTAAGAATATAGTGTATATACATAGAACGTAGAACATACAATACATGTAACATACAAATATGTGTTAATAGACTAAGGTATTGGCAAGGCTTCTGGTCCACGGTAGGCTAAAAGTAGTTAAGTTTTTGGAAAGTCAAAAGTTCCATGTGAATTTTTGACTCTGTGGGGTCAGTGCCTAAACCCCGACGATGTTCAGGGGTCAACTATGTATTAGTCATATTAACTTTTATTTTCTTTGAACAATCACATTACACTACCATCAGCATATGCTTTCACTTCATCATGGCTCTGATAAAGTGGGTCTTTCGTGGGCTCGTGCTCGGAAAGCATGTTTACATGGGGGCTGGCGGTCTGTGTATGAAGCAGGCACTCTTTGTCTAGGGATTGGTAAGTCAGTTGTTAGCCTTCAAATAGTTTTATTGGTAGTTTCTTTAATGCAATTTTAAAGTTGTTAATTTTCAAAAGTTAATGAAATAGTTTCAAAGAGGCCTGATGGCCACCATGGCGATGGCTGGGGAACTAGGACCTTCTCAGACTGTCTTTAGGTGCCGGTCTGGCATGTCTTTGGAATTATTTGTCAATGCAGATCACATGCCAGATGTCTTTAGAATGGTTGTCTTTTTGAGGGAGGTATTATCTTCACTTGAAAGATGGGAAAACTGTGACTTAGAGCGCTGGAAGAACTTACCCGACATTTCGTGTGGTGAGTCAGCAGCAGGAGAGGATTATGAACCCAGGTCTACCCAGTGTCAAACTTTATGCTTTTCCCGTTGTCGTAGACACAGCATGTTAGTTTCTGCTTGTTTGCAGAATCTGATAATTGGTAGTGGCTTCCTGCAGCTGTGCAGGGTGAAAGATTCTGAGGCTTACTGGACTTCGGGAAGATGAATACTAGGATTGATTAGCAACTCTCTCTTCTCTGCACATTAGTAGAGGGGTGGAGGGTATCCGGGCCTCTTGGTGATTATTCTGAGGTTACGCTTCCACTTAATAATGATGATAATAAAATCTGTCCCTATTAAAAGCCTGTTTTGTGCCAAGAACGTAACTATAGTAGCTCCAATTCTGTAACAACTCTATAGTGATAGTGGCAGCGTTCTTGGTGTTTATCTAGATGCATTAACTGAGATGCAGAGAGGTTAAGTGGTGACTTTCTTTAGCATTACATAGCTAAAAGTGATGTTGAAATTTAACGTATTCTCATAAAACCTTCCTTTCTTGATTTAAAACTGTATTTATATGGGAAATATACTATATGATTTCTCTTTCTTAAATAAGCCTGCTACTAAGTTGTCAGCAGTGACACAATGAATATGAATGATAGTGCATACTTAGAAATGTAAATTTTAGAAATTGTCAAAGCCATGGTAGTAGCTGTAGAGTTTTTTTTGGGGGGTGCTGAGAATAACAAATCTGCAGGAAAATAGAAATATATACCATTCCTATTTTGATATTCCCTTTAGATCTAATCTAATCTTGAAATAAAATATATATATACTTGGGTTTGTTCATACAATTATTACATTTGCTAAATTAAATGTAAAAGTATGGTATAGTCAGAGAGTAATTTACTCACTAAATTGACGTTACAAGTTGCTGAACTTGGGGGATTAGGCAAATAATAGGTTTTCCCAGTTTATAAAAATCAGCCCCAAACTGAGGAATCAAAACAGTCCTAGTTTCTGGACTTAATTCTGCGGAATCTAGATGAAAGCTGTTAATGGGTATATTATTTGTCTTCTCACTTCATCATTCCTGTCCCTGTGGGACAGTCTATTGGGGAGACAGACTATCAAATAGTCACTCAAATACATGTTCTTGCAGGGTTTCCTGAGAGCCAGGAAGGAAGAGCACAGTGTTTTCTGAGGGGGTCCTGCCTCACTCTGCTGTTCAGGGAGGGTTTCTCTGAGGACATGACTGTAGCGCTGAGCTCTGCAGGCTCCTGTCTGGAGGGGACATTGCAGTCAAAGGCCCAGGGGTGGGAAAGTATATGGATTTTTAGAGCCCCATGGAGGCCAGTCTGGTTGGAGGGGGGATTTCGTTTGGCAGCAGTGGTGGGTCCAGCTGACTGGACTTGGTGAGGGATGTCTGTGGTGGGAGAGGAAGGAGTCAGGATGCATCCTGGGATTCTAACTAGTGCATCTGATTGGGGAGTGTCTTTCCCTGAGATCAGAAACAGGTGGGAAGGGTACTAGGCATCCGGGCAGGAATGTCGGGTGGCAGTTGGGTATAGAACTCCGGGGCTCAGGGAATCAGCCAAGAGACACATGTTTGGGGGACACAGACATGAGGAGGTAATGGAAGTTGTGGCTTTATATGAACTTGTGAAAAGCGAAGCTTTGTGTGCAATGATGCATGACTCTTTACCTCTTGCGCTATTGACCATCAAGAAGCCTACATTCCAGTTGGAGTCCTATTTAACTGACGATGTGTTGAGAAAGTCATTGCTTCTTCTCTTTAACACATGTTAACTATGCCCAGCATTGTGCTAAGTGCTAGGTATGCAATGATGAAAAAGACAAAATTTTTGCCTTTTAATTAATGGTATGTTGGGAGACAAGACCATAAATAACTTAAATGATTGAGTGATTTCACTCTGACTTCAATTTGCTAATTTGTTATGAGGAAAAGAAAAAAGATTTAGGAAGCTATTACTGTGTGATAAATCCTGTGGTACTTCATTTGATCCCCCAGCGTCACAAGAGGTGAACATGACTGTACTGTTAGACATGAGTCTAGGTTACATGGCTGGCAAGTTGTATAGGCAGGATTCGCACACCAGGTCTGTCTGATCTAAACTCCCTGCCATTACCTTACACCTTTTTAATCTAGAATTCTAAGTGTGTGTGTGTGTGTGTGTGTGTGTGTGTGTGTGTGTTTGTGAAACTGTGGACTGTTTATTTCATATGAAAAAGATGGAGGGATTCGAGGCAGGGAAGAGGTCATCCAAGGCAGATGCTTGTGCTTTCAGGGGAAGCATGGGAAGTGAGTCAGCAGAGCGCTATGCATCAGTGCAAAGGATCTTCCTAAGGTTTCTAATGAAGACCTTCCTCTAGGAATGGTGATGCCTGGATTTATGTCAGTCTTTAAAAATGGCACTGGTGGTTAGCCGAAGGCGCTGTCTGCTTCCTTGACCTCTTCAATATTTTTGTCAGTGACTGTGGCAAAGACATGAATGAAATGGCATGCTGATTTAATTGGTGGTTGATGTCATGATAGGAAATACAGTTAATATGTTAGATGTCAGGCTAGAATGGTGACCAGAAATAAGCAGAATGAAAGTAAGCAGAGGTACAGACAGACTTGTACCACTAAAGTCAATTAACCAACTGTATAATAGAAGAAGGAGGAGGTGGGGTTTCATTACATCGAATGGGATGGATCATGAGTGTGATGGGGGGCACCCGAGTGGCTCAGTTGGTTAAGCATCCAACTCTTGATTTCGATCAGGTCATGATCTCGCCTTCATGAGATCAAGCCCTGAGTCGGTTCCATGCTGGGCGTGGAGCCTGTTTACGATTCTCTCCCTCCCTCCCTCTCTGCCCTGTTCCTCTTCCCTCTCTCTCAAGAAAATTAAAAAGAAAACAAAAACAAAAACAAAAAAAACGTGTGATGGGGTGGCCAAACAAGCACAGAGATCTGAGGCCACATTAGTACCAGGCTAGGCTCTGCGAAGAAGGAGCAAGCCTCTCCCCAGAATACCTTTTTGAATGTTATTTTTATTGGTGGTTTATGGAAATTATGTTATATATATGTAACAACATACTACTATTTGATGGCTAATCTTAATTCTGGAAAATGAAAATTCAGTGGTATTTTAAATTTAGAATATAATTAAAAAATATTGTGTCTTCTACTCTTGTCCTGCTTAACGATAATGTATATGTGATAAACTTCTTTATTTAAAATTATACATCAAAACATGTTTCTTTCAGCTAAAAACTGCACAAATAAAAATTTCCTACAGCCCCATTTTTACAATTTTTCCTACCTCATCCCCTTACCCTCCCTCTTTCAGATTTCATTCTGTGGTCCCACAAATATATGTGTTCTATGTAACTTGCCTGAAGGAAACTCACACCAAAAACACTGACCGTGCCCATCTTTCCAAGTCTGTAGATGAGTATTTTCTTCCGTCCCTGCCTCCCTTCCCACACTGCAGATGGCACCATGGTTACAGGTCACCATGGTTCTTAGACCCAACAACACAGCCTCTTCTTTTTCTTTTTTAAGTTTGCTTATTTTGAGAGAGAGAGAGAGAGAGAGAGAGAGAGGAGAGAGAGAAAATCCCAAGCAGGTTCCACACTGTCTGCGCACAGCCTGATGCGGGACTTGAACCCTTAAACTGTGAGATCATGACCTGAGCCAAAATCAGATCAGACGCCTGACCGCCTGAGCCACCCAGGGGTTCCCCAACAGCCTTTTCTGCCATGACTAATGTCTTAGAGTCCCACTGCTTGGTCCTTCCCATACCATTGTAGAACGTAGCAAATACTCCTGTATTGTCTTCAGTGTGTCGATATTCAGATTTGGAGTTCCAGGGTTAGTTCAGGTCTTCACCCGCAGGCCCTGTCTAGTCATTATTATTATGAGGAAAACCACTATGGTTGCAGATGCTGGGGTGCATTTCCCTGCCTCAGTCTCATGACCTTATGTAGACGCGGGCTGCAGTGGAGGGGACTGTGGACCCGAGTCAGGACCCTTGTGTTCTGGTCTGCGCTCTGCACGAGTCCCCAGCCCCAGGCAGGTCCCCACAACCCCCAGCCTCCGTGATGTCATCTGGGATGAGAGATTTTTCTGGGCAGTTGGATTCTGTGGTAGTGGTGACGGTGGTAACTGAGAATCTTGGTGTTTTCTGGCTTGAAGAGGAATATGTACATAAATATGTATATTTTTGAGGTGAAGGAAAGTCTTTCATGCCTTGCTCCGTTTTTGATTTAAACTCATTTTCATGCCATTAGAAGAGCTTGACCAAGACTGTTGTTGCATTGTATATTATCATTGGCTTTTGACGTGTGTCTTCTGCTTATATGTACAGAATCAAAGTAGAAATTGATCAGGGAGTTTTTTACACTTTATTTTCGAGAACATTTTACTTTATGCGATCAGCCCTCATTCCCGTGGAGCTCCTGAGTCAGCACGATCTAAGTCATGTGAGACTTCTGTGAGACCCAGGTGTGCTAAGTGAGACCCACGTACAGGGTGCGGAGCAGGGACATTGCCATTCTAGGCTACTTGGGAGGTAAGGAGGAACACCTGAAAAATGAAAAACTAGTACATGAGTTCATTAGCAACACGAGGCAACTCAGAAGTCAGTCACAGGCAGCACAGGAGAGGTTTGGGGTCATTCTATAGATAGTGCTTCTGGGGCGTGGTGAAGGGGGACGCTCTGCTGTCCTTGGACCAGGACTTGAGTGAGCCTGGGGCTACACAGGGAGGGGAGCAGGGGCATCCCCAGAATGGGGACGAGCAGCCGTTCCCTGCTGGTGGGTGCTGTGAATGGGAGTGCGCGTGCTGGGACGGGGGGCGGGCGAATACGGGACAGTTGCGTCTCCCCTCCACCCCCACCGTAGTCACGTTTGCAGCGCGCCTGGGGAAAAAACAGGCATTTTAGAGTTATATTTAGACATTATCACAAAAAAGTAAGCACATTGCTTCATGATATGGCAGCCACTACTTACAGGTCACCGTGGCTGGCTCCGATCCTTATCAGCTGAGTTTTCACATGGCTGTAATTCATGCACATCGCTCTTAAACATTTGACATTGTTTTATGTGTCCTTTTCCTTGTCTCTGTTCCACTGTGCTCGTGTGTTGTGGCTTGTTCACACATCCTGTGATCGCTGTTCTAGTTTTCTTCTTTGGACAATTGGTGTTAAGTGGTTCTGAGAGCTGTTACCGGTCTCACGGATTCGACTTTCACATTAATTGTGAGCTGGGTGTTATTTCTTCCATTTAGTGAGTGAGAAGACTAAGCAATAGGCCGATATTCAGGGGTGCACAGTGGTGGTAACTGGGGGATTAGGGTGGGCGTCCACTCCACAGCTAGGCCCACGCTTTCTTCCCTGGACCATGCTGTCCCCCGTCAGTATGAGGAGTCTCATAGCCGGGACGGATTTGGATACATAGCACCCGGCCCCATGTGACAGAGAGTATTCGAGTCAGAGCAAGACACAGCTTTGAAAGCTTTTGGTTAAAGCATATTGTCACATGACCTCTCAGAAAGAGTGGTGGTAAGAAAGCTGTTAGTAGGTATAAAACCTACCAGTACAAACACTCATTTACTCAAATTGGGTTTCATTATTTTTGTCACTTTATAGATAATGGAATGTTACTTTGAAGTTTTCTTTAGCTGCTGATAATTTAGAACATTTTTCCAAATAATGGTTCAAATGGGAAGTTTCTTTCTCTGAGCTCTTATTTAATCCAGATATATAGATACCATTATAGATCCAAAAAATGCGCAGAGGTCTTTTGGTGGATTTTGTAGTGCCTTTCTTCAATTTGTGAAATATTCAGAAAGAAACTACTAATAAATCATCTCCCTAACTTGATATCCAGTAGTAAATACAATTACATAGAAATCTTTATTGTAAGAACATACATAGGCATACTCTGGAAGAGTAGTAATGAAGGAGTAAGTGTAAAAAGCACCAAGTGTATCTAAAGTATACTAAAGGTATAGAAGTGAGTTGCTCTTTAACTTGGGTAATCTTTTTAAAATTTTTTTAATGTTTTATTTATTTCTAAGAGAGAGAGAGAGACATCGTGAGCAGGGGAGGGGTCAGAGAGAGAGGGAGACACAGAATCTGAAGCAGCCTCCAGGCTCTGAGCTAGCTGTCAGCACAGAGCCTGACGCGGGGCTCGAACCCACGAACCGTGAGATCGTGACCTGAGCCGACGTCTGACGCTTAGCTGTCTGAGACACCCAGGTGCCCCTGAACTTGGGTAATCTTTATAAGGGTAGTTGGATTCTTAGGTCGGCCTCTGCAAACCTCTGTAGCCTAGAATACAGCCTAACTGTACCACCTAGATTGTCTAGAATTTATATCAAATATATATTTAAAAAATATACACTGTACTCTCATTTAGTCGTCCTAGGAATGCAGAACCTTGTGAGGATTTTGGAGGATGTAGGTAGTTGTGGCAGCTTCCCAAAAGATTTAGTGTGTGCGCACATGCGTGCATGTGTGTGTGGTGTATAACTCATACATACGGATATATACAAAAGCTTATTTGAACAAAAGAGAGGTTATGAGAAAGTTTTATCAAGAAACAAAATTGCATGAGACGTTGCGTTACCCAATCTACACTAGGTGTGTCAAGCTCCTTGAAAATGGGTGGTACTTACCGTGGCCTTCAAAGCTCTTAACTTACAGAATTGAAGCTTGGGATACAACAGTTGTGGAATGGTATCTGGAGAGCGAAAACATGTTTAGAAAAGTATTTGAGGACTTTTAAAATGTGGACAATGTCTCTGATACAGCACACTTTTTGTATGAGAAATGAAAATACTGATACTCTGGAATAGATCATCTGAAGTATAGATGATAAAAATAAAAATTGTTTTGGGTTAGATGTGAATATGAGAAGTGACCTGGCCTTTATGGTTTTTTTTTGGAAAAGACTAAGATTTGATTTGGTTTCTTTAGGAAGATAGTAGTAAAAAGCAGGGGTTGAGGCCCGTACTCATTTAATGTTAAAAATAGCAAGAGTACACAGCAGGATGAGTTTGGGGTGTGGATGTGTATTTAACACAAGGGCATAAGGAGAGAAGGTTAAAATTAAATAATTTGCACTGTGTAAGTATCTGTTTTCATATCTGAAGTCTCACTGAAAGGTATTAGATGCATATTGAGAGGTAAGGATAATCTGTGTATTTCATGCTTTAGACTTTCAGAAATCTCGGGGTTAAGCTAACATTTTTGACATGGGTGCAAATTAACTGAATTTTAAGTAGGACCATGAGAGTTTATGGCAGCGATGAGATAGATATTACAGAACAGTTTTAGTCACTGATAAGGTGAATTTGCTGCACTATTATCTATAGCATTATAATATAGACATTCCAATCTATTTTCCATTTTAAATTTCTGCTTTAATTAAGGCAGTTTTGGTCGTGCACTATTTAAAGTGAAATAAGTAGACCTTTCCTCTGCCCTGGCTAATCCAGATTGAATGTGAAGATAGAGCTGCCTCAGGGCCCCATATTAGAAATGTAGCCTGAAATCTGATTTACTCAGCCTCTCTGTTGGCCATTCATTCACTGTGCGGATTCTGAAATCACCAGCTCAGCCTTGATTTTCACACTCCCACGGAAAGTTTTATTTTATCTTTTGAAGGAAAGTGTGGAAAATAATTACAGTTTGCTTTTTTTAGGCACACATTTTAATTTATATGATTCTGGGAAAACTTAATTCTCAATACTCGATTTTAGTTTTATTTCAGTATATCAACATACGTGTTTGTGTGTTGAATTGTGAAGCCAGCCCAGGTGGTGTAACATCAGTATATCGTTTGAGAAACTTCTGTCATTGTAAAGCACAACATTTCCTTGACGGGTGAAAGTAACACATTTAAAAGTCCATGAAATTGTGAATTTCGAGTCAAACTGTTCGGCTTGCCCATATTTTCATTCAGGTGAGATCAGTTCCCGGCAGATTGCTACGAATCCCTCAGAACCAAGCTTCCGCATGGGAAGGAGCTGTGATAGCCCATCACATACCCACTGAGCTGCCCCCTCTGCACGGTCCACTTAGGATGTCCACGGCGGGCATTGTCGTCTCTGTTCAGCCTGTCTCCTTCAGCGAGTCACTCGTTTCTCCAGGACACTGATGCATGTTCATTTTTTTCCGGTGCCTGACATGCCGCCCACAGAGGACATGCAGGAAGGCGGGCAAGGACTGCATGTGGCCTTGGGCTGGGGGGTAGGTGGGAGGGAAGACCGGCCGTTCAGGGAGCCTCCCCAAGCTGGGTCTGTGCTCCTGGCTCCCCCTCTCACCTCCCATTCCTGTCTTAGCTCCCTGTCTTTTGGTTACTGCCCTCAGCTCTGTGATGAGGCTGTCCCTGGCCAGACTCAGCAGTTACCTTCTAAGTCGCCTGCGGAAAAGGTTTCTGCCCTCACCTGTTGGACACCGGGCTGCGTTGGCATGCCTGGTTTGTTTCTACGCACGACTCCCTTCTTGTCCATGACTCCATACTCTCTAGAGTCTATGCTTCCCAACCCTTCTTTTGGCTTTTCTGTGGGCTCCTTCTTTCCCTTTTCCCTTAAATGGTGATACTCTCTAGAATCGTGTCCTCTACGCATTGTTGTTTTTTCATCTATTCTTCCTGGATAAAGTTCTTGAGGTTTTATATGCTTCCTGTTGATTAACTCATCCAGTGTTGGGTGAACATTTTGCTGTGCGCCAGGTGTGCTGTTTGACTTGCATCGTGGGGACACAGTAGTGAGTACAACAGAAAGATCACCGCCTGTGCAGGAGCACATATCCTGTGTATGCGGACCTTTCCCTGTTTATTATTGTAGCTCAGCCCTTACTCCCCAAGCTACAGACGTATTGGGCCCCTTCCTTCTGGATGTTTTCAGCTGGGTTTCCAGTAGGAACCTCAGACTGCATATGTAGTATACTGAAGGCTCCCCCTGCATCCAGGGGAGGGGGTCCATCTGCTTCTACCTCCGTGTATTCTATGTCAGGTGGTGTCTGATCATCTATTCACCCACCCTGGACCTGTCCTCTCCCTCACTCGCTCCATCTCCACGTTGTGCTGCGTCTCCATCCTGTCGCTGGAGTCTGGGCTTGCTCTCTCCCACCAGCGCTTCCAGTTCAGGCCCTCAGCTCACTGGCCTGCGGTGGCAGCCCTCCCCGGTTCCAGCCAGCCGCCTGGGAGCAGTCCTTCCGGAAGCTGGATCCCGTTAGAGTTCTCTCTGTTGAAAGCACCCAGGGGTTCATCCCCAGGATGCAGTCTGAAGCCCTTAAGATGACATCCAAGGCTCCCCCACGTGCTGGCTGCCACCTGCTTCAGCTTCTTTGCAAATTCTTGCTTCATCTGGATCTGAACTGCTTATGTGTCCTTGACCCCCCCAGGAAGCCCAGCTCCGAGGAGCCTCTACTTTCTGCGGCTGCTTCTGCTGCGTGGTCCTCTATGCCCTCTCCCTCCCCACCTTGAGCCTGGCGCTTGTCCCTTCATTTATTCTGCTCATCTTTGAGCTTTCTGGAGAATCCTCACATATATTACATAGAGCCTGGCATACAGTAGGAGTCAGTGTATGGTTCTGGAAGGCAGGAAGGCAGGCAGGCAGTATCTGTGAGATGTATGCTGCAGGCCTTTTTAGCCCCGTGGGGAGGGACTTCCCCCACCATCGCACTGCTCCTTTGAAGCACCCAGGACACGAAAGTCCCATCTGAGGCTCTAGTTCTGGCTCCGCTGAATGGCCTTGGCCCTGAGGCTCATGGGCTGACTCACTAAACCAAAAATAAAACTCAGAGTCTAGTTTTGAACTAGTTCTGTTTGGTAAGATACTGACGTGGGGACGGTGGCTTGTGACTCATAGTCTGGGAGCCTATTCATGCGCACTGGTGATCTTCGAAACTTTTCACCCTAGACGTTCTGTATTATCTAAAATCTACCCTTTCACTTTCTAATGAGCACTCAGATTCATTACTGTTTGATCAGGAGTTCCAGACTTGGGTCCAAAGTAAAGTCGTTGTTCTAAGAATACTTTGAAGTCAGCAAGCCTTGCTAACCACTCCGTATACTTTGTCGTAAAGTTAACAGGAGCTGGGTGACATTAATCATGCTCATTTCCTATATGTATAGCAGATTTTAGATGCAATTGTTTTCTTTCTGCAAACTCTTTCCTTCTCTGGTTTACACTGGATCCCTCTTTAATTGTTAAAGCCTCCCTAAAAGTAAAAAATAAACGTCTTGTAGCTATCTAGGTGTTTTTCTTAAGTGTTCTTCTGGGTTTTTATTTGCAAGGTTATTATTATTTTTTAATGCAGTAATTGACTTCCAGCATATTCGTTTCAGGTGTAATGATTTGATATTTGTATATATTGTCTGTTTTTAATATTTTCAAAATTGAGGATAGTTGTGTTTTTAACATCTGTGTGAGTATAACAAAGTCTGGCTTTGTAATAAATAACAACTTAATGCGTGTCTTTGTTTATGTTTTCACAGGGCAGCCCCATGGATCCTATGGTGATGAAGAGGCCTCAGTTGTATGGAATGGGCAGTAACCCTCATTCTCAGCCTCAGCAAAGCAGCCCTTACCCAGGAGGCTCTTACGGCCCCCCGGGGCCACAGCGCTATCCATTCAGCATCCAGGGTCGGACCCCAGGGGCCATGGGAGGCATGCAGTACCCACAGCAGCAGGTCTGTGCTAGTTTTTACCCCAGCCCTCTCCAAATTGGTGATCCTCTGGTCTTTGGGTTTTACTATCTACCTAATACTGGTACTGAGAATTGGGGGCATTTCACCGATGTTCTGCTTTCTTTTAATTATCATAGTTTCTTCAAGGAATCGTAGGTGCAGTTTCTTTTTCTTTTCAAGAAGGAAAAGTGAGCTTCTTAGACAAAGCGGAGAAAATAGCCGTTTGGTAGAGGGCTGTTACTGTGTTACTGGCTGTATCTGGGAGATAGGCAGTATTCTCATTTTGCAGCAAATTATATAGATCTGACCCCTCTAGTGAACTTGGCTTTCTAACGTTTCTGATGGCAGACTGGCAGATTTGAACTGTGAATAGATTTTTAAAGGTGAAGTTTTAACTTAAAGAATAAATAACTGTGAAAATGGCATCATTTTTGAGAAAAGTTTTGTATTCTCCCCAAAAGTTTTTTTGCATTTATTCATTAACCTGTTAATTTCATATAAGAGTATTTGGTATATATCTGTTTTCTTAGATTTTGATGGATTTGTGTTTTTACTTAAAGCAAAAAAGACTTCCCTTCCTTTTAAAACCCAGTATTTTTCTGTAGAATCAA
Source organism: Hyaena hyaena (assembly GCF_003009895.1). NCBI lineage: Eukaryota > Metazoa > Chordata > Mammalia > Carnivora > Hyaenidae > Hyaena > Hyaena hyaena. The sequence continues at coordinate 601,072 of NW_024080714.1, read as the reverse complement.
ATAGTCAGAGTTACCTTAAATGCCCATATACCTTCCAGAAGAGTAAACCTACAGTCTCTTGGATACTGAGAGTATATCCTTATAATGTTGGCCTAAGGAAGCATGATATTAGGAAAAGACTAAATTCAGACTCATTAGGGCATTTAGTTACTAGACACCCCAGAGAGCCTTATTTATAAATTCCCACACCGCGTCTTTAATCTGGAGTTTGAGGGGTGCATTGGCGTATCCACGTGCATTTTACTGAATTCCCACACCCTGTCTTTAATCTGGGGTGGGGGAGGGTGCATTGCGCGGACGGTGTGCATTTTACTGCCCCTCCAGGTAGGTGACCCCACACTGTTTCGTATACCTCCTCTATACAAATTCTTCCCAATGTTTAACCAAAAATCATCTGTAGAGGGAAAAATGGATCAGACTTTTGGTCTCTGTAAAGTGGATGTGGAGGACGATACCCTTTGACGGGCTCCAGAGCTGTGTCTGTTAAGTTGCATGTGAGCTTTTTCCTCTGTAGACTGAATACTGGTTTCCCTCTTTATCTCTGCCCCTCCTTCGATGATAGTTTTATTTTAAGGTGGTTGGAGGGAAAGCTTAGAAGTGTCAGCCTTTGAGTCCTAGCTGTTGGTTTCTTAAACAGCCTTTGTTACTGTCACTAGTTCTCACTGTCCTTTATTAAATTGGCTGCCCGGAACTCTCTCTGTCACTTGCACACTTAATTGCTCTGTTAATTTTTTTTCAACATGACTTCCTTCTTCCAGCAATATTTTGCTGCCTAGAGTAAAACATCTTTAGGCGAGGTTGCTAATGGTGAGAGGGAAATAATTTGTACACAATTGAAAAGTAAGATGTGATTTTTCTCTTCCTCCTTTGAATTTTAATCTAATTTGCCTTTGGTTGGGGGCAAGAAGGCCCAGGCAGCGAGCTGCCAAAAATTCTAATTCTCCTTTGTAGCTGACTTCACAGTGGGGGCTGATAGGGGTGTGGGATGAGTCTGGCCACAGGGCGAGAATAGAGGCAGAAGGGGAGGAGTGGCCGACCTGGCGGTATAAAACAGAAACCATGCCTTGTTTTTCTGCATCTTTTTCTTTTTCTTTTTCTTTCTTTCTTTCTTTTCTTTTCTCTTTTTTTTTTTTTTTAAGTGTTTTTAAGTTTATTTATTCACTCTGAGAGAGAGAGTACAAGTCAGGGAGGGGCAGAGAGAGAGAGAGGGAGAGAGAGAGAGAATCCCAAGCAGGATCTGCACTGTCAGCACAAAGCCCGATGGTGGGGCTTGAACTCATGAACCATGAGATCATGACCCGAGCTTAACCGACTGAGCCACCCAGGCTAAGCATCTTTCTACTGTATTTTCCTCATGTCAGATTGGAAAGTCATTTCGAAGGGTGGTGTTCATGGCAAGCTCCTAGATGCTCCTTTATCTCATTCTCTGAATGAGTTCAAATCTTAGCACAGGTTTTCAACATTAGCATAATTTGCAATCTGAAAGTGGAAATCCCAACAAATGGAAAGGGCATGTAAAGAATGATTACCTATGAATTTTTTTTCATTATTTTCTAACCACACATGTGTAAGGCTAGAAGCAGGCTATGTACGTTAAATACATAAGAGTAACTTTACTTTTCTCAGCTTTTTGTTTTTTTTTCTTAAATCCCTGTGGCTTTTATTTACCTAGATTTGAAATCCAGTAACTCTTGGATTTATTTGAAGGGACAAGTAGATGAAGATAACTCACCAAGTATTTCAGCAAATTTTTAATTAAGATTTTTAGATTAGGTATTTTTACTGCAGACCAGAAGAAACGTCTAATTCTAATTAAGGACAGATCTTCCTGATAATGAAAGGAAAATAGTGTATCTGGTAAGAAACTGAATGCCCTGGCTGTAAAATGTCAAACTTTCATATTGCGTTTGTCATCATGGAAGGTTCTAAGAAATTTGTATTGTTTTTCATCCTTTCATTTAGTTATAATATAGTCTTGAAATATAGTTATCTTGTGTGATAACTGGAAGGCTAAAAATAGCTGTGAATGCGTTTTTGAATGTGTGTAACATTTTAAAGGAGACAACAGCTTCTTAATACCAAGTTCAAGCGATCAGTTAGGTATAAGCTAATTAATAGCTTTGAAATGGAAAAAAAAGAGGGTATTGGGTAAAGGTTATCAGAGCACAATTATTTTGTTAGCTTTAGCGTTGTTCTTTGGTGAAGAATTCTCATTGGGTTGCTTTGTGAATTTTGGATAATTACAAATTTGTCCACAGACAAGTTCCTGGCACCGTGATCGGCTGCTGGTGCTGTTTTCTCTGAGTATTAATGTGATTGGCTCAGCATTTTTGTAGTCATGGCTGCTCATGTTTTTCAGGGAAAAAGTTGAAAGATAATGATGACATTGAGTTTTTATTGAGTGGACATCACCACCTAGGCATGACTTTGCTTTGGACAGCCTCCAAAGCTTTCTGTGTTTGGTTTGTGAACCTCTAATGAGCTGATCCAGTTCATTTAATATTGCTCATATATTTCTGCAAAGGATTAAAATGCAGGAATTCAAGTTTGTAAATTGAGTTGCCCACTTCCCAGCTGAGTGGTAAGTTGTCTTTGGCTCAGGGGTCACAGTGTGATTCCTGGCTAGCATTCCACTCCTGTGATAGGAATTTTAAATGAGTATTCCACTAGAAAGAACTGCCATGCTTATATGAAATTTAACATGAGTAGTATCACTGCTTGCTTTTTGTTTCTGAGATTACGGAGGAACTGGCCACTGAGTGTTTGATATTAGTATTAACCTGCTGATTCTTGATTTGTATGGTGAGACATTTATTTTTGAAATATACTCACGACTAGGTCTTTGAGCATGACATGATAATAGTACATCATTCTGGTATTTATTAACTGGAACTAGATTTGTGGTCTTTCACGTGCTGATTCTCCCACATCATCAGGCAAATACATAGCTAAACAGATTAGTTTTGCACAGTGCCCTAAAAACCAGTCTGCTTGAGTTTTTATTGAACTGAGAGGGGAAATGAATTTTCTATGCCTCTGTGGAGAATGTTCTGCCTCTAGGCTCCTGGAATTCAAACCTGGAGATGGTTAACAAAAGTATACTGGTTGATTTCATGTAACACAGAGCTACATACAGAGAAAGTGTAATCTTTAAAGTTACCAGAATCTGATTCTGAGTTTTTCAGATTTTTTTGGTAAAAAAGACTTCGATACTAATGTACCTTTTCTTGGATCAGGGTTGTGGGTGAGCAAATGTTTTGTTTTATTTCTCTTGTCCTTTATGATCATAAATGTTTACATAGTTCTGTGCCAACTTGCTTTAAAAAAGATTTTCATATAAAAGAAATGGCACCTAGGGGAAATAGGCCACAGTAGTAAAGATATATTTATTTGTGTCAAGCACATTTCAATTACTGCATGTAGCCCGAGATTTTTCCTGAGTTATCAAAGGTTAGTGGGTTGATATTTTAACTGTCTGTATCTTGTTGCAAAAAAGTTTGTATAATCTAATGCCGATTAGCGGTATAAAACCAGGAAAAGGGAAAGAGGGCAAAGTGAGAGATTTATGCATTGAGTGCTTTTATAATGGAAAAACACAGCTTCTTTAGTTTTAAAAACACATCTGTGTTGCGAAAACCTTTGCGACAGTAAGAACGTGAAATATAATCATCTTGAAAGATATTCTGGCAAAATTAAATAGAAATTAGTTATTTCTGTTAAAGTGATCCATCTGAACTTATCACTTTAAATCTAAATTAATACCTAATTAAAACAGGTTCTTTTGAAAAAAGACGCTTGAAATCAATAGTTATTCTCATTTGTGCCTTCAGTTTATCTTCTGCACTCTTTGGATGTCTATTGTGCTGTGTGTTTTTTGAGTAAAATATTTATTTCAGAACATAAGCATTTTATTTGGTACCATCTTAACAGCCAAAACACTTCTTCCAATGCAAATGTTTATCTTGGCAGCAGATGTTTTAAAAGGAGACAAACATTACAATTGTTTGGCTAAAATAAATGTTTTCTTTGGGGTTATTGAGGCAGCCAGGCAAGTTCTAGGATTCCCACCTGGGTTAGTTACTACGTTATATTGTCAGTTTATTCTGGTAGAAAAGATTTACTTTTAAAAATACAGTTAGAATTATGTTTTGAGGGGCACTTCGGTGGCTCAGTCGGTTGAGCATCTGACTCTTGACTTCAGCTCAGGTCATGATCTTGTGGTTTGTGAGTTTGAGCCCCACGTCAGGCTCTGTGCTGACCGCGTGGAGCCTGCTTGGGATTCTCTCTCTCCCTCTCTCTCTTCCCCTACCCTGGTTGGGTATGTGTTCCCCCCCCCCCATAAATAAAAATTTTTTTAAATTATGTTTTGATCCAGTTTGAACAATGTCTCTGAAAAGTCAGGATTAGTGGGAGTGGGGGAGGGGGGTGTTAATTAAAGACTTAACAATTCCATAGGTTTTTTTATTTTGACATGAAATGTTTGCTTGGACTCGGTCTCTGAATCCTAAATGTGAATCCAATAATCAGGACTTAATTTTGGGTTTGCCTATGAAGAGCTTAGAGTTCCTATTTTTAAGGAGCATGATGGGGGGTGATAGGATGAGAAAGGAAGGCTTGACTTAACATAGTGGAGAAGAATGGGTCCTAGTGTCTGTTTTACATTCAGACTCTTAATTTTTTGATAGTTTACACTCACCCAGACACCCCCATCTGCACCTGCGTGTGTATGGGCTTGCTTGCACACACACATAACACCTGTGTGACAGTGAGTGGTATGTGAGTGCAACAAAATGTATCTGTATATCATATATATCAAACCTGTATTTTATGTGCATGTAGATATATGTACATATATAAACAAATAGGTGAGTAATGTGAAGGTAAACATTTTGGCCACTAGAACAGTGAATGCGGAGAGTTCCTTGCACTCTGTGCTTTACAGCGTTTGTGTATAGGCGTGCTCTGTACTGAAAGACCTGGAGCCAAGCTGCATTGCTCGTACACGTGAAATGTGTGCAGTCCTTTCAGCAGATTGCAGATTTGTATAAATAATGGCCTTTTGTTGGCCACATTCTGTCTAGATTTCCTCAGTTGTTCTTCATCAGTGAACATGAAGGTATTTAAGGTTTACCAACAAAATACATTTACACCTCCTATTTCTGCTTCCAAGTCGATAGCAGATGCTACTATCTTTGATGCCAAAGTTCCCTGTAGATGGATTTTTGTACCAAGAGAATATTTTTGTAAAGATTTGTAGATACGATAATTTTTATTTGCTCCTTAAAATGTAAATTTCCGGGATACTTAAGTGGTTTTATTTACTTTTTATATTGTACTTGAATTTATGCATATTTTGAAGCATTAAGTGTGACATTCTTAATAGGTGAGGATTAGAAGACATCACGTTTCAAGTTAAATCAAAATTTTTAAATTATTCGCCTTTTCCCTCAAAATGAGCAGAGACCAGCTTTTATACTTGAATGTTTAATGAGAAAATACGAGATGATTTCTCTTTTAGTTAGGATAGCTACTTTTATATTAGAAAGTCTATACAGACATGTTTTTTTTTAAAATCTGAACATTTACATTGTTCTAGATATTCTAAAGATTATATGTGATGTATAGTCCCTGCTCTCTGCTTGTAGCTTATGCTGTTTTCTCACTCACATCTGAATTCTACGTATTTTACTTTCATGGACTTTCAAAAAAATATCTCTTAAGCTTCTCTGTTATGTTTTCGTTTTTGAGATGTGAATGTTAAGCATATGTTTAGGTAGCATTAGAATTGCTTGAGTATATTTTATTTTATTTTATTTTTTTTTAATGTTTTATTTATTTCTAGGAGAGAGAGAGAGACAGCGTGAGCAGGGGAGGGTCAGAGAGAGAGGGTGTCACAGACTGAAACAGGCTCCAGGCTCCGAGCTGGCAGTCAGCACAGAGCCCGACGCCGGGCTCGAACCCACGAACTGCGAGATCATGACCCAAGCGAAAGTCGGATGCTTAACCGACTAAGCCACCCAGGCGCCCCAAGAGAATCTTTTTTCCAGGTAGTTGGCCAAATTTTGATACCTGGGAGAAGAGAAAAGACCGGAATTCCTTTCAAGCCCCCTGGGCTGCTGAGGAGCACTCTCTTCCTTCTCCATTGGTTTCCCTTGCTGAGCTTCTCCCTATTCTCCCTTGGTGGTTTCAAAAATAAAGGGCAGAAAGAGTGATGACCTGGTGACACGATTGGCCCTCAGTCCTCATGACGTCAGGTGTGCCCCAGCAAACTTGGAGCCAGCCCCAGGAGGACACGTACGCACGAGGTCAGGAGAACCATACAGTGCAGGGCAGAGAATGAGGCAGAGGGCTGCAGGAACGACTCCAGTGCCCACCGGAAGTTGGCATTAAGCAACGTGCAGCGTGCTGACTTCAAAATCAGAGTCAGCTCTGTTTGGTCTGACTGGTAGAAAGACTTGTCGTCATCTGACTGTGTTTAGGCTGCACGGAATCTACGAATTTGAGTTCTGAGTTCTCAGCTGTGGGAGGCAGAGTATTTTGGGTACCAGGTTTTTGTAGAGAACACAGAGCTACTCCTGAAAGAGTTTCTCTTGGGTAGAACTCTCCCTCCTCAGTCTTCCTGATTCAGTCAATGGCAGCTCTCTCCTTCTGCTTGCCGAGGCCAGCACCTCCTCCTTCTCAGCCTTTCATTCTGTTCAAGAATCCCAATGGCGCCTGGGTGGCTCAGTCGGTTAAGCGTCCGACTTCGGCTCAGGTCATGATCTCACGGTTTGTGGGTTCTAGCCCCGCGTCGGGCTCTGTGCTGACAGCTCGGAGCCTGGAGCCTGTTTCAGATTCTGTGTCTCCCTCTCTCTCTGACCCTCCCCGTTCACGCTGTCTCTCTCTCTCTGTCAGAAATAAATAAAACATAAAGAATCCCATTGCTTCTTCCTTCACAATAGATTGGAAATGGCGTACTTCTCACCACCTCAATGGCTACTACCCTGGGCTTAAGCCCCACCATTTCCCATGAGGATTACCTTGACTCCTGACTCTTGCTGCCCCACAGTCGTTCTCAGCAGAGCGACCAGAATGGTCCTTTTGTTTTTTATTCTTTTTTAATTTTTTAAATGTTTATTTATGTTTGAGAGAGAGAGGCAGGCAGAGAGACAGAGAGGGAGACAGAATCTGAAGCAGGCTCCAGGCTCTGAGCTGTCAGCACAGAGCCCGACACAGGGCTTGAACTCCCCAACCATGAGATCATGACCCAAGCCGAAGTTGGTGCTTCACTGACTGAGCCACCCAGAGCCCCAGAATGGTCCTTTTAGATGGTATGAGTCAAACTGTGGCACTGCTCCTGTGACTCCTCACTTTCCTCAGACTCCCCGAGGCTCCCCCCAGGCCCGCTCCTTCCTCTGCGCCTTTGTATTTGCTCTTCCTTCTGCCTGGAAGGCTCTTGGCCAGGGCTTTGCAGGCCTTGCCGTCTTACTACTTTTAGGTTTCTGTTCAGATGTTTATTTGACTTGCTGAGACTGTAAAATCGCACACTCCGCCCGCCCCTTGCGCCGCCGTCTCACTTCCTTCGTGGAAGGAAGGTGTGTTGTTGGTGTGCTGTGGTTCCAATCAGGCCGGAGGCCGGAGGCAGCAGGGAGGGGTCTTGCCCTGCCGCGGCCCCTCATCTGGAACAGTCCAGGGCACCGCACAGCAGGCGGGGGAGAGAATTGCCGAGTTGTAGACTCCAGCCAGGGAAAGCTGCGAAGCCCGACGCGGAGCGGTCCGGACGTGTTCGTGCTGTGTCAGGCACCGGCTGAGGGCTCGCTCTCCCTCCGTGGCTTGCTGTGTCGGGCTGAGCTCGTCGTGCCCGGCTCCGTGCCCATGTGGGCGGAAGCCTGCTGACGGCACTGGGCTTACTGGTAGCCCTACTGTTAGGCCCTGAGGAGGTGGTGTGGCGCGGTGGTTCTCTGGCGTTGTGTGTTTCAGTGTGTGTGGCGTTAGGGGCCCGTAGTCCTCGCTACGACTCTAACCCTGCTGGGTAAATTGGAGCCAGCTGCTCCTTTACGTCATTGCTGGTAACGTTCTTCTGAGTTCTCTTGTATGGAGTGTAATTCTTAGTAGTGGCGGGGAGGCGAACAAAGATTTCTAGATCGTAGCTGAATCGGATTTGGCGTAAGTGTGATACAGGCTCAGATCTTTGTCCTAATGCTGGTCATCTGACAGTGCTTATGGAGGAAAAGCCCCCAAATAGTTAGGATGCCGTTTATGGAAAACAGACATTCTTCCAGCAGGGATTTACTGCCGGAGGAGGGGAATTCCTTCACAGGGGAGTCATAGCTGTGCCATAATGGTGGGAGTGTGGAGGCGGTGTACGGGGCTTAAAGCCATCCGTGGTGGGGCAACAGTTTACATCCAAGCTTATCCTGGAATTGCATAAAAATCAGTAATTTATGGGGAAAAGACTTTAAATGTGATGTTGCAGTTTTCCGTTAAGTGTCACTGGTAAGTTGAACCCACAACTCTTAGCAGACATTGTTTTCATGTGCTTGATGGAGTCCGAGCACTTCTGTAAAGCTCAGCTTTTAGAAAAGCTATGTTATACAACAATAAATTCAAAATGGATGAGAGACCTCAGTGTGAGACAGGAAACCATCAAAATCCTAGAGGACAACACAGGCAGCAACCTCTTTGACCTCGGCCAGAGCAACTTCTTACTAGACATGTCGCCGGAGGCAAGGGAAACAAAAGCAAACATGAACTGTTCGGACCTCATCAGGATAAAAAGCTTCTGCACAGTGAAGGAAACAGTCATCAAACCAAAAGGCAGCCTATGGTATGGGAGGAGATATTTACAAATGACATATCTGATAAAGGGTTCGTATCCAAAATCTATAAAGAACCCGTCAAACTCTCAACACCTCAAAACCAAATATTCCAGTTAAGAAATGGGCAGACGGTCTGACTAGATATTTTTCCAAAGAAGACATCCAGATGGCTAACAGGCACATGAAAAGATGCTCAACATTGCTCGTCATCAGGGAAATACAGATCAAAACCACGATGAGATACCACCTCACAGCTGTCATAATGGCTAACACGAACAACCCAGGAAACAACTGATGTTGGCGAGGATGCGGGGAAAGGGGAACCCTTTTGCACTGCTGGTGATTCCCACCACCAGACAGCCACTCTGGAAAACAGTGTGGAGGTTCCTCAAAAAATTACAAATAGAGCTACCCGATGACCCAGCAATTGCACTACTAGGTATTTACCCAAAGGATACAAAAATATAGATTCTAGGTGCAGTACCAGCACCTCGATGTTTATAGCAGCATTATCAACAATAGTCAAACGATGTGGTACATATATAAAATGGAGTATTACTCAGCTATCAAAAAGAATGAAATCTTGCCATTTGCAACAATATAGATGGAGCTAAGCAAAATAAGTCAGTCAAGAGAAAGACAAATACCATATGACTTCTCATGTGGAATTTAAGAAACACAACAGATGAATATATGGGAATGGGGAAAAAGGAAAGAGAGAGGGGAAACAAACCATAAGAGACTCTTAACTATAGAGAACAAACGGAAGGTTGATAGAGGGGCCTGGGGGCAGGAGATGGGCTAAATGGATGATGGGGATTAAGGAGGGCACTTGTGATGAGCACTGGGTCTTGTCTGTAAGTGTTGGATTACTAAATTCTACTCCTGCAACCATTATTACACTACATGTTAACTAACTAGAATATAAATAAAGATTTCAAAAGAAGAAAAAAAGATAAAAGGTGTGTTATAGACCAAGATTTGGAACTGTTGCCCTTCCGCCTGCCTACACTGCACTTTTGCTTGTTTCCAGAAGCAGAGGTCACTGCCTAGAATGAAAGTTACACCTAGCAGTAAAGAAATGTAATTTAGATTGAAATCTTAAAATTTATCCCTGTGTGCTTTATTTCAATTGACGATGCAGGATAGATTCACTGTTAAGAAAGTACAGGGATTTAGTGCCTCAGGATAGATATGGTCTCCTTGTCTCCTTCCTCCTCCTCATGATCATCATTATCTTCCTGGGCCCAGTTTTCTATTTGTAAAATATGAGGGATTGTCACCAGATGCCGAGAATGACAGCAGTCGCCATGTCTGGGAACCACACTAGGTGTTTTTCCGTGGGTGCCCGCATGTCATTCCTGCCGTGTTTATCTCCACTTTATGAATAATAATGAGAGCTAACGTTTATCAAGGGCTTACTCTGTCGGGCACTGTTACACTGCTTTACATGGATTAACATAGTCCTCATCATGGCCTCCTGGGGCAGGTGTTAGAATCTTCAATTTATAGATGAGGAAACTGAGGCAAGGGAGGTTAATTAGGTTGTTCAGATTTGTGTGCTAAGTGGCAAAGCAAGAACGTCAGATCCTTGACACTTTTGGGCCACACTAGCATAAATTTCACGGTTCTGGTAAAACTGGAATGCTTCTCATCACTGAGACTAGAATCCATTTGGATTTTTGAATAGTACGATGGATTGTAGTGAAGGTAGCCTAATTTCGACATCAAATATTAGTTTCTTGGAAAGTCTTTGTGACTTTTACCAGGTTGAAAGTGGAATGTTACCTACTATGTCTATCACACTTAGAGTCAGGATTGTTTTATTTTTTAATTAAAAAAAATTTTTTTAATGTTTTATTTATTTTTGAGAGAGACAGAAACAGCGTGAGCAGGGGAGGGTCAGAGAGAGAGGGAGACACAGAATCTGAAGCAGCCTCCAGGCTCTGAGCTGTTAGCACAGAGCCCGACGCGGGGCTCGAACCCACAAACCGCGAGATCGTGACCTGAGCCGAAGTCGGACGCTCAACTGACTGAGCCACCCAGGCGCCCCTATTTTTTAATTTTTTTAAAGTAGGTTTCATGCCCAGCACAGAGCCCAGCACTGGGCTTGGACTTAGACTGTGAGATCAAGATCTTAGCTGACATCGAAAGTCAGATGCTTAACCAACTGAGCCACTCCGGTGCCCCAGGAATTTTTTTTTTATCAAGGTGAAATTCATATAACAAGAAGTTAACCATTTTAATGTGTTCAGTTCATTAACATTTAGTACAATTCACAGTATTGTGCAACCATCGTCTTTATCTAGGTTCTAAAACATTGTCTTTACCTCCCAGATGACACTCTGGTTCCTATTAAATGCTCACTTCCTATTTCTTTCTCCTTCAACTCCTGCCAACAGCCGCTGGTTTGCTTTGTGTCTCTGTGTATTTACTTATTTTTGATATTTCATATAAACTGAATCCTATAATACGTGACCTTTTGTGTCCAGCTTCTTTTACTGCCTCTCTGTGGTAGCATATATCAGTGCCTCGTTCCTTTTTATGACTGTACATTATTCCATTGTATGGATATAGCGTATTTTATTTCTCCATCTCTTGATGGACATGTGGGTTTCCACTTATCAGCTACTGTGAATAGTGCTATTTCCTTTTTTTTTAAAAGTTTATTTATTTTGAGAGAGAGAGAGAGAGCGAGAGAGCGAGCATGAGCCAAAGAGAGACAGCACATGGTGGAAGGGGCAGAGAGAAGGAGAGACAGAATCCCAAGCAGGCTCCGCACCATCAGCGCGGAGCCTGACACGGGGCTCAAAACCACCAACATGAGCTGAGCTGAGATCAAGAGTCGGATGCTTAACCTACTGAACCACCCAGGTGACCCTGAATAGTGCTACTTTCCACATTTGTGAACAAGTATGTATTTGAATACCCTTTTTAACTTCTTTTGAGTGCATTCCAGGAAGTAGGATTGCTAAGTTGTATGGTAATTCTGTGTTTAACTCTTTAAGGAACTGCCCAAGTGTAGCGGCTGTACCATCGTATGTTAGAACAATAGGATTTTTTCATTGTTCTGGTGTTTATCGGGACTGTCCTACATGCCAGGGCATCTTACTAAATAAACCCTTTGCATATATCACTTCATTGAATCCTTACCAAAGCTGTTAGGTAGGTGACTGCTTTGCCAGTGTGGAGACCCAGCGCGTGGGTAGCTTGCCTGAGGTCGCAGTGCTGCTGTAAAGACCATTGAGCCCAGTGCTTTTCAGTGTGTGCTGCATGTTCCGCTGATGTGAGGCAAGATCATTTTGGGGGGCACCTAGACCCAGAATTACATAGCACTGAGTCATCTGGTAGAAAAGGCATTTTCTTATATATTTTGTCTTTCTTATGAATGGAAGTCTCCTCTGATACCATTCCAGCACTTCATACCCCTCCTACCATCTTCTCATTTTCTCAGGAACAGGCCTCAGTCTGAGTGCCTTAGGCAGGCTTCAGCATCCTGTTAGAATGTGATCATAGTGGGGTGTCTGGGTGGCTCAATCGGTTGGGCGTCCGACTTTGGCTCAGGTCATGATCTCACAGTTCATGGGTTCGAGCCCTGCTTCGGGCTCTGTGCTGACTGCCAGCTCAGAGTCTTAAGCCTGTTTCAGATTCTGTATCTCCCTCTCTCTCTGACCCTCCCTTGCTCACGCTGTCTCTCTCTCTCTAAGAAATAAATAAAATATTAAAAAAAAAAAAAGAATGTGATCATAGTGTGTTATCTGCATAGCATGCATTTTGTGGTTATCTTCCATTTGTGGCAGGTACGACTGGTTTTCTGTTTGTGGTAGTACATTTGAAAGTTTTCTTTAAAATGAAATTATTTGAATTTGAGAAAGCGATTCACTTCAAAGAAAAACGGTGACTTGCTTCCACCTTAACCCAGCACACGTACACCGACTGTGTGCTATATGTTCTATACCATACACGCACTGGGCAACGTAAAGATGGCGGTAACCTGGTCTTTGCTCTCTGCAGCTCTGCACAGAAAGAAGTTGAGCTGTATGTAGTGAGTTCACGTATCCATGCCCGGTGCTGTGGCATCACAGAGGGGGCACTTCCCTGGGGGGGGGGGGGGGGGATAGGAAGGGAGAGAGTGTTAGATTAAATGTCTGGATGCAGACTGATTTTTTTTTTATACCAACCAGGCCCCTGATGAATTTTGAAAGTTGCTCTTTTGGGTTCAGATTAAAATGATCATTTCCTACATCCATTTGGTTTGCTATTATTTTTGTTTTATTGAATTAAGAGAATATTATTAAGGTCTTCAGTGGTTTGTTCACCTGATTGTCATGAGACATTTATTGATACCCGTAGCGGAGCTCGGAGTGCATTCATAGGAAGACATGTATGTCGTTCTTTAGCAGACAGGGTACTGAGTGCTGTAGTGAGATTTGCAGATCATGCAGCATGCTCTGGGAACAACGAAAGCTGTGTAGAAGGGGTGGCCTAACACCTAGGTTTTTGAGTAGGAGTTTGCTGGATTTGGGAGAGGAATGTGGGGGGCGCTTTTCGGTCTGAATAGGGCTTAAGGGGTCTTTGTGAATTTGATAGAATTTTTCACATCTTAAGTTTACACGAGCAGAGGATCCAACTTTTTTTTCTTCTGCCGGCTTCAAATTTTCCTTTCATCTTTACTCATATTAGTGCTTTGATGGATCTGTTCAGAAAGCAACAGGGCTCCTGTTTGAAGACTGGCTGGATCTTGTTTGATTTTTTTTTTTTTTAAGCCATACTTAGGCTTCCAGAATGGAGACTACTAATCTATTCATGTATCAAGAGGGAGCAGAAATGTGACGTGTCTATAAACACTGTTTTAATGAGTAGGCCTTTTAAAAATGGCCTATGATTCGGTTACTGTTATTTTCTTTTACCTCAGAGATGATGCGAAACGGTGCCTGCATCATACTCTCACAGTGCCTAGTGCTCATGAATTCTGCTTGTAGAAGCAGGGACCTGCCAAAAATCCGGAGTAATATTTAGACAGTATAGTCATTACTCAGAACATTTATTCCAGTGTGTCTAACTAGGGTGAGTGATGCTATGGAAATATATAAAGAAGCTAAATTTTGAATAAAAATCTTAAACGTTGTGTATTTTTGCCCTTAACCGAGCTGACTTTTACATTTCAGTCTCTGACCTCTGCGTTTACCAACAGGAATGTAAAAAAAATGCATTCTCATCAGGTTTTCTGATTATTGCCGGTTTTACTTGTTATTATTGGCCCTGATAACGTATTTTAGGGCATCTTTCCTTTCTTTTCTTGTTATACAAAGTTTCATACATTTACTATACATCTTTTCAAATTAAGAAGGAAAAAGTAATAGAATGCTTGCTCATTTCTGTCAGTCAGATCTATCTAATACACTTTAAGAAAGAGATTTCTTTCTTCCTAAATCAAGTTTTTCCCCCTTCCATTATTTTTAAAAATAATGTTTGTTTGTTTGTTTGTTTAGAGCAGGGGAGGGGCAGAGAGAGAGGGAGAGAGAGAATTCAAGCAGCCTGACACGGGGCTCAGTCTCACAACTGTGAGATCACGACCTGGGCTGATAATCATGAGTCAGACACTCAACCGAATGAGTCACCCAGGCTCCCCTTCATTTTTTTTTGAAGCATTTTTACTTATTACATTGTTCTTACATTAATGGCAAGATGTAAGGTTTGTATTATATGATTATTAAAAATTGGTTACTTAGAAATCCAGAGCCACACATGAATCAAGTCAAATGGTTTCTTTTAAAGGTTAAGAGATGGGGCGCCAGGGTGGCTCAGTTGATTAAGCGCCGACTCTTTGTTTTAGCTCAGGTCACGATCCCAGGGTTTCTGAGTTCCAGCCTGTGTTGCCCTCTGTGTTGGCGGCGTGGAGCCTGCTTGAGATTCTCTTTCTCTCCCTCTCTCTTTGCTATCTCAACTTGTGCTCTCTCTCTCTCTCTCTCTCTCTCTCTCTCAAGATAAATAAATAAAGCTAAAAAAAAAAGTAATCCTTAAAAAAGAAAAGGTAAAGAGGTGAGGGACGACTTTTTTTATGTTGATTACCTTATCCTAATTCTAATATGAGAAAGGAAGATTATAAATCCTAGTGACCCTCATGGCTCACCTGCCATTTGGAAAACTGAGTTTGACTTAAGGTTTGATTGTTTTGTTAAACCTTTATTCTTTAAACACCTCTGCGGACTATGGCTGTAATAATGTCCAGCGGATACATTATAATGATTATATTAGAAAGGACATCATTGTCAGCATTAGCAAGTTTTCTCTTGTTGGCATTGCTCTTACATTTTCTTAGTTTGGTTTTTGTGCCTGGACTATAGGTTTAGCCGGATTGGGTGTGGAATGCAGCAGCTGAACCAGCCTCTTAGTGAATTGTTATTCATTCTGAAGGACTTGTCCTCTTTCTATTTTAAAAACAGGATGTGCTGTAAGAAATAATATCACATGATATATGATGTTAGTTGAACATTTAGCCACAGAAGACCCATGTAAAGGAGGGTCTGCAGTATGTCCCTCATTATAAAGGACATGCCATTGAGAGGCACACAGTCTAGTGGAGGAGACACGTTGAAAAATTATTTTAAAAGTTTCCTTAATAACATGTATACATAGTTTAAAAAATAGTATTGCAAGGTTTCTTTTGAAAAACATCAGTTCCCATTCCATCACTCCTTGCCCATGACTTCTAGTCCCTGGAGACATCCATTTTCAACTCTTAATGGTTTATTCTGGTACTTAGGTCCATATTTCTAAATGACATGATTATGTTGCTATTTTTCCATTTTTCATATTTCGACTGTATCTATTAACTCCACTATGTAAAAGTTAACTCTTTTATACTGCCCTGCCTTACAATTCATTTTCCCTCTCTTGTCTCATTATATCTTAAGGTTAAGTCAACATTCACTTTTTATATTAGTAGGACTACATAACTGTCTGTATTTGAGACATGAACTATTAATATATTTTCTTAACATGCAACTTTTGGTTATCCTGGAGTTTATAATTGCCTCATTGTTTTATTTTTAAAAATGTATATATCAACAATTATCCTCTGATAGAACTGTATAGTTCCTCTCAATATTTTAAAAAATGTATATATCAACAATTATCCTCTGATAGAACTGTATAGTTCCTCTCAATAAAGTGGAACCCAACACTTAATCGATTTCTAGTGAACGTTTTTCATGTTAATGGATGCTCACCGTCTTTTGGGTAGCCTTTCTATGTTTGGTGAAATGCTTACATCTAAAAGGTCTGGGGGTGCTTGGGTGGCTCAGTCAGTTAAGCATCCAACTTTGGCTTAGGTCACGAATTCACAAGTCACTGAGTTCAAGCCCCACGTCAGGCTCTGTGCTGGCAGCTTGGAGCCTGGACCCTCTTTCTGATTCTGTGTCCCCCCCTCTCTCTGCCCCTTCCCTGCTCATGCTCTGTCTGTCTGTCTGTCTGTCTCTCTCTCTCTCAAAAAAATAAATAAATAAACATTAAACAATTTTTTTAAAGTTCTGCCACGATTCAGAATTCAGAACTCAAATCCTTAGCCTCTCTTGCCGCTAGGAAGCAGTCAGATGACTTAAATTCTTTCATTCAGACTGATCATAGCACATTTTGATCTGGAATGAAACATGTTGCTTGTTTCAACATTTCTGTGGCTAGGCAGTAGTAGCTGAGTCCCTGATCATAACTGGAATCCCTCTGACTTATTCTCTATTCTGTATGTCATTACTCTCATGACTTGCTGTATACATGTAGTAAAACTTCTTAAACCATCATTCTTGGAATTACTTTGGTCTCAAACTCAACTTTCTGAATTTATATCTTATGTCTTTATTATTGATTGACTGATTGTGGGATACATCCTCTAGTAGCTTTTTAGGAAGGGTGCAGGAGAGGTAAGTCTTCTGGATATCAGAAAGGTGCCATTTCTACCATCCCACTTGATTGGTTGTTTTGGCTGAGTATAGAATTCTAGATTGGAAATAATTCTCCCTCAAAAGCTATTGTTCTGTCATCCTCTATGCTTCCAGTATTTCCGTGATTTCCAGTAAATCATCCTTTATATGTCATCTATTTTTTTCATGTCTGGTGACTTTAGAAGCTTTTTATTTTATGATTTCTAAAATATTGACAAGCTTTGGAGCTGGTATTTTTCTGTTCATCTTGCTGGACCCATCCAGTGTGAAACTCAGTATTGGAAATTTTTTGGTAATTTCCTTATTTTGATTTCTCTGCTCTTACTATTTGGAAATCTTATTAGTTGGATGATAGAAATCCTGGATTAATCCTTTATTTTTTAAACCATTTCCTCTGTCCCTTTTTCATCTTTTTTGTTCTAATTGGTAATTTGTTCTAATTGGTAATTCTTGGTAGATAGTCTTAATTTGTTTTCCAGCTGTTCTGGTGAATTTTTTATTTCTGTTTTCTTAGTTTCACTTTCTGTGAACTTGCTTTTGTTCACTAAATTTGCTTTTTTTTTTACCCCATCTTATTCTTATTTCATGCATGCAATAGTTTATCTCATTGAAGATCATTTTAGGATCTTTATTTTTGAAGACTTACTTTGTAGTTTCCTTTGAGACCTTAGTCTTCACTGCCTTTCCTGTTAGATGTTTTAGAAATGTTTGGTGATCATTGACTTTCTGTTCACACGTCACTGTTAGATGCAGAACAACAGAAAGCTAAGAACCGATAGAAAGCTTTGTGCACTTGAACAGGTGTGTCCACTGGTGGGCCTGGACGATGGGTGGGGGGTATTAAGCCTTGTTGTTTGAGGACCTTCAAGTGTTATCTCTCTTGTTTTCCCTAGACACCCCTCCGCCCTCACTAATCCAGAGAGGAAACCAGACATCTGGAGGCTGAGTGTGTGTGTGTGTGTGTGTGTGTGTGTGTGTGTGTGTGTATGTGTGTGTTGTGTGTATGTATGTTGTACATATATATTTCCGCCTAATCCTCTCTTTTGCAAGGACTCCTGTCTACTGCCAGCCTCTCCAGATGGTAATCCTCTTGACTTCTGACAGGATTGGGGTGAGGATTAGGAAAGAGGGTGCCCTGAACTACACATTACAGACATTTCATCCAGCCCGCTGCCACCCCCTGATTCGTGAGTCATTGGGGTTCTGAGTTTTAATTAGCTTGCTTCTTGTCCTCTCACCTAGAACAAATTAAAACTTTAATTATCACTTGTCTATCTGCTTTTCTCCTTCCAAATTTTTTTTGACCTCTTATCTGCTATCATCTTAAGTTTTCTTTGTCCTTGTGGGTTTTTTGTTTTAGAAGAGTTTCTTTATTCCTTTTAATGGGGTTCTATGAGGGAGTAGAGATGAACATGAGCATTTAATCTGACACGTTTACTGGAAATCTCTTCAAAGACAATTTTAATCAATTTTTTTCTTACCAACCTGTTGTCCACTTACAAGGTTCTCGCAGGGTGTGGTACCTGGTAATATGCTAGGACTTTTCAGTGGCACAAGGAATTTGTAGACTAAGAATAAATCTATGAATAAATGAATTGAACATTTCAACTGGAGTATCCTCTTGTTGGCTGGGAGCCTGGCCTGAGGAGGCTGTGTGAAGCGGGGTTGGTGGCCTTTGTTTAGATGAGCCGGAAAAGCCTCATGGAACTCAGGAAGTGCTGCTCAGGGGAAAATGATCTCCCCAGCTGTGTTTAGGACAGAGCGAAGGGGAGGTCAGAAGTAGGAAAGCCAGTCAGGCTCTCTCACCATCCAGAGGAGAAATCAGTGCCCCTGTCTGGATAAAAATTCCCTAGTGAAGAGGAGCTAAGAGGAGGGTCTAGTTGAAAGGGATAAGATAAAGGAAAAAACATTTGGAGGTTAATTGTATGTGAGAGCAGACATTTTAATGGCATTTAGGTCAAAGATGATCCTAGTGTTTTAAATTTTAAGGATACACTGAATGCAGTGGATACATTTTGTAATAAAATTATTAAAGCAAGTCTATAAGTAGGTAACATTTTTTTGGTTGCCCTTTGCTTTAGGGGGTAACAAAGGACAATTTAAATAAAACACTTAAAGCTTATGTTTAGTCAGAAAAGAAATTTCCGACCATAGACCTGGGTTTGTAAAAATCGTAGGTGCTCTCTGCCCGTGGTTTTCCAGATGCGGAGAGCAGTGTGTGTTCCCCAGAAGCCCCCTCAGGATCCAGTAAGTACGACAGTGAGTACAACAGTGAATATGATAGTGAGTATGGCAGCGAGTATGACAGTGAGTATGATGGTGAGTACCCCAGTAAGTACAACAGTGAGTACGACAGTGAGTCTGACAGTGAGTATAACAGAGAGTATGGCAGTGAGTATGACGGTGAGTACGACAGTAAGTATGGCAGTGAGTAAAATAGTACGGTAGTGAGTATGATGGTGAGTATGGCAGTGAGTATGGCAGTGAGTGTGATGATGAGTATGGCAGTGAGTACGACAATATGACAGTGAGTATGGCAGTGAGTATGACAGTGATTATAACAGTGAGTCTGACTGTGAATATGGCCTTATGACAGTGAGTACGGCAGTGAGTGCAGCAGTGAGTATGCTGGTGAGTACAGCATGAGTATGACAGTGAGTCTGACAGTGAGTATGGCAGTGAGTATGATAGTGAGTACAACAGTGAATAGGGCAGTGAGTACGACAGTGAGTACAACAGTGAGTATGATGGTGAGTATGATAGTATGACAGTGAGTACGACAATACAACAGTGAGTATGGCAGTGAGTATGATGGTGAGTATGGCAGTGAGTACAACAGTATGATAGTGAGTACCCCAATAAGTACAACAGTGAGTAGGACAGTGAGTACAACGGTATGATGGTGAGTATGACAGTGAGTATGACAGTACGACAGTGAGTACTACAGTGAGTACAGCAGTGAGTATGATGGTGAGCACTGCAGTGAGTATGACAGTGAATACAACGGTATGACAGTACGACAGTGAGTACAGCAGTGAGCACGGCAGTGAGTATGACAGTAAGTATGACAGTATGACAGTGAGTATGACAATACGACAGTGAGTACGACAGTACGGCAGTGAGTACGACAGTACGGCAGTGAGTATGACAGTGAGTATGATAGTACGACAGTGAGTACGACAGTGAGTACGAGAGTACGACAGTGAGTACGGCAGTGAGTATGAGAGTATGACAGTGAGTATGGCAGTGAGTACGATAGTATGACAATGAGTACGACAGTGAGTGCGACAGTGAGTATGACAATACGACAGTTGAGTACGGCAGTATGACAGTGAGAATGGCAGTGAGTATGACAGTACAACAGTGAGTACGGCAGTACGACAGTGAGTATGGCAATATGACAGTGAGAATGGCAGTGAGGACGACAGTGAGTATGACAGTATGATAGTGAGTACGACAGTGAGTACGATAGTATGACAGTGAGTATGGCAGTATGACAGTGAGAATGGCAGTGAGTACAACAGTGAGTACGATAGTACGACAGTGAGTACGGCAGTGAGTGCAACAGTGAGTATGACAGTACGGCAGTGAGTACGATGGTGAGTACAACAATATGACAGTGAGTACGACAGTATGACATTGAGTACGGCAGTGAGTACGATGGTGAGTATGACAGTAGGTACAACAGAACAGCCCCAGTGCCCAGAGCCCCACCTGCCTGCCTCCGCCTTGTGTCGTCAAAGGTCCTGACAATAGTCTCTTGAAAAGTGGTAATAAGGGTCACGGCAAAGACTTTGGAGAACCTTCAGTACTCCTAGAAAACGGAAATGGCATTCTTTTAAGGCAGGAGACTTTACTCGCGAGTGTGTTTACATGTAGTTCTTAACAATAAGGGATGAAACTAAAAGCACTTCCTGATTAATTTTTCGCTACCCAGAAAATGACGTTACGCATAGTAGTGGCGTGATCCTCCAGCACCTAAGCCTTCGGTTGTGATCTTGCTGTACTGGAGTGTTAACTGAGGGAGCAGCTTCCTGGTATCTGTACGTGTGGCCCGGTGCCAAGACCGGTGTGAAACCAAGAACAACAACCGCAAACTGTTGGAGTAATTATAACAAAAGTCAAGTGTGTAGTCTTATGTGTCAGGAATAAAAAGTAAGAGTCCAGTTTATTTGGCCAGCGTTCTGTGTTCACATTGCTGTTTATGTAACGGTACATATGGTCTTTCAAAGTGATCGTGCGCGCTCGCGATCCACTGTCCGCCCGCTTCTATCAACGTCCACGAACGTTACCTTTTTATATCTCCATCAGTATTCAAACACCAACTGGTAATTAGGGTACCTCAGGGAGGAATCTTACGTGCAGTCCACCGTCCTGGCCAGAAGCTGTTTTTCTTCCCTGGACGTTCTGGTGCCCTGGTGTTGGCCTCCTCCTCCTCAAGCCCCCTTCAGTTAAAAATACCCGGTGTGTGGTCTTGCCAGCTGGCCAGAGGCCAGGATTTTTATAGCCTCGTCTGGCCTGGGAATGGAGCCTAGCGTGAGGGGGAGGTGCCGGAGTGGCCGTGGTAAGGGTCTTCTCCGGCTTGGGAGGCCCTGTCCCGCGCCCTGTCTTGCTCTGTCATCCTAAACAAAACACAAGCGTAATGTGATGCCAGCCTCCTCTCTGATATCTTTTGGTAACGTGTTTGTGAAACTAACCAAGGAGAGAACTTGAAATGAATTTTCCCGTTATTCTTGAAGCCTGTTGTACCATCTGCTAGGGAGAAACTTCTCTGCCTGAGTACATACACTTTAACTAATTAATTGAGCACCAGCTTCCTAGAGAAACATGTGTATTAAATGTCACCAAATTTGGGACATTGAGTCTTTATTTCTGGTCTTCTGTGTCCAGTGGCATTTTCCCTAAATTATGTCCGAAATTTCCTTGGGGTTATGGTGCTATTTTTCATTCAAAGTGTTGCTTAGTTTCTTCTGAAGGTTTCATTTCTTTTCACAGTTCTTCCCTAACAGTACCTACAGAATCATTTTAATTTCCTTTTCTCTCTACTGTTTTTCCTGGATACTGTTTTGTACTCTAAAACCATAGGGTTGGGAAGTCTGGGTGGCTCACTCAGTTAAGCATCCGACTTCAGCTCAGGTCATGATCTCATGGTCTGTAAGTTCGAGCCCTGCATTGGGATCTGTGCTGACAGCTCAGAGCCTGGAACCTGCTTCCGATTCTGTGTCTCCCTCTCTCTCTCTGCCCCTCCCCTACTGTCTCTCTCTTTCTCTGTCTCAAAAATAAGTAAACATTAAAAAAAAACCTATAGGGTAAAAGTAATAAATGTCATTGACACACTGCTTTATTTTGTTATTAAACGCTGGTAAGGAATTTGGTGAATTGAGGAATGATGTTACAGAATTTACATTAAAAATAATTTCCAGGTCATACCCTTCAGTCAGTCATAATGTGTGATCTTGTGTGAAGAAAAAAATATTAAATAGCAGAAATTTAATTCATAGAAGTTTCTGCATATACACAGTTCAGAATAGTCAAAATTTCAACACTGCTTTGTGTAAACTCTTACTGTCTTTGTATGTTTTTCTGACCCGAAGAGCAGACAGCCACATTAATTTTTTCCCTCCCCCTCTTACTACTTGATGGAAGGGGAAAGAGAAGAAAAAGACAAATATTTGTGAGGGTTAGGGAGGGGAGGTGTTGTGTTTTGTTGTGTTTTGTTAAAGCTTTTAAGGAGCCTGTAGATGGTAAGCCAATTGTAACAGTTCCCATGGACCCTGAGGAAGGGAAGCCGTGTCATTGGCCCTGACACTGATGATCGAAGGACAATTGTTGCCTTTCTCTTGTGAATTAAAAATGCATGAGAGCACCTTTTTGACACCGGGGTTGCTGAAACGTCACTGCTGTCTTTTTTGTGACAGTCCTGTGGATGTTTCTGCACAAAGTGGTATCTGTCAGAACTTGGAAGTATCCTGGCCTGACTGCCTTTGAGCAGGTAGTGCTGGACAAGTTTTAGCACGTAGTTACTCAACCCAGGGCTGCCGATCACTGGGAGAGAACTCTTCACCTGTGCGTATCAAGGTTGATGAGCAAGGAAGGACCCAGCCTACATACCGCGCTGGACGGAATTACCGCCCTCCCATTTTGAATCCTCACTTTTTCCAAAAATACGAAAGACGGGACCCAGTGCTGGGAGATCTTGAGGAGGCTGGAAAAGAGTTTATGTTTAGGTTGGAGGCCCTCTGTTGCTGGCCAGTATGAACTGGCTTATTGTTATGGTGGCCTGGTGATCCCAGACTCTGGTATTCTTCTTCAGGATGGGATTCTCATGAGAAACCGCATACATCCTTTTCTTTTGGAGAAACTGCCTGTAACATGTAAGTGGCTTTTGTAAATTCATATTGTGGGTTCCTTATTTTGCAGGCTGGGAAGTCCATAGAAACAATCCTATTTTTAATGTCTTTTATATTCATAACTTCAAGGGGGTTAGGAGGCTGAACGCACAGGGTCTGCTTCCAAATCTTGTCACACATGGTGTTTTTTTAATAAACTAGGTGCACGCAACCACAGGTGTTTCTGCTGTGTTTCCAGGAAATTGCCGCCCATTGCATTTTGGGGGAAGGGGGAGTAAGTTCTGTGGTCCCTCCACCGCCCCCCCATTATAAAGTACTACTTGTCAAAGATTAAACATTTTTTGGAAATGCTTCATGCAGAAATTATAAAAGGCTAAAAATTCTCTGAAATCTCTCTTCAGAGATAGCAAGTCTTTTGTATGTACTTCTAAGTAAAGTTTTAAAATGGTATAATGTTACACTTACTCCCCTTGAACTTGCTTTCCACATTTAGTGTATCTTAGACGTGTTCTTTTGTGTTTGTGCTGTCCATATCTAGAGAATGTCGCACCATATTCCTTTGTGTGGCTATGTCGTCATTTATTTAACCAGATTTCTGATTGAAGGATATTTGGGCTGTTGCCAGGATTTTACTGTGACAAATGGTGTTGCAAAGAGTGCTGTCTTACAGTGAATCCTTGTGAAAGTATTTCTTCAAGATAAATTTCCTAGAAGTGAAATGGGAGGGTCAGAGGGTCAGGGTTTATTTTCCTGTCACTGGAGGAAGACATTCAAAACCCAGGAACTCTACTTTGCCTGGTCTTCTGCTTTTTAAAAAGTATCCTTTTACTATCTTAGCAAATAGAAGTCTCTGGGCAAGCTGCAGTATGGAGGGGTGGGGAAAACCCCACAGGGTTTTTGTTTGGAAATGGATGTTTTTGTCACTTGACATTCTCATTTAGCCTTTAATCTGCAGTTGAAAAGCTTTACCCGAAATAGGTTTTAAAATGTAAAAATTTTGCTTGTATTTTATAGCAGATGATTAATAAATGGATAAACTTAGTCTGTTGGGTGTGAACATCCCGCTCCTTCTGTATGGTGATCTGTACTGAACCCTATAATGTTAGGAAACTTCTTTGAGTTTATTCTTCGCTTTTGAGTTCTTTTTGATTTTGTAGTTTAAGAATAGCTAAATTAAAGTCTAGAAAGTGGAAGATGTCCATTGGTCAGTAATCTGGTGAACACTGTTGTATGTAAAGTACTCAACAAAGTATGACAGAGTTTCTGACCCCAGGTAGTTGGGATTTGATTGGCGTTATAAGCCATAAATGCCTTCGAGTGTGCAGAATCACGTGAGGTAGAGTGCGGTGAATGCAAAAACTGCTAACAATCCCTCACCCTAAACTTAAAGTATAGTCATTTTTAAGTATCACAGAGTAGCTCCTCATTGTAATTATTCCACAAATACATATTTAACACACAAGAAGTTAAAGTACTTTTTCACTCTGAAAATGAAAGCTGTACCTAGTATCATTTCAGAATTTCCGTTGAGTAAAAACTTTTTTTTTTAAAAGTTTATTTCTTTATTTTGAGAGAGAGAGAGAGACAGGGAGAGAGAGAGACAGGGAGAGAGAATCCAAAGCAGGCTCCACCCTTTCAGTGCAGAGCCCAGTGTGGAGTTCGATATCCTGAACTGTGAGATCATGACCTGAGACAAGATGAAGAGTCAAACGCTTGAGCCACCCAGAGGCCCTAAGAAGACAGAATTGCATACTCAGTGTTCCTCATTTAAGGCACGTGTCTGATAACTGGTTCTGCTGTGGTCATTACAGCAGCACAACTGTTCTGTGGTTTTGTTTTGTTTTTGTTTTTGTTTTTGTAAATGGTCTGGGGCTCAGTAGGCATATTTGAAAGAAAGCCACTGACCTGGCTGAAGACGCTAAACTTATCATCCCTTCTTAAAGCCACATTGAATTAAAAAATGAAAAAAAAAAGAGGGGGCGGGGGAACAGCTTACATTTTTTTTTTGACTGGAGAAATGATCAGGTGTTTTCTGTAAAATGTCCAGATAATGTAACAAACATAGACATTAAAACTCCTCCATCGTCCTTCTACCCAGAGAGAAACACTGGTCAACAAGGTTTTGTATGAATCTCTCGGACTTTGCGTGTATGTTTAGCAAATTTTTATTGCCAGCCCAGGGCACCGGGCACACATTCTGTGCGGTTGTCTTACTATTACCGTGTTGCAGCGAACGAGCACTCCCGTAACATACGGAAAGAATCAGACGCCGTGGCTTCTCTGTGTATACCAGAGTCCCCCCCAGCGGCAGGGACTCTTCCTGGGTCTTCAGAAGCCTGGAAAGGGGACCCAGAACTTCTGACTTTGAAGATGAAACATACACTCTCTTTGTTCTCCAAACACCGATCATTAAGGGTTCGGCTCGTTCCTTGTTATTTTGCAGCTTCTGTTTTCTGGTTTGCTTTTGACGCTCCCATATTTAATTGTATATTTAAGAAGTAAAAATAAAGAATGTGTTTTTTAAAGAAGAGTGTTTTTTTTTGGAAAGTATTTTTTCTCTCTTTGTGACAGCGGGTTAGACTTCTGAAGGCTCTGGGTCTAGGTTATTGCAGGGTTTGCTTTCTGTAAGCTGGAACTGTCCAACTGTTAGGCTATTTCCGACCTGGCCTGTCTTTCCCTTTCAAGCTCCAGAGATAATTTATAGCTGTAGGGTGTCAGGAGTGGGTTTGAATCGGGCCTGTACAATGTAACATGGAATTTTTGTAAAGATTGTTAGTTGAAATTACTACTTCAGCATTCACATGACTAAGTGCTGTAAACTTCTTAACACAGTTAATTTATTTGAATATTTATTGATCGAGTCGTTCATGTGGAATACTGAAATAATGAAAAAGCCCAGCGCATGTTCAGAGCTGATTTGTCTTTTCAAAAAATCCGAGGCTTGAATGTAGTTAGCTAAGTGACTTTAGCCAAATTGGCAGTAAATGTTCTTCTGTATGTTCTAGGCATTACAGAGGCATTGTTACTTTGTTACCTTTAAGTTGGGTTAGTCTAGAAAAGGGGCACTTCCAATTGTGTAAATACTTGTTATTTACATATTTTCTTCCAAATTGGGGGAAGTTCTGTTTCTACTCTCTATCTCTGGCAATAGCATGTAGGGACTTTGAGTGAGAATATTTCCTTGTTCAATTTGCAGTAGCCTTCACAAATTTACTTTGTTTCTTTTCGTTTTAATGTTTGTTTATGTGAGAGAGAGAGAGAGAGGGGGGGGGGAAAGGAGAGTGTGCAAATGGCAGAGTGGCAGAGAGAGAGAGGGGGAGACACAGAATCCAAAGCAGGCTCCAGGCTCCAAGCTGTCAGCACAGAGCCTGATGCCAGGGCTTGAACTCACAAACTGTGAGATCATGACCTGAGCCAAAGTCAGACCCTTAATCATCTGAGCCACCCAGGCATCCCACATATAGTTTGTTTTTGTGTTTAAGTCTCTTTTCACTTAAAAAAATTTAAGAGCCAGTGATTGGACTTTATTAATACCATGCTTTCATTAAAATTAGACCCCTAAGACTATAATTCTTTTCCAGCTAGAAGGAAGTCAGGTTTTTCCTCTCTGAACCAAACACTGTACCATTGGCAGTTGTTTTTCCATAACTGACCACAAGGAAACATGTCAAGACCAACTCAGGATTATACAGAAGGTTAAACTGTGATTTAATTATAACAATTGACTCTCTGGTTCTATTAATAGCTAATGACTTATATTTTCCTGTGCCTGTGAACCATGCTTTACTGTGTTTTAGAGCTTTCAGATATAATCATTCATGTTCCCAGAGGCCATACTTTCCTAGAGACTAGATTCTCTCTTTTCATTTGTAGTTTAGTTTTTATACTCCATCTTTCTACCTCCCCCATATCATTGGGAGAGCTGAGGAAGAGAGGGTTACCAAACAAATTAGGCTTGAAAACTGAAACCGTTCCTTCTGCCTTTCTGAGCTTGCTGTAAAATGCAGGAGAATCTTGTTACAGTGCCGGCAGGAGGGATAATGCCTAGAAACTTCTGATGTTACTTTGAGGAATGTGCTGGATGCATCATTTGCACACAAGCAGTCTGTTTCGCTGATGGAGTTACCAGGACCATGGTGTAGGGTGGTACTTTATAATCTCATAGAACTCGAGGACTGGATTAGAGATTAGAACTTCAGAATTCCGGGTTTAGATCTTAACACTTTGGAATTATAGCCCTTAAATCAGCCCTAATGTGTTGTGAGACTGGATCAGAGACTATATGAAAGCGGTTTGAAATATGTTGATATATTCTTTAAGACAGTCTTGACACTCTTTTCAAAGGCCCAACATTGTCCTAAGGATGAGTTTTCTTTCCACTCAGGGCATGGTAATGAGTCCTAATGGTAGATCCCAAAGTTGGTCATGTGGGGGCCACTATTCCTTTCCAGGGAGGCCTTGGTTTCCTTCAGGTCACCCCCTGGGCTGGAGACTGTTGGAGATCTGCTTCTTTCTTCTTCCACTTAAGCATTCTGTGGTAGGACAGAGGTCCGACTCCTTGCTTCTTTTGATTTGCCAGGACAGTTGCGCTTGTCTTATATTGTGTCACCCTCATGACACAAGCATTCCTTCGTGTTTGCTTTTGAGCTCTCAAGCGCAGCCGTGACCTGTGAGAGATGGTTCCTGCATCTGGGAGATGTTACTGCTTGCCCCCTTAGGTTTCTATGACGGTTAAGTGAGGTGATACTTGTAAAGAATTTACCAGTAGAACTCACTGAAAACCATACACCCTTCTCCCACATACGTGTGTGTGTGTGTGTGAAAATGTTATTACGAATGTTTTCACAAAACATATGGTTTGTCAGTGAGTTGTGAATTATGACATTAATGATTTACTTTATGAACCAAAGCTAGTTAGCTAACCAGTACCTCCTTTTCCTCTTTTCTTTTTCCTTTCCTTTCCTTTCCTTTCCTCTCCTCTCCTCTCCTCTCCTCTCCTCTCCTTTCCTTTCCTTTCCTTTCCTTTCCTTTCCTCTCCTCTCCTCTTTTTCTCTTCTCTCTTTTTCCTTTTTTTTCCTTTTTCTTTCCTTTTCTCTTTCTTTCCCTCCCCTTCCCTTCCCTTGTTTCGTTAACAATTGGACACAATTGCCATGATGAGCTAGAATGAACTTGAAATGGCTGATTTCTTTGGGCTTTAGTGAGTGCTGATTTTTATTTGTGGATTTTCTGTGGAAACCCTTACCACCCATACCTGAGGGAGTTCTGGGACACTTTGGGAGGGTGGGATGCAGGGGTTAAGGATGATGGGAGTAGCAGACCATGCTGAATTTTGAGCGGTTCATTTTTTCAGGCTTTTTAAGTAGCCTCTTCAGACCCAAGGCAGACAGTGTGGGAAAATCTCAGAATTGAGAAAATTGTTTCAGGACTGACGAGATCTAGACTATTCTATTCCCTGTGCTTTAGATCTTGCTGATGTAAATGACCGAGGACTCAACTCCCCTCTCCACCCTCCATATGACCCAGTTAATGTAGAATCGTTTCAGACTCTGGAAAGCAACTAACATGATGTGGTCTAGTTGTATTTGAGTGTGTTGGGCACGGATGAAACTGAAAGATTTGGGAAGGTTTTACTATATTGAGAGTTCATTTCTTTTGCGAAAATGTTACAGCACATTAACTGCTGTAATTACCATAAATAATTAAAACAAAAACAGGATCATCAGAATAAATTAACAAAATGTGTTTGGTGGTAACATGGGCTTTTGTTTCCTTCATCACTTTGTCCTTTTAACTTCCATTTAGCTACTAGACAATTTTGTCCAGTTGTGCCATTTGATAAGGCTTTTATTGATAAACTAGTAGCTCAGGGCTAGTAGGGATGGGATGGAGTGGGATTCTCATATGGAATGGAATATGCATTGAAGATAAAATCCAAGCTGTGGTAATGTTATCAGGCTCAGCTTACTTTATTTTTTTATTAAAAAAATTTTTTTAATGTTTATTTTTGAGACAGAGAAAGACAGAGCACGAGCTGGGGAGGGGCAAAGAGAGAGGGAGACACAGAATCCGAAACAGGCTCCAGGCTCTGAGTTGTCAGCACAGAGCCCAACGCAGGGCTCGAACCTGCGGATTGCAAGATCATGACCTGAGCCGAAGTCGGCTGCTTAACCAACCGACTGAGCCACCCAGGCGCCCCAGGCTCAGCTTACTTTAACGTGAAGGGATAAATGAACATGGGTCAGGGAGATTAAGAATAATGTCTAATTTTGGAAGAACAAGTTTGTAATATCTAAACTATTAGAATTAGCAGTAAATTTTCAGGAAGTGTGGATGATACTTTAGAAACAAGTTAATGAGCAAATTGCTCTTTGATTCTCAAAATGTAGCCTGAATTTACACTGAGAGTGAACTTTCACTACAAAAATATTACCGTATACAAGTGTGTACAGGTTTACACTCCATAGAACACAAGCTGCCTCATTTGTGGAACACGTATGTTAAAATAGAAGCATGTGATTATGGCAAACAGTACACAGACCTGTTTCTTCTGTGTGTTTCCCATGCTGTCCTGGTTAACTGCCTTTTATTTCACAAATGGTGAAATAAAACTTGATTAAACTATATGTTTACTTTTCTTTTTAGTTTTCTGTTTTGTCAAAATATCACCTATTTTAGGCAATGTTTCTGGTAAAAGTTGTAAAGTAATCATTTTACAATTCTTTTAAGGTGAAATGTTAATAGTTAAGCAGCAAGTTAGCCATATGAATATTGGTTAAAACCATGAAACCTTAAGTTCGTCAAAACAGTCCATCCTTTCAAATGGAGCCCTAAATCTGGTATGTAAGCATGTGTGAGTGTATTTATCTGTTTAAAATCCCCACAATTAGAAATGGGAACATATAATCCATTGATTTATATCAGAGCCGTTAGCTTTGGAATATAGGAACCAGCTGGCTACTCTCTCGGATCCTTAGAGATGCTATGATATTTTTATAAACAAGACAATTTGTGAAAATAATATGAAAATAAAGACTACAGTGGTTTTCTTACCAGATTTATAAGGAGAAAATTAGGTCATGTAATCTGTGTTCATGTATTGTAATTCTAACTGTGGACATGGGGACTGATGATAGTGAGTAAGATAGTGGGTCTGGGGTCTTTCTGGAGCTCAGTTTCTTTGTTGGCTTATTATGGGGATTAATCATGTTCATATGTCTTGAGCTCTGAGAACAGTACCCGGCACAGAGCAAACACTCAGCTTATGTTACTTAATGTTAACCTAAATGAATTTATTGCAGATCCCATATGGAAAGGTATGTGTATGTTTACACAAGTACATTCAGCTGTATGAATGTATAGAACACATCATATATGTGTATATGATGATCATGGAACCTGCACTTTTCAGGACACGTTGAATGACAGTATAAACACTTGTAACACCCCACTGTGTGGTACGTGCTGTTTTTAGTATTTTGCATATATCAACTCATTTGACGTCATAGCAGTTCCATGAGGTATATACTGCTATCTCGTTTTACAGATGATGAAACTAAGGCACAGAGAGATTAAGTAACTCTCCCCAGTACTTGTGTGAATAAGTTGGAGTTGAATTCAGTTAGTGCTGCTTCAGACTCTTACCCACTTTGCCAAGCTGTCTTCCCAGCATTACACACTGGGTCCTGTTCTTTAAAAAGAATTTTTTTTTGTTTATTTATTTTTGAGAGAGAGAGACAGAGCACGAGCAGGGGAGGGGCAGAGAGAGAGGGAGACACAGATCCGAAACAGGCTTCAGGCTCTGAGCTGTCAGCACAGAGCCTGATGCAGGGCTCGAACTCATGAGCCGCGAGATCATGACCGGAGCCCAAGTTGGCTGCTCAATGGACTGAGCCACCCAGGTGCCCCTCTGGGTCCTGTTCTTAAGATGATGCCCCTGTTTGGCTTTCTTATAGCCATATATGTAGCCCGTTTATGCATTGTGTGTGTGTGTGTGTGTGTGTGTGTGTGTATATATTTTTTTTAATGTTTATTTTCTTTTGAAAGAAACAGATATGAGCAGGGCAGGTGGGGGGAGGCAGGGAAAGGGAGACACAGAGTCTGAAGCAGGCTTCAAGCTGTCAGCACAGAGCCTGACATGGGGCTCGAACCCACAGACCATGAGCTCATGACCTGAGCTGAAGTCAGGCACTTAGCTGACTGAACCACCCAGGCGCCCCTATGTGTGTGTTCTTAAGATGTCAAGCAAGTGATGTCAGCTCTTAAAGTGCTTCGATCTAGTGACCCCTATTGCTTAAAAACTCATTGGTTTGCTTAATTGTAAAACGTGTCAGTCATATTTTGTTGAAACTGTAGCATAAAATATAAGGGGAGAAAACTTGCGGGGGGGGGGGCGTTTGGAAAAATGATTGATACAGTATCTTCACCGAATAGGAAAGAGACTGAAATTTGGGGTCTCTGACATCTAATTTATGCCAAAGTTGTAATGGCCCAGAAAGGCCACTGGGTGAGTGTGGGGGAGTCCTTTGGTGGTAACTGTGATTGAGGGGAACTTCTGCTTCCTGCTCTGGGCTTGCTTGAAGTGTCACAACTAGAACCTCGTCTTAGTAAGATTAGTGCATTTGCTAAGTGCTTTTCCATCCGTATTCTGACTTGAACCTCCTCGTAGGCCTGCTACATGGTGCCAGGAGTATTCCCGTTTTCCAGATGAGGAAGTCGAGGCTTAGGCTAAGTAACATTCCCAAGGTTATACAGTTCCGAAGTGTCAGAGGCCGAACCTGGGTCTTCTGACCACACACGCAGCTGTCATCTTTCTGCCCCCCACGATTCCAGGAGAGTTTAGAACCCTAGTGCCCCTCCCCCCACGTAGCCGCAGTATGTAACTCCTGTGAAGCTTAAATGCCAGGCATAAGCCACTTGAAATTAAAGGACAGGTGGCCCAGTGGGTAGAAGCAGAGGCCCTGGTGTGGCCTTGGCCTGGGTCCAAACTTCTGGTGTGGGGGCTCCGCCAGGCCCTCCCGTTCACGAGCACTGTTGTTTCTTTGCCTCCCTGGGCTGGCCATCCGCAAAGGAGGACTTTTTTCCCCGAACTTTCTCTTTGAACTGGAAATTCAAGGTGGAGCTCAGGTTGGGAGAGGGCCCGGACAAAGGTGCCGCCCACGTGTTCTGGAACTGCTTTCCTTTACCTTCTCGGTGTGGCTTGAGGAGGAGAAGAGGCAAAGAGCTTTCTGTCCCTCAACCAGCACAGGACTCAGTCTTGCGTTTGTAATAAAAACGAATAACAAATGTGTGATTTATTGCTTTTCTGTTAACCTTTAAACTTTTGGCCTTAAACCTGATGTGCCGTCCGCACTGGTGCCGATGCTGCTGGCCTTGTCAGCTGGCGCCTTAGCTTTTGGCCACGAGACCGAGAGCAGGGAAGAGTTATTAGTGTGCCTTGTTTTGTGACTTACGTAATATTCAGATTTGAGTTTCAGGTCTCCCCCCCCCCCACCTTAAACATTCCAGTATTTACTGGCATGCTGTAGTGCAAATGTGAAAAGGAAACTGTTAAAAAATTTATTTTGTAACTGATACCCCAACATTTTTATATGGAACTGTGCGTACGGCAGCTTTTCCGTTTGTGTGAACCAGTTCTAAAGCTTTTCAAGATTAAAAACTGTAGGTTGCAAAACATGTGGGTTTTTTTTTCCCCCCTGTGCAGTTACTTCTTTATCACTGAGTTGTCCTTCCAAGCCTGGTCTAAATGTGCTTGAAAATTACCATCTGCTCCCTGCAGTTTGGAGAGGGCACGGAAAGACTAAGGTGGAAAGCTGTCACTTCTAATATTTTCATTCAAACTTTCACACCCTTCCTGTCTAGTTATGTAACTGCCTACAGCGGGCCTGGTTTCAGCCATTTGGTCTTATCCTGATTTTTAAAGCGGGGGGCATAGGGAGAGATTGTTTAATTTCAAGAGCTGAGGCAGAACACTGCTGCAAATCGGAGAATCTGATAAACCATGAAAGCATTCAACATTTAGCCTCCCTGCTCATTAAGTCCCTAGCCACGTCTGTGGCGTAAGTGAGATGAAGGAATAAAAACACTTACACTTACCGATACATTTTCTTACGCAGAATTTGCTTTTTCACAGGTTTTTAATCCAGTATTCGCAGATTTCATTTTCTGAAGTTGGTATAGCATAGATTTAATGATTTAATAGTTCTTTATAATCTTATTTGATGTTCAGAACTTATTATAGATCATATCGGAAGGATTTTGGATTGCTGGCGTAATTTACTTTTTTAATGTCCCTCCTTTTTTAATCTCAAAAATTGATCTATTTTGGTTTTGATTGGAATGAACAGCCACAATAGGATTTGGAAATGAAACATGACGGAAGCCTGTTAGTGTAAACTGCCAATAATTTCTAATAGTCAGGAACAAGAAGACCATTAGAAAATGGGACTTATGCCAATAAAAGGGTAGTAAGATAAAATGATAGTATCCCTTAGTCCACAGCTGTAAATTTTGATTTTCCTGCAAGTTAATTATCTACTATCCATCCCAAGCTGAAGATAGTTTTTACCCTTTCATTTACTCGGGGATGATTGTAAGAGAAGAACAGAATTTCAGTCTTCCATTGGCAAAATTATGGTTCTGACTTCCATTTAATGGAGTATTCCTTAATTCCCACAAAAGATGGTTAGTTTAACATGTCAATAATTGATTTTTTGAGGAACAGCATTCTATGCTTTTCATAATTAAAACAGCAAGCTGAAAGCAGATTCTTTCTCTCTCCCTCTCTTTCTCTCTCTCTTTGGTATTTCCTAGCCTATGATAATCTGTCTCTTCAGAAAAAACCACCGTCTGTTTGAGCACCCAGTCTGTGCCAGGGTATTCACTGTTGTACAACCACATTTTATAATTTCTCTAATGTAACAAACACTTTGGAAAAAAAGATGTATATTCTAGGCCCCCTGAGAACAAATGGAGAGCCAGAGAGCAGGTGTGTCAACAACCTTACATAGCATCGTCATGAGTATAATAGATAGATATATATATATGTAGAAGAGCTGGGGTGGGGGGTTAGGATTCCATGGAGGCTGAAGTGGGTGGGCTTGGCAGGAAGGTAGGTAACATTTGAACTGACTTTTAGTGAGAGAATAATAGGTGTGTGTGTGTGTGTGGATGCGTGTGTGAGCATGCCATACTCTTTTTTAAAGTTTATTTATGTATTTGATATGTAGAGAGAATGAGTGGGAGAGGAGCAGAGAGAGAGGGAGAGAGAGAGAATCCCTAGCAGGCTCTGCGCTGTCAGTGTGGAGCCAACGTGGGGCTCAAACTCCAGAATCCTTGAGATCATGACCTGAGTCGAAATCAGGACTCGGACGCTAAGCCAATTGAGCCACCCAGGCACCCCTGTGTGAGTGTTATACTTTTGACAGTGGAAACAGTATATTCATTGTTTTATATTCCTAAACTTATATGGTATGTTGAAGAACAGCGTGATTCTTATAGGGCTAAAGATGTTGGAGAAGGTGATAGAGGTTTGGATTGGGAAAGTAGATGAGAGAAACATGGTGAATGTGAATGGTCTTATATAGCATTCCAAGGAATTTGAACTTTACTGTCTAAATAGGAGCTCTTTCTGGAGTAACTGGGTATCTCAGCCAGTTGAATGTCCAGCTCTTGATTTAGGCTCAGATCATGATCCTTGGGTCATGGGATCAAGCCCCGCATTGGGCTCCACACTGAGTGTGGAGCCCGCTTGAGATTCTCTCTCTGCCGCTCTGTCCCACATGCATGTGCGCTCGCTCTCTCTCTTTCCCTCTCTCTCTCTCTCTCTCTCTCAATTTAAAATAATAAATAAGAGCACTTTCTGGTTTTGTAGGAAGTTTTAAGCTGGAGAGGAATGAGGAGATCCGTATGTCAGAAGATCTGTATGTCAGAAGATGTGGAAAGTGGTGTGTCTAATAGGGTGCGTTTAATAGGTTGAATACACAGATCTTAGTTACCAATATCAGGTAAGGCAAGGGAGGGCTTTTGGGCACCTGGTTAGGTGTCAGTACGGAGATGAAGGAATCCAGGAGGGGCAGTAGATCTGAGAGAAGATAATGACTTTGGTTTTATGGTGGAAGCCTGCAGGAGCGGAAGTGGCCAATGGACAGGTGGAAAGAGGTTCAGGGGAGTTGTGGATGCTGAGTTGGAGATTTGAGGTTCCATTCTGGGGTTATCGTGTGGCTCACTGGTTCTAATCCTGGCGTCTCTTCAGAATCCATTGGGGAACTTTAACATACAGTGTACCTGGTGAGCCCGTCCCCAGCGGGTTTGTTTTACTTTGTCTGGGGTGGGTCCTTGACCCTGTGTAACCTGGGTTGAGAATCACAGTCGTGTTTATAGCAGAAGCCCCAGGAAGTGATGTGCATTGCCTAAGGAGAATAGAAAAAGTGGGGGACAAACCTTGGAGCCCAGGTACTTAAGGGGTGAGTGACAAAAGAGGAAATAGTGCCCAAGTCTAGTAAAGAAGGCAGAGCAGGGATGACCACCAGAGAATTGTGCCATGAGAGAGGTGGAGGTTTGGCCAGTACAGAGGAGTGTGGATGGCCAGTGATGTCCAGCGCCGTGGACGGGTCAAGAAGAAAGATGGATTAAGAAGTGGCCAGAGATCCATGTGTAGCAACATGGATGGACCTTGAGGGTGTTATGCTGAGCGAAATAAGTCAGGCAGAGAAGGACAAATATCATATGTTTGCACGTATAGGAGGATTAGGAGGAACTTGACGGAGGAACAAGGGGGAGAAGAAGGGCGGAAATGGTGGGGGAAAGGGAGAGAGGCAAACCATGAGAGACTCTTGAATGCTGACAAAAACTGAGGACTGATGGATGTGGGGGGAGGGGGGGATGGGCATGGAGGAGGGCACTTGTGGGGATGAGCACTGGGTGTTATGTGGAAACTAATTTGACAATAAACTATTAAAAAAAAAAGAAATAAAAACATTAAAAAAACTCTTTTTAAAAAAAAAAAAAAAAGAAGTGGCCAGAGATTTTTTTGCTTCTTGGCTGTGATTTGATAGTAAGAGCTAAACTGAAATAGCTTGAGGAGTGAATGAAGGAGGGAAAGGAGGCAATGAGTGTAGACTGTTCTTTGAGTCTGCATGTCTTGTTCTTTAAGGTCCTGAGTGCTTCTGCATTATTGAATGCCTCTCTGTGCCCACCTAGGTGCCGGAGCCCGGCAGTTTCAGCTTTGACTAAGTTCCTTCCTTATCCCGGGGAGTTTATGGTCTTGTGAGGAGGCGGGTGAAGAGATGATGGCTTAGTTCAAGGTGACGAGTTGAGTTTCATAAGATGAATAAGTCTCCTAAAAGGTAGGCCTTGTGTCTCAGGCAGAAAGTGTAGCACCAGGGGGCAGGGTGGTGGTGGGGGGGTGGGCAGTCAGTCTTGCTTGTTAGAGGGACCTGCACTTAGTTGCATGTGACTAGCTCACTTGAGGTGCTCCTGGAAGATGTGTTTGGGTCCCGGAGAACTCCGAATCCCAAGCTGGGAGGCCTGACTTGATCCTGTAAGCAATATGGAGCCTTTCTAGTTCTGAGGGGAAGGGGAGGTGAAGCTTGAAATTAGCATTTTAGGTAGACTAGTTTCTGCCCACTGCTTGATGAGGAAGAACTTAAATGGAAAGAACCTGGAGATAGAGACCAACCTGTTCTGAGCAGAGTAAAGTAGGATCCCGTGGATTTGTATGGTGGGGACAGAAAGGGGTGGGACTGAATATTTGTGTCCCCACAAAATTCCTATGTTGGATCCTAACCCCCAGTGCGGTGGTATTAGGAGGAGGGGCCTTGGGGTGTGCTTAGGTCCTGAGGACTCAGCCCTCATGAGTGGGATTAGTGTCCTGTAGAGCTGCCCAGAGAGCCCCCTTGTCGCTTCTACCACGTGAGGACACAGTGGGAAGAAGGCTGCCTGTGAGCCAGGAAGCGGGCTCTCAGCAGACACTGAATCTGCTGGTGACTTGCTTTTGGACTTTTCCAACCTCCATACCTGTGAGAAGTAAATAATTTCTGTTGTTTATTAGCCCACTTGGTTTACGGTAATTCTGTTATAACCTGAAGGGACCAAGCCAAGTTGCTTTAAATCT
Organism: Hyaena hyaena; assembly: GCF_003009895.1. Lineage (NCBI taxonomy): Eukaryota > Metazoa > Chordata > Mammalia > Carnivora > Hyaenidae > Hyaena > Hyaena hyaena. Next base: position 563,874 of record NW_024080714.1, on the reverse strand, counting down.
GTGTGGAAGGTAGACTGGGTGTGAGGCTCAGAGGCTCTTGTACTGGGGTAAGAAGGGGCAGGGTCCTGGGGGAGGAGTGTGGACGGCTCCGCATTCCTGCTTGGGTTGGAAGAGAAGACTTTGGCTCCGATAGCCAAGAGCCTGAATACAGAAGGAGAGGCGAATTTTGTGGAGGAGGAGGATGGACTGGATTTTGGATATATTGAGTTTGACTTGGTTGTGTTAGTTGTGTATCAGAGGATAGTAGAGAGAGTATTTTGTATCCTTTTTTCCTTTAAGAATCTTAAAGAAACATAGACTGCATTCTCACAACTACCCTGTGAAATATAGGGTAGTTGTTTCTTTATTTTCTAGATGGGGAAATGAAGCAATTAAAATACTTTCTCATAAATTTCCCTGTGAAGTATAGGGTAGTAGTTTCTTTATTTTCAAGATGGGGGAACTGAAGCAATTAAAATACTAAGTGACTAAATGGAACCTAGATTTAATGAATACCCCAGTTCTGTGTTCATCTAGTGCGTACAGTTCTATGTACATATAGTAATTGCCAAAAATGTGTTTTCAGTTGTTGAGTGGATGATAAGTGAATTATTCTGACCTCCGTGATGCCGCATGCAGCTCCTGGGAGTTTTGGTTGGGTACGACACCTCTCTGAGCCTTGGATTCTTCATCTGCAAAATTGGGTGCGTGGGGCATGCAGAAGGGAGAAGAGACCCTTCCCAGTTTGAACATTTTGTGTTTCTAGACTTTCAGCGCCATCATCTTGAGATTGTTCTTTGAAGTAACTAAAAAAAAAGCATGCAACCCCTAACAGATGATTTATTTTCTATTCTTTTTTTTTCCTTAAGTAGAGAATGGAAAAATTACGGCTGTAGAACACAGTGGGCTAGAAGTGGCTTGTGAGAACTAGTTCTGTATTTTCTTAAAATTAATCTTCTCCCTCATAGCAAAGCCTCATGTACTTAAAGTAATTGAATGGGCTGCAGGGTATACTGGGAATTGTAGTTTTCCACTTCTTTGTGTTCTGAAGATTAATAATCTTACAACCCTCTGAGGGAGATAAGGAGAGGACGCTCTCTGACAAATTGTTATCTTGTCTTTCAGAAGTGTGCTTCGAGCAGTGAATATACCCTCAATGCCTCCCTTGGGCTTTTAGCTTGATTCTAAGTAATGGTAATATATAAAGTATGGCTTTAAAATTTTTTGGGGGCTTACGTTACTGTACTTCTTTTCTAGTGGTGTCTTTAATCTTTTCTTTTGGCCTAGTTTTAAGGAAGTTTTTATTTGTATCAAGGTTATAGATGTAAATGGTTTACAAAGACCATGGTTTAACAAGATCTACTGTAGAAAACAGTAGTCACTGCCCTCCTCCCCCCATTTCACTTCCCCAGCGGCAACCACTCTGAACTCTCTTATTTAGCGGATTTTTCGAGGCTGTGTCCATATTTCTCAATACCGTCTACTTGTGTTGCTGCCGTCAGTTTCTCACCGTGTCCCCAGAGGCATGAATCCTGCATGCCCGCCCATTCTCCCCTGTATAACTTTTTCGTGACTTGGGTTTGGTCACTGCTGTGTTGGCATTATTAGGACTGGGGAAACGTATTCAGAAATGAGCCGTAGAGAGAACTGCTCTTCTCCTTTCCGGCTCAGCTCTTTGTTTTTCTGTGAGTTAAGAATTGAGTTTTCCTTAATTTTCTACATGTACGTACCACTCACTCCACTTAGGATTTTTATTAGTTACAACCGCCCACCTCTTGTTGTAAGGTGTTGAGTTCCCACTGGTACGGTATCAGTTTCATCGTGTAGAGGCGTCTCTGGTGGGGCCTCTGGCCGGCCGGGCCCTCCCTCCGGGTCAGGTGCGCACATCCGGGGAGCTCCCCTACTTACCTCCATCGTGGAATTTCCTTCCGCCTGTCTTCCTGTGTTGATCTCTGGTTCCCTGGATTCTGTGTCTTTCTTCATTTGGTGCAGTCCATCCTCCAGTAGCTTTCTCAGGGATGGTGTGGGGAAGTGAAACGTTAAGATCTTGCAGGTCTGAAAATATCTTCATTTTACCCTCATACGTGACTTACAGCTTGACTGGGAATAGCGGTTTGGAAAGCATTTCCCTTTAGAATTCTGAAGCAGTTGTGTGACTGTCATTTAGCCCCTGGTGTTGCTGTTAGGAGACCTGAAGCTGTTCCTCCTGCTTCCTGGTTCTTTGCAAGGGGTCTTTCTAGATGCCGTCTTTCCCACACTCCCTGGCCCGTGTACCGACGTAGCACCTTCTTTCCCCCAGTGTCCTTCAGTTGCGCCCACTGCCCTGTGCACCCTTTCAGCCTTGGGGTCATGTCTTGAATTACTTCTTTTATCTCCCTTACCCCTTACTATTTCCTTGTCTCTCATTCTAGGATTTTTGTCACCCGATACTGGACTTACTGGGCTTCTAACTGATCTTTTCTACTAGTTTTTGTGTCATTGCTTTTTTATTCCCGGTTCTGGAAAAGTTCCTCGTGCTATTGCATTTTTGATTTGCGAGGCTCTTTCTGGGCCTCTCAGAGCCCCTCCCTCACCCTCCTTCCTCCCTGCTTCTCTTCCCCCTTTTTTCCTTTTCTTAATCCTTTTAAATTTTGTTTTAATAAAATCCTACTCTTGTTTCAGGATTTTTTAAAAATCTTATTGAGATGTTAATGGTTGTAATGTCTTTTGCATCATTTCATTGCCTTCTAATGTACCCCCCCCCCCCACCCTTGCCCAGCTGCTTATTTTGGTCTCTGTTGAAGGCTTTCCTCAGGTACTAATAATTCTTGCTGTCCAAATGCCATGGCAAGGCTTGCTGACCCTAAGATCTACTGGTGAAGTACCTGGGTGGGCTGTTTAGGGGAATCAGGGCACCCCACTCCTACTCTAGTCTATATTTAGATTTTTCCTGTTGGACGGGCCTCAGATTCCCGTGGGCAGAGGGGCAGTTGGGAGGGTTGTGTGAAGGTATCTTGATAGTCAGTGGATATTGATGAACCACAGCACTGCCTCTGTTCTTCCCCTCCGCTGGGAATACATCTCTGGGTTTCTGCCAGGTTGAGGGAGGTGCTGAGCTTAGTGGGAGAGACACCCCCCCAGAACCCCACCCTGTGCCCAGAGGTATCTGGCACCACCAGTTTCTGAGCCTTTTGAAGATTCTCCCTTGTAAACTGTGTCGGCTGAGTTAGTTCCTAATTGTCCATCTGTTTCTTGCATCCAAAATTTTGTTGCAGTTGTTCCTGTTCTTGTGGGAAACACACAAACAAACAAAACGAATGAAAAAGCAAACTGTACTGTCATTTTTGTTTTTGGGAGAGAATGATACTAGATGTTAAGTGTTGAATCTGCCATGTTTATCCAGGTTATAAATAGTACATTTACATTTGTGGGTCTGACCTATGTATACCACTTTATAAATACTTTTGTAATTTATGTGACCATGTACTTAACTATGGGTTACAGTCTGTCCAATACATAAACAGAATTGTCACAGACATTAAAATGTAATTAACAGCTGCAAGAACTAACTGTCTACACTCTGTGATCTCCTTTGAGTGGTTTATACTATTCACAAGCTGGAAATGTAGTTGATTTTGCAAGCATCGTGGAAATTATTTCATTTCAGCGTGCCCTAGTGCATCTTATTTTCTACGAAGACATCTGAAAATGACTTGTGACCACAGTCTCCCTGCACAGGAGTACCCCGTTCAGCATGGTTAGTGCAGTGCTGACTTGTTAAAGTGGTATTTGTTCCAGAAATTTTGTTTCCCGTTGAAGACATGGACGTACACGTGGAAGTGCAGGCGCGGGCACATATAAGTAATCCACCATGGCACTCGTGCTGTGTCCTCTGTGCTTCAAGGGTACGGCCTGCTCTGGGCCCGTGAGGGCGCGCGTGTCGGCCGTGTTCTCAGCCAGGAGGCCTCCCCACACCGCCCTGCGTAGGTTCTCAGCCACCGTGTGTGTACAGTCTGCAGCTCGCACTGTGGAGCCTTCTGTGGCCTCTCTTTCTGCCCCTCATCACACTCTCTGATGGACAGCTTTGATCCAGGAAGTGCACAAATGACATTTTTGGACCTACTAAAGAGTAACAAAGGAGATTATCTTGCTGGACATTAAAATGCAGGTTTTATGGTAGCCTGATGTGCCTTCGTGGAAAAATTTGTGGAAGTCCAGTTAGGCATTAGAGACGGGTAGAAGTCCCTTGCCACGCCACCAAGCGCTGGTGTCCCGGGGGCTTGGCCAGCAGATGCAGGAAGGCCAGCCGGAGGCAAAGAGCACAGAAGCCTCGCTGCGTGGGGGACCGGAAGGGCATGGAAGAGTGTTTGCTGGCATCCTCTTCACCGACATAGCTGCTACAAACAGAAGTTTCCTCTGTCTCAGTGGTGTAAGAGGTATGAACACACTGCTTCCTGTGGCAAGCTGATGGAGCGATTTTATTGGAATATGTGATTCTTCAGTTGGGATGTGCTAAAGAGTGCCTGGATGATGTCATTATCAGAAATACTTTCTTTTTTTTTTAATTTTTATTTATTTCTAGGAGAGAGAGAGAGACAGCGTGAGCAGGGGAGGGTCAGAGAGAGAGGGAGATACAGACTCTGAAACAGGCTCCAGGCTCTGAGCTGGCAGTCAGCACAGAGCCCGATGCGGGGCTCGAACCCACGAACCGTGAGATCATGACCTAAGCGAAAGTCGGCCGCTTAACCGACTAAGCCACCCAGGCGCCCCAGAAATACTTTCATATACTGGCGCACCTGGGTGGCATCAGACTCTTGATCTCAGCTCAGATCTTAATCTTGGAGTTGCAGGTTCAAGCCCCATGTTGGGCTCCACTCAGGAGACTATATATATATAATATATGTATATATTATAGATATTTGTTTTTCATTTTGGTTATGTGTGAAAAGTATCTGAATATATTATTTTGAATTAAAAAAATTTTTTTTAGTCTTTATTTATTTTTGAGAGAGTGAGAGAAAGAGCACAAACAGGAGAGAATCAGAGAGAGAGTCACAGAATCTGAAGCAGGCTCCAGGCTCTGAGCTGTCAGCACAGAGCCTGATGTGGGGCTCGAACCCACGAGCCAAAGTTGGATGCTCAACCAACTGAGCCAGCCAGGCATCCCTATTTTGAAGTTTTAAGATAATGCTTTGGAATACTTTTATTTTTTCATTTAGGCTTTCTAAATGTCTCTCTTTACAGATTAAGAATGAGAATCTACTTGCAGGGTGACTGTTTAAAAATAGTATTTCATCTCAGAAGCAGAGCAGCAGGTCTTGAACTGCTCTCTTCGCACGCCCTCCCCTTAAATCTCACTCTGAGCATTTGGGCGCAAAATACAAGTGCTCTGTGGACAAAATAATCTTTCATAAAAAGACAGATGCCCCCCCCCCCCCCCCCCCACACACACACAAATGTTTGTTTCGGGAATTAATTGAATGTTTGAGACGGGTTGCTGTGTTGTTAGTGACCGGGTCTTCTTCATTTTATCTTCGCACTGCTGCTGTGGCTGACGTGTGTCCCAGGGTTCTGCAACATTCCTGCCCTTCCTCGGGGACCATCCACGCGGAGGGGCCCCTTCATCCTGATCTATGCAGCAGGAGACTTGCAGCAGGCTGCCTGGTGAAGGCTTTTGTCCGTGCTGAACCGGGAATGAATATCTGATTTATTACTTTGCATCAGTTTTCCACATGACCCTTACTGTTTGCTTGATGGTTTGGATAAAGTGTAACTTTAAAAAAATGTTTATTTATATTTGAGAGAGAGAGAGAGAGGAGGAGAGAGAGAGACAGAGCATGGATAGGGGAGGGACGGAGATAGAAGGAGACACAGGATCCGAAGCAGGCTCCAGGCTCTGAGCTGTCAGCATAGAGCCCAATGTGGGGCTCAAACCCAGAAGCCATAATAAGATCATGACCTGAGCCGAAGTCAGATGCTTCACTGCCTGAACCACCCAGGTGCCCCAAGTGTCACTTTTAAAAAACTGAGCTCAGTGGGGCGCCTGGGTGGCTTAATGGGTCAGCTCAGGTCATGATCTCACGGCTGGTTGAGTTTGAGTTCCGTGTCGGGCTCTGTGCTGACAGCTCAGAGCCTGGAGCCTGCTTTGGATCCTGTGTCTCTCCCTCTCTCTGCCCCCCGCTACCAATGCTCTGTCTCTCTTTCTCTCAAAAATAAAATAAACATTAAAAAAGTTAAAAACAAAACAAAACGACCTCAGTTACTTCTAACCTTCCTTCCTAGAGGAAATGGCTTTTGTTACTTAGATGACAGACTTAGTCCCCTATGGTATCATTGCATAATGATAAATTATTGATGATCTAAACATAATATGGTGAAGAACAGGCCTTAGAAAATAAAAGTTTTGAAAGACTTTAAGACCAAACACAACCACATAACAAATTCAGTATTCATACACAAAACCGTTGAGGACAATAGATGGTGTCTACTTAGAAATAGGATTTATAAGTTTTTTAATTGTCAGTTTTAAGATACAGTGTTTTTTTTTATCAATGTGAAATTGACAGAATTTGAAGAGGAGTTCAGCAAAATTATTGCAAAATAAAAGAGGTGACAGACTAGTCAAGAATAGTGATTAGTGAGGTATCTAATTTTACTTGGGGTATCTAATTTTAAGTGATTGAGGAAAGAAACACTGGGCTTGTAACACTTTTCTAATTAAAAAAAATGAATTTAGTTTTTCCCTTCAGTGCTTTAAATCTGTGTTATCAGTTGAAACTTTCTATTTCATTTTAATAGGTGTACTGTATATATACTGTATGTTTTTTTTTCAAAAAGAATTTGAAAATTTGGAAATCTGTATTCAAATGTGTATCATAAGTGGTTAAATTCTCAGACTGAGTAATTTTAGCTGTTTTTCCTAATGATAATTCTTACAAAGAGACTAAAAAAATACTTTCTGCATCTCTCTTATAGATCATCTTTTTTTTAAATAGTCCATTCATCTTCCACTGGCTCAGCATCTGGCTATAAAAAGTGAATAGTAGTATTTATTGGATTGAAATTCATTTTACATTTTTGGATGAAAAGTCTATCATTTGAAGATAAACATTGGGGAATACAACTATCTTATAAGTATTGACTAAATTTTATGCTCTAATTAATGAATTTTTAAGCTGTTAGTTTGCACAAATTTGATTTATCTGAAAACAGAACTAAAGAAGAGTGTCAGTGATGTATATTAATTGCTCTGAGGGGGTTGAGACAGATAAAGATTTCATTTTATGCTGTTTTTTTGGTCACACCGATTGAGTACGCTTACAGGCGTGCATGTGGAAGTCACCAAGAGTTAATACAGATGTCAGATAATATGTGAAGAAATGGATTTGTCTAAAGTGAGCTATAAAGTGAGGGGCGCCTGGGTGGCTTAGTCGGTTAAGCGTCCGACTTTCCCTTGGGTCATGATCTCGCGGTTCGTGGGTTCGAGCCCCGCGTCGGGCTCTGTGCTGACTGCCAGCTCAGAGCCTGGAGCCTGTTTCTGAGTCTGTGATTCCCTCTCTCTCTGACCCTCCCCTGCTCACGCTGTCTCTTTCTCTCTCCTAGAAATAAATAAAACATTAAAAAAAAAAATTAAAAAAAAAAATAAAGTGAGCTATAAAGTGAATTTCCTTACATCAGATTTTATGTGCCCATTGGAATTCCTTTAAAAAAATAAGAAATAATAAATAAAGTGATGATTCCTATGGGGGAAAATTGGTTTTGAAAACTAGTCGTGAAATCACACGTAACTTTAGACATCTATTGAAAATGTGTATTTAAATATCTTCTCCAATAATGTTTTGAGACTGAAAGTAACAAGACAGAGTAATTGATAATTCCAGGTGTGACTGATTGGCCTGGTGAGTGTCCCCCACCCATCAGGGAGCAAGGGGGGCAGGACAGGGGGAGGCAGCCATTCCGAGTGTTGGCTGCCTTTTCCAGGACAGTCTTCACCCTGTGGACTGCTGGGGTCAGACTCTGCTCCTCTTGTCATTCCAGAGGGTCCCGGCTCTGTTAACACCCTGGATTACAGGGTCTTTGAGGAAGTTGGGAAGCCAGTGGCTGAAATGCCCACTCCCTGGCCTCTCCTTGTTAATGGACGTGATCATCCTGTGTTCTCTTGGGTGACAGTGGGAGAGGCCGGCGAGTGCTCCCCGTTTCACTGGGAGTTTCAGTCAGTCTCCCTTCTCTCTCCCCACTGGACGCATGTGTAGTGGGGTAGCGAGTCCCAGTTCTGAGGCCCAGGCCTGGCGTGTGCTAAGTGATGAGACTCTGGCAGGGAGCTCCAGCCTGCATTCTGATGGCTGTTTATAGCCAGACCCTGCCTGACCCTGAGTACAGTGCATCCCGCCTGGTGCCCGAGGCCAAGGACACGTGGAAGTGTCCTAACTTCAGGGCTCAGGATAACATGGAGCAGACGCATTTGCCATCTAACAGATTCGCGAGGTTGGTTTCATTCATTGTCCTTTACACATCTGTGGTTTCAAAAGCGTCTTTTGCTTTGGTGGCTATGTATTGAGGACCTTGCTTTGAAGTAGGTCCTGTCAGAGACTGAGTCTGTGTGGTAGCTTAGAACTTCTAGTGGAAAAATGTGGATTCTGGATTTTGCTGGGAAAATAGAAATACCTTAAGCGGTACTTGAAATGGTAGTGTGTATCCCCATCTGTAGGAAAAAGCACTGCTAGGTATATTGTGTTTGAACACTACGTACATGTTTAAAGTTTAAAGAAATTGTATCACATTGGACTCTAGACCTATGGCTAATATTTTGTTAAACCTATCTTGTAACAGTATTTAGCAATGACTCTCTATTTCTCTAATAACATCTAATAGACAACAGTCATCAAGTCTGAACCAATTTGATATCTGTGATTTTCATTCTTGTTCTGCAGTTGTACAACTTTTGGATTTCGTAGCATTATGCTTGAAGGGAGTTTAGTGCTTATCTCATTAAGTTTTGTAACTAGAATTGAAGGGTTTTTTTCCTCCCTTATCATTACTACCCATTGATGACTACATACACATAAGTTAGATACTGACCCGACTTTCATAGTTTCTTCTTTATCACACAGCCTGTGTTCCTTAAATGGACCCATATAAACTACAGTCTGTGGGATAGAAAAGTCAGGCTTCTGGAAAGCGGGACTCATTTATCTCTTACGTACACCCCTCTGGCATAGAGTGCCTGACAGGTAGGGGGTGATAAATGTCTATTAAATGAAGGTAGTAATAGAATATTGAAGGAAGCCCACCAAATGATCTTGTTTACTTATGCAATGGACAGTGTAAAAAAAAGTCTTGGATAGAAGGGAAATCAGATCTCCTGGACAGGTCTCTTGAACATTATAATACAGGGTGTGGTAGAGAAGGCCTGATCTAGATGAAGGACTAAGACTTAGTGTGGGGAGGTTACTCGAGGCCACATAATTCAGTGATTGAGGCAAGATGAGAATCCTGGTCTGGTAGACTACAAAACTGTTGGTCTTAATTACTATTTTATCCTACTTCTCTGAATTTGTAAGTGCCACGCACTTAGGACCTATTTTGGTTTGAGAATACCTTTCTTCTAGATGTTCTTACTTGTTCATAGTCTTCAGGACAGTGTGTGACTGCAGGGACAGACTTGATGTCCGTGTTGTCCCTCCTCTGTGACATGGTTACCGGAACATCACCATGCAGGCTAGTGCTGTATGTGACTGTATGTCCTCTGTCCTGGAATGCTAGTACCTTCCAGGGCCATTTGGTACTTCGCCCGTTAGGAGTTACAGGAGCTGTTTCTTCTTATTTTCTTCTAGAAGAACAACAATTTGCTTTTTGTCATATAGCTTCTTGGTGTTCGAATGGCTTATGTATACTTGACGACTTAAGTTTTTGCTTTCTGTTTTTCTCCATGTTCTTAGATTTAAAAAATAATAAACACACGCTTCTGTAATGTGGCACGAAGACATATGGTAAATGATCTTGAAGTGCTGTATGACAGGGAGGGTCGAGTAAAGTCTCTGCAGAGTAAAATAGACCTGGGTATAAGCATCAGCTGCTTCTCAAGGTGAGTGACCTTGAGCAAGCTGCTTAACCATCTATATTACAATTTCCTCCTTATTAAAAGATAGATGTAATTACTAAATGAGATCTCATGTGTGGAAGCAGGTAGCCTCGGACCTGGCATTAAGTGCTTAGTAAAGGCTCCTTCCTCCATCTCATCCTTTCTTGGAATCTTGGCTGATCTCATTAGCCCATCAGTTCCCTGTCTGTCTTGTTTTAGGACTTGATAAACATTTACTGATAATTTCCGTTCAGCAAGACAGAGCCTTCTAGGGACCTGTGAAGGGGGAGATAGGCGTTTCAGAAATAATAAGACCACATAAACTTCCCTCCCTGGCTGCCCCTGCCACACTGTTGGTGTGCCACAAACCTGCTGGTGTGGTTATCCGTACGCATCCTCTGGTTTTTTGACTCCTTGTTTTTCTACGTGCTCTTACTTGCCTGGAGCTCCCAGGCATCTACCCATCTGCGTGGTATGATGGCCGGGCTCCTCCCACTCCAGGACTACTCTGCCTACGTGAAGCCTTCCTGGATTCTCCCTTTCTCCTTCCACCGCTCTTTCCATCACTGTGTCCTGAGCTTCAGTGTGGCAGTGATCACACTGGACAGTTAATGTTTCTTTTTCTCTTCCTCTCTCTGTAGTACTTTATTAGCCCCCCCAACTTTATTGAAGAATAATTGACAAATATAATTGTATATATTCAGAGTGTTTCATGTAGTGGTTTGGTGTACACACACACACATATGCACACACACATACTGTGGAATGATTACCAAAGTCAAGATAATTCACACATTATCACCTCACCTGGTTAACTCGTGTATGTGTGTGTGTGTGTGTGTATGTGTGTGGTGAGAATGCTGAAGATGTACTCTCAGCAACTTTAAACTGTACTATACCGTATCATTAACTATTGTCCCCATGCTGTACATTAAATCCTCAGAACTACTACTTATATCTGAAAATTTACACCCTTGGTACATTTCCTCCTTCCCCAGCCTCTGGTAATCCCCATTCTATTCTCTGTTTTTATTAAATTGGCTTTTCTTTTTTCTTTTTCTTTGGATACCACATGTAAGTGACACTGTACAGTATTTATCTTACTCTGTCTTGCCTGTTTCACTTCCACTTTAATTTATGTTGTTGCACATGGCAGGATTTTTTTTTTAATGGCTGAATAATAATCATTGGATGTGTATCATTTTCCGTATCCATTCATCCATCAAAGGATATTTAGGCTATTGTCATATCTTGGTCATGGTGAATAAAACTGTAGTAAACACGGGGGTGCAGGTATCTCTTTAAGATCCTGCTTTCATTTCCTTTGGATATGTACCCGGGAGGAGGATTACTGGGTCATATGGTAGTTCTGTTTCTAATTTTTTGAGGAACTGCCACACTGTTTTTCCGCAGTATCTGCACCAGTTTACATTCCCACTGACCACGCATGGGGGTTCCCTTTTCTTCACATCCTTGCCAGCACTTGCTATTTCTTGTCTTTTAGATACTAACCACTCCAGCAGGTCAGGTGTAAGGTGACATTTCATTGTGGCTTTGGTCTGCATTTCCCTGATTCTCAGTAATGTTGAGCACCTTTCCATTTATCTGTTGGCCATTTTTAGGTCTTTAGATGATGTCTCTTCAGGTCCGTTGCCCATTTTTAATTGGATTATTCGCTTTTTTGGCTATTGTGTTGTAGGAGTTCTTTATATATTTTGGATATAAACCCCTTACCAGATTCGTGGTTTGCAAATGTTTCCTTCCACTCTGTAGGTTGCCTTTTCAATTTATTATCTCCTTTGCTGAGCAGATGCAGTTCCACTTGTTCACATGTGCTGTTGTTATCTTTGCTTTTGGTCTCTTATCCAAGAAATCATTGCCAAGACCAATGCCAATGGGCCTTTTCCCTGTAGTTTCCTCTAGTTTTATGGGATCAAGTCTTACATATAAGTCTTTAACCTTTTTCAAGCTAATTTTTGTGTATGGTGTATGTGGGTTCACTTTTATTCTTATGCACATGGATATCCACTTTTTCCAACACCGTTTACTGACGAGACTATCTTTTCCCTGTTGTGTGTTCTTGACGCCCTTGTCAAAAATTGCGGGTATGTGCACACATGTATTTCAGGGCTGTATGTTAGGTTCTGTTGGTTGGTGTGCCTGTTGTTATTCCCATTACCTTACTGTTTGGATTACTGTAGCTTTGTACTAGAGTGTGAAATCAGGAAGTGTGATGCCTCCAGCTTTGTTCTTCTTTCTCAAGGTTGCTTTGGGTAGTTAGGGCCTTTTTTGGTCCTGTACAGATTTTAGGATAGTGTTTTCTGTTTCTATGAAAAATGCCATTGGAATTTTCTGTCCCCGTTGGACTCTGAGTGAATCGGCAGCCAGGGATCATGGATTTTCAAATTGTTGTTCCTGACGTCCCATGCAATGCCTGACACATAGGAGGCCCCCAGGGAACATGTGTTGAGTTAAATGGGACCTGGGCACAAATTTTGGTATCCATGCAAGGCCGACCTGTAGATAACAATTGGAAAATTCTGAGTTAGGCCACCTGTGTAGAATTTTCTGTCACTCTGATTGCATAGTAATTCAGTTCAAGATACAGATATATTTTGGAAGTAAGTAGTTTCTTTTAAAAATTTTTTTTAAACTATTTATTTACTTATTTATTTATTTATTGAGAGAGAGAGGGACACACAGACAGATAGATAGAATCCGAAGCAGGCTCCAGGCTCTGAGCTGTCAGCACAGAGCCTGACGCGGGGATGGAACTCTTGAACCACAAGATCATGACCTGAGCCGAACTCGGATGCTTCGACTGACTGAGCCACCCAGGCGCCTCTGTCGTTTCTTTTTTCTTAGAAAGCATCCTTCTAGTGAAGAAATGATCATACTTTGTGTAAAGGACACCTCATACTAGCATATTTTTATTACTTTAAACTTAAAAAAATTTAGACAAGACTATTTGTGTGAACTATGGTATAAAAATTAGACTGAATTTAAAAAAAAATTTTTTTTAATTTATTTATTTCTAGGAGAGAGAGAGAGAGAGAGAGAGAGAGAGACAGCGTGAGCAGGGGAGGGTCAGAGAGAGAGGGAGTCACAGACTGAAACAGGCTCCAGGCTCTGAGATGGCAGTCAGCACAGAGCCCGACGTGGGGCTCGAACCCACGAACCGTGAGATCATGACCTAAGTGAAAGTCGGACGCTTAACCGACTAAGCCACCCAGGCTCCCCAGAGACTGAATTTTTTGAAAGGGAGAGAGTGATTTCCGAGATAAGTGAAAATATGAATATATGTCCATGAAGACCCACAGCGGTACATTTGCTCTCTGTAAACCGTGTGCCAGCTCCCGGCTTGCCCTTCCCCCGCCTCGGAGAGTTTCTCAGGCCTCCTAGAAACAGCTACTCTTCCGCCTGCCTTGCCTGTCTCTCCTGACAAAGCTGTGGTAGCCCCAGCCCCATGGGGCAATGCCACAGAATCATGTTTGATTTTGCCCTTGTTTTCTGTATTCGTTAACTTCTCAGGTTGAGTTTATTTTAGGGTAGGAGCCCTGGCTGCGGGTATACCAGATTTCCGATCTGACTTGTTTATTAGGCCTGTGCTGTGGCTACTGCTCACCTGGCCAGCCTTGGGCTCCTCATCTATGAAGTGAGGATGATGTCCCTACCTTATCAAGTTGTCCAGAGAGTGAAGCACCGTGGCTCACGGCATAGCATATAGGTCTGGTGACCATCATACCATAGACCCGCAGATCGGAATGCCATCTCCCCCTCCTGTCTCTTGGTAGATAATTCTCGGAGACCTCGGATACCATTATCGGTGCCTCCTCTCCCTTGCACAGGACCTCTCTATGCTGGCCTGCCCCTCACCCCCTTGTCTCCTGTTCCCCCCTTAGGCAAAATCTACCTTCTTAAATATGTCCTATATTTTTGTGCCGCTATTTTTGATTTGGAAGTCCTAGTCTCTCTCCTTCTCTTTACTTATCTCTGTCTGCGGAACCTCTGGTCTCTCCTCAAAGCTCAACCCTGTTTCCTTCATGGAGCTTGTCTCTGTTTCCAGAATGTTCCTAACATGTCTTGGTCACAGTGTGGTGAGTCTTGATGAGGGGTAATTTGAGTACTGGTCCTTTGATCCTTGAGGGTCCTTGAGAGCAGGAGCCACATCTTGACCTTACCGTTGTGGCATCCTGCAGAGTAGCCTGCTGTAGTAACAGATCAATTAAAGATTTGACTTCAGCAGACATATAATATCTCCTTTTTTACCCGCAAAAATTTACTGTGTACTTTGTAAGATCATCTTTAAATTGCCTCTTTGAGTATAGTCATACTTCGTTTTATCTCACTTTGCTTTAATGCACTTCACAGATACTGTATTTGTTTTTTTAACAAATGAAAGTTTTGTGGCAACCCTGTGATTAACAGGTTTGTCGGTGCCTTTGCTCACTTTGTGTCTGTCTCTTTTTCCTAAATCTTGCAGATTTCAAATTATTATATTTGTTAAGATGACCTGTGATCAGTGATCACAGCTCACCGAATGCTCAGATGATGATTGATTAGCATTGTTCAACAATGAAGGATTTTTAAATTAAGGTACGTATGTTGGTTTTTAGACCTAGTGCTATTGCACACTTAGTAGACTATGTGTAAGCATAAACATAGCTTTTATGTTTATGCACTGGGACACTGAAAGGACTCATTCTGCACCCACAGTATCTCTGACGTATGCCTGCATATAGATCAAGGGTGGTATCTGGATGAATATTAGAGACTGATAACCACTTATTGTTCCCTCATTACTTCATTAAATTGACATTAAGTACCATTGTATCACAGTATGTGATATAGCAGAAAACCCATCGCCTAGAAGTAAGGAATTCTTTAGTCTCATAGGAAATGATTGTATGGACTTGAAGATCAGATTTCAGAGCTTTACAAATTGTTAAGAACCATAAGCTTTCTTTGTATCTGTTTTCATCTTTCAATTCAGTTAGTGAAATCTATATTTTATTCTTGGGGAAAGTATAGAGCCGTTTTCCATTTATGTAAATTAATTGCATTGATAATACTCCGTGGTGAAAATGGAGTGAGGTGAAAAAGAGGTAGACAGCAAGCTGAATTATATTCTGGAATAATGTTTTTGTTATTTTTATTTCATACTTTGCATTTCGGCGTGAGAATAATAGAACTTGAAATTACTGTAGTCTTTTCTCCTGCCAGCTCACCCTCACAAAGTAAAGATTCCAGACTCTGCCCAAATTTCAAAGTATCATGTTTTTGCCAGTGCGCTATTGTCTAAAATGAGTTCTTTAGGGAAAAGAGTCACAAAGAAAGCTGTACTTATGGAGAATGTTTTCTTTGTTTTCTTTTTCATAGTGGAAGGATGGCTTACTGCCATGTTTTGTTGTTGTTTAATATTATAGAGGTTTTACTGTGGCTCTGTTGGTGATTATAAGAGTGTTGCATTTTGGCTACAAATGTAGTAAATGTGGTGAAAATCCCCTATGTTGTACATTGTCTGAATAACATGTTTATATAACACACTAAATACTTCTGTTGGAAGAAATGCTTTCTTGAAAGGATGTTGGAAATTCCTTCTTGATTTTTAGTGATACTGGAGTATATTGTTGAATATTACACATTACATGGGTATTTTAAAAGCATCCTTAAAAATTTTTTATTTGTGCACAACTATCATTTTTGAAGTCAGGGTTCTGAGAAGATTGAGAATTGTATTTCTGGGCAGTACTGTTGATTTTCTTGTAACCTACTGGCCAGTGAATGGAGGTATTTAAAGAAATTTGTCCAGGTTCTATATTTTTTTTAGAGTCGATCACACTGATATGACCATGCTCGTGTCTATGCATAGACTAGTCCATTTGTATTTCTGTTTATTGTGATTATGTATGTTCTGACCCTGACCCCATGGCCGTGGTAGCCTCGTCTTCTTCTGGCCTGTGGACTCCCGTTGAGTCCTGGTTTCCCCTTGTGATCTTCTGGCCGGGCTCATGTCTTCTCGACCCTGCGATGTCTAGCTTTCTCATGTAGCCTCTGCTGTTCTGTGTTATTCCAAGGATTCTACCCAGTGCTATAGCTTATGCAGTTCGAGATTCCAATGTCTAATGCTACAGGGGCCTCTCCACCTGTGTGTGTCTCTGGTAGCTCAGTTCTGAGTATCTCACTGGCTTTTTTTTTTTTTTTTTTAATGTTCATTTTTGAGAGGGAGAGAGACAGAGTGAGTGGGGGAGGGCAGAGAGAGAGGGAGACACAGAATCCAAAGCAGGCTCCAGGCTCAGAGCTGTCAGCACAGAGCCTGACTTGGGGCTTGAACTGCTGAGCCGTGAGATCATGACCTGAGCTGAAGTCAGACACTTAACCGACTGAGCCACCAGGCGCCCCATCTCATTGGCTTCTAACTGCGGTCTCTCACTAGCCCCATGAAGTCCTGGCACTGCTCAGTCACTGGAGTCCTCCACCCGCAAGCCCTGCTTGGTGATCCTCCGTCACTGCCCACATCTGCTGAAGGCTAATCCCTGCAGATTATGTCAGACCTCTCTGTCCCTCTCCATGCCTCCTTCACTGTAAGTTGAGTTCTTTGCCATCACCGGTGTGGGAAATTGTTGTAGTCCTCCAACCGGTGACTTTGCCAGTTGTCTCTTTCCTGCTTCTAGATCATTATTGTTTTGAGGTTCATGGACCCTGGATTGTTCACAGATGGACTGCAGGAAGCTCTGAACCATTAGGAGCTAATTATTAAAACTTTATGTATATGGGTAGGTGCATTTTTCTGGTCATTGTATTTGCCAAGTATCTATGAATCTCCTGTGGTTAAGAACCAGAGTTTGTTAGTTATTCCTTCATATGATGTCTTCACAGTCATCTTGCTCGGATGTACATCTGATGTGTTAGTCTCCTGCTTACATTTCTTTAGCGAATTCCTGTTAAAAATAAAATCCAAACTTGTTAACCTGATGGCATGGCCCTTGTGAGCTGATACCTGTTTCCCTTTGCGGTCTTAAGCTCCTGTTAGCCCTTTCTCCCAGGTCTGTGGTCAGTTTCCTGAACTACTTGCGGTTGGGGAGTCCATCATGTATTGTTTCATCCATACTTGCTTATACTCTTCCCTCTGTCTGAAATGATCTGTTCCTCCTTTCCCTTCCCTGCTTGTTTCACATGTGTCTCTCTCCCCATGAAATCTCCCTGGTCCACTGGCCCCTGTCTACATTCAGTCAAGTTCCACTTCAGTGACACTTCTCTATGTTAAAATTACTGGTTGGTATTTAGAGGTGTCTACACCTGAACTTGTGATCTTCACTTAACACATTAGAACTGCCCTTCCTTGGAGCACCTGGGGGCTCAGTTGGTTAAGTGTCCGACTTTGGCTTAGGTCGTGATATCATGGTTCTTGGGTTCGAGCCCCACGTTGGGCTCTGTGCTGACAGCTCAGAGCCTGGAGCCTGCTTTGGATTCTGTGTCTCCCTCTCTCTCTGCCCCTCTCTGCTTATTCTCTCTCTCTCTCAAAAGAAAAAAAAATAGGAGCTGCCTATCCCTGAAGTCTCATTACAAGTTACCTGTGGGCCTTCTCACATAATCATATTAATTCTTAACTTTTGATTAGTTGCCTAAAATACTCTGAAAAGCTTGGTTATTTCCTCTTGTCCTATACTCTTGATCAGGCAGCTGCCCTTCATCATTTGTATCATGACAACTGTGTGTCACGCTCCGCCTTCTGTTTTTGCTACAGTGCCACTCATGCGGTCTCTACTTATCATTCCTGCCGTTTCAGAAACTGCTTGTATCAGCCAGAATTCTTAGCTGTAAGCAGTGAACACCGAGGCTGGCCATTCCAAGCAGAAGAGGAAGTGTAGACAGGTTATTGGGAAGCCTGCAGAACTGGCAGGAGGCTGGAGAAGTGGGCCAGCAGGACGGGCAGGCACAAGAGACCACACTGGGAGAGGATGCTAAAACGACGACACGGGGACAGAAGCGTCCACTGTCACTTGGCATGCCCACCCGCAGCTTGTCCACCATCGCTCCTGCTGGTGTCCTGCTGACACTTGGGACACACATCTGAAGTTGAGTGCGGCTGGGTGTGCTGCCGGGAAGAGTTCTTCCTGCCCTCGTTTCATTGTGTTGCCAGCCAACGAGTTACAGATCAGGGTGTGTGCATCATCTGATTGGCCGATCCTGGGTCACAAGCCAATACCCAGTTGCTGAGGAGTTTGGGAAAACAAGGGTGTCATTTTCTCGGCCTCTCTATTGGGAGGCAGAGTCAGCCTCTACAGTTCTGATACCAGTTGCAGTGTGGTTTTCTTCCCCCTTACCACCAAGTAATTCTCACACACCAGTTTGGTGTCTTGCAATTTCACTCCGTTCTGACACCACCTACCTGGAGAAGGCACCAGATTCCATAGGTTAAGGGCTCAGTCCTGCAAGGCAGGTCTCCCACCACGACCTCAGATGGTACAGTCTCTTTGTCACCTGTGCTCCTGACAGACTGGTTATAGATCCTGAGGTCCCAGTGACTCCCTGCGTGAGCTTAATTAATTTCTAGAGTGGCTCACAGAACTCAGAGAAACCTACTTATTATATTACTGGTTTATAATAGGATAACCCAGGAACAGCCAGATGGAAAAGACGCGTAGGGTAAGGTGTATAGGGAGGGTCGTGGAGCCTTCATGCCCTCTGAACACAGCACTCTTCTGAATTTCCACATGTTCACAGCCTGGAGGTTCCCTGGAGCCTGTCCTCTGGGGAAGCTTGATTACAGGTGTGATGGATTAAATCGGTGGCCATTGGTGATTGATTTCATCCTCTACCCCCCTCCCCTCCAGGGAAATCAGGGGGTGGGGCTGAAAGTTCCAAGCCTCTAATCACATGGTCATTCTCCTGGCAACCTGTCCCCATGCTCTGGTGAATTTTGGCTGCCGCCTCATTAACCAAAAGGTGCCTTAGGAAATTCCAACAGTTTTAGGAGCTTGGTGCCAGAAATGGGAATAACACCAAATATGTATTTCTTACTATAAATCAACATGTCATGGCCTCCTATCCGACTCGTAAGGTGAGAAATTATCCAAATACCAGAGGCATGCTCATGGCCTGGGCAGCCGAATGGACAGGCAGGTGTTTACCACACTGCTGCCCTGCCACTTGGATTGGCTATGCTTTAGGGAGGTTTTTTTTTTTTTTGTTTCAATTTTTAAAAAATGTTTATTTTTGAGAGAAAAACACAGTATGAGCAGCGGAGGGGCAGAGACACAGAATATGAAGAAGGCTCCTGGCTCTGAGCTGTCCATACAGAGCCCAATGCGGGGCTTGAACTCACAAACCGCGAGAACATGACCTGAGCTGGAGTCAGATGCTTACTGACTGAGCCACCCGTGCCCAGGAAGTTTTTATTATGAGACAAGCGTTATTACCCTGTGATTATTTACACAATGGTTGACCAGTTAGGAAGTTTTCACATGAGCGTCTCCCTCAGCAACATAGAGGGAGGATTTTAATGCCGTTTTTCAAGGAGGGAGTTAAGGAAGCAGGTGGGCAAAGAGGTGGTGCAGTCTAGCAAAGGACGAGGAACAGTTGAGGGCAGACCTGGAGCTTGGCCTTTGCTTCTGGCTCCAGAGCCCACGCGGGCTGTTCCCCTTGTACGGGCCGGCAAGACGCGCTGCCCAGGTGTGGTGCCACGAAGGCTCAGCACCGCGTGTTCACCAGAGAGGCCCTCACACGCAGCCCCTCCGAGGACAGAGATGCGCGCTAGCATGTCTGGTTCTGCGAGGCCTAATTTGGCATTTTGTATTCTTGTTCTGTCTACTTGTGTTGGTTAGTGTTGTAACATCTCTCTGGTTGACTGAAGCCATATGTCATTCAAATGGAACCTGTACTTTGGCACTGGCCTGATAGTCACTCAGCTGTGTAGCACAGCAATAAAAATTATGGAAACCGTATCCGTTCATTAGACCACTGGAGATCACAGGCGCTTTGTGGCCGTGCCCCACCACTCTGCACGCGGGCGAACGGGAGCGCAGTCCATTAAGCCTTTGTAGTGTTTCCCTCTGTGAATTGTCTGTTTGTTTCGCAGTTTGTGGACTGTGAGTAGAGCCACGTGGATGAGCACTTTAAAAGATTATAACGATAGGAAATGTGCTTGAGGAATGAACGTCCTCAAAACAAGTAGTGTAAGAGGTGTTCTGGATTTTTTTCTTTCACGTCACATTAAAACTCTGCAAACTCTTAAGAATTTTAAGTGTGTTAAGTAGTTTTTCTGTCATAGGGACAGTGTTTATATCTTACTATTTTTATAAACTATTACATCAGTTCTTACTGTGAATTAAGATATAAGCACGAAGGAGGCATGCATGTACGTGCAGAGTGGTGTGTGTGCGTGTAACTTAGCGTCCTTATGTTTCAGACAAGTGAGCTCTCACATCTCACTGGAAAACTGAGAGTCAACTCTTCCATAATGGTAGGAGGAAAAGAAAGCAAAACCAGCAAGAGCAAAAATCTCACACTCTCTTTGTCGCAGCAGATGGCACACTGTCACCAGAGGGGACCCCTTCCACGTTAGAAGATTTTGTTTTATTTTATTGTATTATTTTTAAGTACACTTTACGCCCAACGTGGGGCTCAAACTCATGAAGCTGAGATCAAGAGTCACATGCTCTCTCTACTGACTGAGCCAGCCAGGCACCCCAGGTTAAAAGATTTTAGAAGTCCCTTCTGCAGGGGGTGGCGGGCTGGTGAGAGCCCGGATGCCCTTGATGGTGCTTTGGAGGTGGGGGGTGGCGGCCAGGTGCAGGTTAACGTCCTGGAGAGGACACAGCCGGGAGTTAGGAGAGATGGAAGATGTATTTTGGGGGGAGGATGACATCAAAGTGAAGAGCCACCCTGCCATAAGTAGGGAGAGTCAGACGGAAAGAGGAGAAGGAGAAAACTGGGGAGAATGTGGTATAATTGTGTGAGTGACAGATGCTCACTCCAGAGTATTTTGTAAGGTAGTTGATAGTTGGTGTCCTGTTTAAAATGTCACACATAATGCTTTATTTCGATTAAGAAATTTGTATAACGATTTAAAAGCGTAAGGAAGTGTTAAGTGTCTCTTTGAACAGCGTACTGTGTATTTGCAGAAGAGAAAAACATTGATGGGTTTTGGTGGCTGGTAGTTATTAAGCTTTTATTATTCTAGAAAACAGTTGATAATTTTGTGTAGCAAACACATTTTACGTTGACAGCAGTTTGTATGTCCTTTTCCACTATTCCTAATGTAGAGAAAAGGGCTGAAGAGAGGGGTTTGGGAGCATGTACTGGTCTTGTGGCTTGATGGGTCTTAGAAGGGGGTTAAAATGCAGTCACCTGTTGTCTCTGGGGCCACAGTGTCACCCTGGGCTGCCTTGGGGCTGCAGGACTTTGCACGGCTCTGCCAGGCGACTTGTGACTTGTCCTGAGTCAGCCCCCCCCGCCCCCCGCCCCCCAGCTGTGGGGTCTGGAACAGCCTCTCTGTGGGCCCCACTTCTACCCTCAGCAGGCGGATTTCTGTCATTTCACCAGGGCAGCCTTCCCATTGCTTATCTGGACCCAGACTGAGGTCTAGTGTGTGGTATTTCAAATTTTGGATACATCAGATTTGCAATTCTGACATACTGTACCAGAAGAACTTGCATAATTTCACTGCAAAGTTTTGTTTTTCAGATAAGTAAATATGTACGCATACATATGTGCCCACACATACATGTGTGTATAAACTATAAACTGTCACCGTAACATGTTCAGGTTCTTAATGCCTGCATGTGTCGTGTGTTGTCTTCTGTGTTGCTCGTTTTCAGGGAGTCTGAGGTCTGAATGCCTGGGTTCCTGTCCCTCAATACTTAAGGCACTTTCATCACCATTATTGGAATTTAGTCTCAGTGGTACACACTGGGGTATGTTGATTAAAGAGGAGCAATTAAAGCAATAATTCTAAACAGTAGGTATTCCTTAAGAATTACTGCCTGGTTTTGGAATGCAGTACCTTGATTTTAAAGGGCAGAAGATGTACCTCCATCCAATTATGGCGTATTTGGGTTAATATGAAAAAGATACGTCCTCACTGGCGGTGTAAGGAGGAGGGGTCCTGAAGGTGTGTGTGATTAAGAGAGAGGCCCTAATGGGCTTAAAGTTTTTCCACAGACAATCCACAGTCGACATGTGAGAATTCAAAATAACTCATTAACTTGGGTGGTAACTCATATGTTTGTGTTTTAAAATAAAATGTACTAATTTATTACAGAGTCAACTCTTCATACAGCCAGTATGTTTTTTTAAGCATCTGCTGTATGCAGAGCATGGCCTTGGGAATTAATCAAAATTCTTCCCTATCATTACCTCATACTGTACCAAGCTATTTATTCCTCCTGTCCTTAATGTGTTCCTGTCTTCCCCAGCTGGGTTTCTATTACTCAACAGAGATTCCTTTTGTCTTTTCTCTGCCAGTTGAAAGTTGAGTGCTCCCTCCAGGCCTAGGTCCAGTACTTCTGGTCTGGATGGGAATGTTCAAGCCCTGTATCCCCAGCTTGCCCAATAGAACGTACCTGCTCCCTTCTCTCCCTTCCTTCTCTATTACTGCTCAGAATCTCCCTATTGGGGTGCCCGGGTGGCTTAGTCTTAAGTTTAGCGTCTGACTTCGGCTCAGGTCATGATATCATGGTTCATGGGTTCAAACCCCATGTCCAGCTCTGCTCTGACAGCTCAGAGACTGGAGCCTGTTTTGGATTCTGTGTCTCCCTCTCTCTGCCCCTCCCCCAGCCACACTCTGTCTCTCTTTCTCTCTCTCTCAAAAATAAACACAAATTAAAAAAAATTAAGAATCTCCCTGTGTATTCTGAGTTGTAAACACGTATCACATCTCTCTGCTTGCAAGCTGCTTTTGTGCAGGGATTTTGTCTTCATATTTGTATCTTCCAGGGCCTAGGACAGTTCTGTTGACACTTTTATTGCTTGTAAAACACTGGATCAATATGTGAGATACAATGGACAACATAGAGAAGTTTGAAATGCGTTTGGGAAAACGAAGCAGAGGTACAGATTCTATAAAGGAGACTTGCTCTTTCCTTCCTCCTTTAACACTGGTCTCGTTGGGTCGGGAGCCCAAAAATCTAGCACTGATTTGGCCAGCAGTCAGCCACATACCCTTAGATATTTTAAAGTTCTTCTCTGTGAAAGGAGACTAATTCTACCCATCGCCCATTTCACTAGCATTGTCATGGATCCTATGGAATGGAATCATCTATGTGAAAGCAGTTTTAAAAGTTTAAAAGTGTGATGTAAATACGAAGTATTTGTATGGTCATAAATGGGATTTCTAGTGGTAGCTGATATCTGTGAAAAACATTTTTTTGAGAGCGAGCGAGCAGGAGTGGAGGAGGGGCAGGGGGCGGGGAGAGAGAGAATCCCAAGCAGCCTCCAGGCCCAGCATGGAGCCTGACTCTGGGCTTGATCTCACAACCGACTATGAGATCATGATCTGAGCCAAAGTCAGGAGTCCGTCGCTTAACCGACTGAGCCACCCAGGTGCCCCTCGATGAAAATATTTTATAATGAGGTCTGTCTCATAGTTCCTACAGTCTGTTGTTTTGGAGAAAAGAGTCAGGGCTGATTAGCCTTACACTCATCACCGATTTGTGGTGTAGGGGCTTTCATCCTGAGGCCCTGGGGTAGGGAACAAAGTCAGGCCATGATAAAAGAATACAAGAGGAGAGAGTTCAGTAGCTTAATTTCTGTATTTTCTAAGGGTGTAAACTCAATTAACAGAACTGCCTTTAGTTTTTTTTCTGTCCCCTCGTGTTATTGGTCAGGGAGCGTGTGGCAGGAGTCTCCAGGCTCTCTGTTCCTGCGGCAGCTCCCCCAGCGCCCCCTGCCCCCTTCATTCTTTCTCCTAAGTGTTATGTGTGCACTGTTTTTATTCTTAGTAGCATTATTGCAAATTTCAGGTAGTAGTTGTTACAGTTTTTTGCCAAGTATTTCTCCCAGAGAGATGATTAGCCTGAATATTAATATGAACCTGGCAAAGAGCTCGTTGTTAGGGAACTTGAGAGTCACCCCAGGGACCTGGCGATCCGGATTCCACAGTTAGGGTCCTCCATGCCCCACCCCCACCCCACCCCTGGGTAAACAGATTACCTTATTCCTGTGCTGTTTTACTTCTTCGGTGACCTATGTTGAAAGTCAAAAGAAGTCCCAGCCCTTCCTCCTTCATTCTGTTTTATTTTTAAAATGTACTCCCATCTCACTTGCCTTGCTTTGTCTTCTCGGGAGCGCATTTCATTCCATACTTTAAAATTCCGTTCTTCTCCGCCTGTAAGTTTGATGCACACCGTCCCTGACACTGGCTCCTCGCTCCCCTAGCACGACCTCATTCTCCTGGTTCTCAACTCAGAAGCGTTACCTGGCTGCCTCCAGCTTTGTCTGTGCTCTTCGCTCTTGCCTGGACTCTTGATCGCTTCCAGGAGTCGCTCTCCCCCAACTTCTCTCTGAGTCGCCCTGCTCTGTGCCGCTGGCTTGGCTCTCCGCTTCACCACTTGTTCCCTGTTGAGCTGCTCCAGCTGTTGAACCTGTACAGACCAGCAGCGGTCTGTCCCTCTGGCAGTGGCCTTGTGTGTCAACAGCCGCTGTAGGTCGGGGGACAGGAAATGCAGGGACCAGTATTTGTGGATGCAGTTTTATTGCAGTCTCACTTGGAGCAGTCTCCCAGAGATTTTCTGAAAATATCAGCCTCACATGCAGTGGTTTTTTCAACTGCTCATTGTGATCCAGTTGTGGGAACGTGAAGGCAATGTACTGGGCTGCAACTAGAAATTTTTTTAAAAAGGGAAGCGTTTGAATAGAAACAGTAGAAGATAGGAGTGTATCACATGTAGGAAGGGTGCCATATGTATCCATGGGTGTGATGTAAAACATACTTCCTCTTTTGAGTTGGACTTAAAACATTTGAAAGCCATTGTTCTGGTGAACCTTCGATTTAAGAGAATGTTTTATTTATGTGATTGTTTGTTTGTTTGTGGTTGAGATAAAGTAGGATTAGAACATAGTTTATTTGCGGGACCACCTGACGGGAAGTCACACCCTCGGTGAGGTGATGTACTTGTTGCACAGCAGGTGTCCTGCAGTCAGCCAGGCTCGGCCACCCAAGTGGCGCTGGGTCTAAGCAGAGAAGGCAGCCAACTGCAACGAGGTAGAGCTGGGTGGAGACTCTTTGGTAGATGGGGGGCTCCACGTGGGGGCCTCAGCACCTGGAAAGATGGGGCTCCCACACCCCAGCGGTTGGTTTGTCCTGGACGTACGAGGCAGTCACAGTCGGCTAAGGCGATGGCGGGGATTTCCGGGTAATCAGGCTACCACAGGCATGGGGAGCGGAGAACACTGGAAAGAGGTCCTGAGTTTGAGGAATCACCAAATGACCAGATAGTAGTGTTGCTAATTGTTTTCTCTGGCAGTAAGAGATAGCTGTATGTTTTAAGTGATTGTGAGTGATTCTTGAATGTAGCATCTCTGGTTAGAGAATGTGATTATTCTTCACTAATGCACACACTTTGACTTGAGTCAGAGAGAGGCTTCTGACCTTGGTGTTGACTCCTCCTACTGCTGCTGTGATAGCCTTCTGTTGGGCTCGAAAGCAACATTCTTGAAAGGCTATGAAATGAATAGTTGGATTCCCCACGTTGTATCTGTGGTGCGTCTTTTAAATTTAAAGATTTATTACAGTGAAATTGTTGTGGGATACTGCTTACAGCCTAGCGTTTTCCTCCTAATGGTAATGGAAGAAAGATTTTCCTTAATTAAAATAAAGTAGAATTAGAATATGGTTTAATTTTAGGAGTAAAAAGAAATTTTTTGGTCCAATTATCCATATTTGTCATTGGATTGGAGGGCTGTGTCTTAAGATAATTATTTTAGTAAAACAGTTAAATGGCTTCTGTGTTTCCCTAAAGTCTACTGATTTACCTGCAAAGGTACTTTGAATGGACAATCTGAGATTGCGTCTATGTTGAGGTACAGTTTTGAAGGGGATAATTATGGTTTTGTGATTATTTATTGATTTTCAGAATGAATGGATGAGACTAATTTTAATGATTTGTTAATATAAACAGAGAAGACCTTAGAAAGAAGCGAAACATTTAATTTGTTGAAAATTCTATAGTGAGTAAATCTTCCTCCATCTACCCACAGGTGTCTATTAATGATTTCAAAATGTCAACGTCCTTTATTTTTTTTTTCCTGACCAATCTTTGGTGACTATTTGGCACATGTTCCATCAGATGAAATAAAAAAAAAGTGCAGATCTTCTATCTTAAGAGAAATAATTATATTATTTTCTTTTTATATAAACATTTGCTTTGAAATGTATTCCTGTTTCAAGGGCTTTGGTATTTTATCCAAAGCATCATTTCCTCACACTGTCTCAATGTCAGAATGGAAGTCCTCTTTAAACTATTACCCAACATCACAAGGTGGTCACAGAAGCTATGTTTACATGCTAAATGACTCAAAAAGAAGAATCTCTGCCCCCCTCCCCACTTTGTCTTGAGCGCATGCTGTGTTGGTAGAAATTCTGTATCTCAATACCTTCCAAATTAATCTAAACCACCCAGATTTTTTAAACTTTAGTGTCTAAAACTTAAAATTGTGCATTTCTCATTAGTAGCCACTGTCCTTTTACTTACTACTTACCTGTCTCTTTTTTGCATGACCTCTTCGCATTTGTATGTTCTTTGGGTAACCTGGTATTGCTATCTGTTCACACTGCTCTCTTTGAAAACAGAGCGAGGGCTCCACAGTGTTCTTTGAGCCTGAGTGACCATTTACAGCCTGTCCTCCATGTTTCATGTTGCATGTTACTCCCCAGTCTGCTGTTCAGTGACTGAGGGTCATGGGAGAGCGACATGAGCTTGGGGGTGGGGGTGGGGGTAGGAGTGGCTGGGAGGGGAGGGGAAAGAGAGGGAGTTGAGTTCTATTTGTTACTCCATTTGGGTGAAATTGTACAGATTTCCTAACCCTTGACCTAGCTTCTTGACCTAGCTTTGTTGACCTTGACCTTGCAGAGGGTTGAAACAGTGATCTCTGAAATCTCTATCTGTTCTAACACTGCATGATAAAGTAATTCACAAAAAAATGTAATTAGGCTTAGCCTTAGCCTTCTGAGAATGGGGTAATGGATGTGTATTTTTAGTTTAAAACAATAGCTTATTGGTCCAAATATGTGTACTGTGTATTGGATATGTTTTAGAATATCTTCTCCTCCCTTCCCCCACCCCCAGCTCAGACTATGATCCAGTGAATAAAATGCAAGAAGTCAGTTTTTCAGCCACTGATGTGCATACATATTTCCTTTAGTCTCACCTTTGTCTGTAGGGTTCAGGGGGAAAAATCACTGCTTTGTGAGAGGGTCAGTTAGTAGTAGAGAAACATCTTCTAATGCAAAAAGACTCCTTTATTTTGGGGCACCTGGGTGGCTCAGTCGGTTAAACTTCCAACTTCTTGATTTCAGCTCAGGTCATGATCTCACAGTTTCATGAGTTCAAGCCCCACCTCAGGCTCTGTGCCAACCCGTAGAGCCTGCTTGGGATTCTCTCTCTCTGTCTCTGTCTCTCTCTCTCTGTCTCTCTCTCTCTCTGCCCTTCTTCTGCTCAAGTTCTCTCTCAAAATAAATTAATAAACGTAAAAAAAAAAAACCTCACTCATTATTTGTTATGGGTTCATTCCGAAAGTTGGGGCAAAACATGAAATGACTGAGGGGCGCCTGGGTGACTCGGTCTAGGTTAAGTGTCCAACTCTTGGTTTTGACTGAGATCCTGCCTTCACGGTTTGTGAGTTTGAGTGTGGTGTCAGGCCCTGCGCCGGCAGCACAGAGCCTGCTTGGGATTCTCTCTCCCTCTCTCTCTGGCCCTCTGCCTCTCTCTCTCTCTCTCTCTCTCTCTCTCAAAATGAATAAATAAGCTTAAAAAATATAATAAAAGAGCCAGCTAGTTGTGCTCATCGCAAGCCTGTTCTGTCGCTGGGAAGCACAGGACGAAGCCTGCAACCTCGCTACCCTCGGAGTCAGCGTCCGTGCCTCCTCTCCGGGAGGCTGCCAGTGATGGTCCCCACACTCCTTCTTCCCTCGGGACCTGCCTATTCTTAGATTCCGCCGCCTACTGAAGTCTCAGAGTCTCAGAGGAAGACTTCAATAGCCAGGTTTGGGTCGTGGCCATGGTATGTGGAGAAGGCTGACCCTTTTGCATTACCAATGCTGTTCTTCTTCTCCATTCATACATTCTTCACCACATGCGTCATTTAAAGTTTGGGACAGATAGATTAATGAGTACATGTTTCTCCCTTAAAAAAACTCATGGAACAGTTCGTTAGACTGTATTTTTAAAAAATTATTTTTTAACATTTATTTTTGAGAGGCAGAGCATGAGTGGGGGAGGAGCAGAGAGAGAGGGAGACACAGAATCTGAAGCAGCCTCCAGGCTCTGAGCTGTCAGCACAGAGCCCGACGCGGGGCTCGAACCCACGAACTCTGAGACCATGACCTGAGCTAAAGTCAGATGCTCAACCGACTGAGCCACCCAGGTGCCCCTAGGCTGTGTATTTTTAAAGGGTTATGTTTTAATACAATACAGTTTTTAAAATTCGTTTGTTGTTGTTGTTGTCAGGAAAGAGAAACAGATATAGAAAGGAGATAGAAGTAGCTAGCTCCCTAGTGTAGTTAGTAACAGTACAATCACATAGCATTCCACCCATCTTTCATTAAAAAAAGAAATTAGGAGAGACTTAAAAGCTGGATTAAAAAAAAATCAGACACGCGCGTGCGCACACACACACGAATAAGTTGTTTATACACTTGGTGTGAAATCCCCGAGCTAGAAAGGGTCTGCTGTGCAGTTTTCTCCTCCCGCCCCTCCACCATTGAGTTTTCCTCCACAGAAGGTACCAGTGACTTGTCTCCCCACTGGCTGCTTGAACATTCTAGTCGCGCCGCGGCGAAGGCCTGTTTTCTCTGTCTCCCCCTCTCCATGGCTCTCTCGCACACACCAGCCTTCGCAATCTGGCATTCTCTGCACATGTTCCAGTCATGCGGTTACAAAGTTGACATTGCAGCCTCGGCAAAGGTCATCTCTTTAAAATTCTCTGAAATTCCCCTTTGGCACATCCATTTTGGCAGCTGGGTTTATATAGGAAAGTGGTAAAGCTCTTGGCTCCTCTCTTTGTGCTTTGTAAAAATAGAAACCTCTGGCCAGAAGGGCAGCTGGGCAAGCGGCGCCTTGGTCACTTCTGGTCAACTGCCCTCGCCGAGTGCTCCCCGTTCTACCTGCCGTCCGTGGCGTCCTCACCCGGACAGGTGGCCCGAGCGGGTGGGTTTTAAAAACACGGACAGACTGTAGCCCGACACCTATTTTAAAGTCTTATTAGAAAACCCTGCTGTTCTGACACATGTGTGAGGTGCCATTGTACTGTTTTGACTTCTGATCCTGTCATCTTCTTGTATTTTTTAACAACTCGAAGATGATATTCACTGATCCCAGACTACCTGTTGCCGTTTGGGCAGTGATGTAACAAGAGAGATGGAAACTCCGAATTGCTTTCAGTGAGATGAATTCATTGCTAAATAAATGACATAATGCGCCCGCTTTCTTGGGAACGTGCTTCCTTGGATGGAGACAACTGAATCCCTGCGAGGCAGCACAAGCCCTTTTCCTTTCAAGTAGCTTTTTCTAGGAAAATGTGGCTTCTCTTAGCGGAACTGACCTATAGATTGCCTTCAGAGCCCTTCACTGCTTTCTGTATACACTGTGGCCTCCGCGGAAGCAGAGCTCCGTGCGAGTCACACCAGCCGATTTCCACAGCTGGCATTCTCTGATTTAAAAATGTCTGTGCACATTGGTACGGAAAATCCTTATTTTTGATTTTGTTTTAAATGTAACTTCTGGAAACCCAGAAGTCATAGGCTTTCATGTTAGAAACGAGCATGATCCTTTTACCGTTCATTTTTTCCCTGCTTCTATCATTATAGAGATAAGACATGGATTTTCCTCCCCTGTGATAGTTTATGAAAGATTGTAGAGCACTTGTTTTTGTACGTTGCTTCTGTTTTCTTTGAGAAGAGGCGGTGTGTTTTTTGCTGTTAGCACACCCTTCCTTTCCCTCCCCCAACACCAAGTTCATATACGTTGGAAATGTGCTATCTTTTTTAGCCCAAATTTCTGGAATGAGATTTATCATGTTGTGCATTACACACAGGCTTTTTCTCTGAAGCTGCAGTTTTTTTTTCCTGTTATGCTTGTTTTATCAAAAAGCATACTGTAGCCTTTATAGATCTGTGATATCGAATGCCCTCGATGGATCCTTGGGAAGAAAGTGTTTTAAAGTGCATAATTAGGGCACTTGAGCATAAAACTACAATTATACACTTGTGTGTTAATTTTGTGTACAGTAAGACTTTACTTCAACACTGGTTGTAAATGAGAGAGGAAGCATTTTACTGCCAGTGAATGTCTGCATTTTATGAATACTTAAAATCTCTTCTAATTGGCTGACCTGGAAGAAAAGGTGAAAACATCTGTAGTTAGGAGGTAGAGGAGAGAATACAAAATGTGTAAAAAAAAAAAAAAGTAACCAGAAAAGTAATCTTATTCTTGTGTGAGCCATCCGCGCCGTGCCTTTGGAAGCATTCATGGTATTTTCGTTGCTATTCCGCAGTAAAGACTAGCAGCCTTACAAGCATTTTGATAAGCCAGTGAAATTAGTCAAGGGACAGAGTGGGAGAGGGTGTCGTGTCGACAAGAATCTTTGATCTGATGGAATAAAGGCTTTGGCTTGCACTGGTTGACCACACGTTTGTTACTCAGATTCTGCATGCAAGCATTAGGGGGCACTCCTTGAACCTCGGAGTTAATTTTATGAAAAAGGATGTACCACTTTATGAAATGGATAATAATGTTCCAGAAGTAGTTACCCTCAAGAGGTAGCCTGGGCTAGAAATATAAATTAATTTAAGAAGGGTATAAATAAATTCATGGATCATAGAATGATAATGGTTATAAAGCGGAAATAAAGGCTGTTCAGAACATATCCCTGACTTTTGGAAATTGAGGTCATGAGAGGCAGTACCATTTAGTTCCCACAGCCATACAGAATATTCACTCGGCAGAACATTGTCTGACCTAGTATTCGCTTAAGCTGTGATTTGCTAAATATAGAGCGGTTGGACTTAGAATAAGCAGTGAGATTTTGTAGGCAATTAATAGTTGTAAAGTCCAAGGGAGATTGTATATTATTTTTACTGTGTTTATGTTTATAATCTTATAATGTATGTACACCTGTCAAGAAGTTTTAGAAAACAAATTTTTCATGAAAAAAAGACTTCTGTACTGGCGACAAATGAGAGCTTTCTGGCTTTGTGTCATGAGTCAAAAAGAAATTTATTCTCCACTATAGAGAGCAAACTAAACTGATGGTTGGTTACCTGAGGGGAGGGGTGGGGGTGAGGGAAATAGGTGAAGGGGATTAAGAGGATACCTGTGACAAACACTGAGAATGTATAGAATTGTTGACTCACTATACTGTACATATGAAACTAATACTTTGTGTTAAGTTCACTAGACTCAAAATACAAGAAAAAAGAAAATGTGGAAAACACAAAAAGATAGAAAGTGAAAAATCATATTCCAGTCATCCAAAGAAATCCACTGTTCGTATGTGTCATAAGTTTCAGGTCACTCTTGGCAAACAGTGGTACATATCGATCAGCTTGAAAGTCTCAGTAGTTTATAACAAATGGTTATTTTCCTTTCATGGGTCTGTGGGTCGGTTGGACCAATTTTAGGTGGACTCTGTTGGGTTAGGCTCTAGGCAAGACATCTGGGTTGGATTCCCTGCATGCGATTTATTTTTGGGTTCCCAGATGAGACTGAAGAGCGGCAGGGTACTAAAAGTTTCCAGTGACATGACAAGACGGGATATAAGGGGGGAGTAGGCGGGGCCGTAGATGAAATAGCATCGGTCCTAAGTTGGTAGTTACTTAAACTGGGTTTTAATACTGTTCTTTCTACTCTTGGATGTGTTTAGCATTTTATATAGTGAGTTAAATTGGTGAAAAAATTTATCTTTTGATAATTTAAAAATAAGCTAAAGGAGAGAGTTAAATCAGCCTCGATAATGTTGGTTATTTTTCAGGCTATAAAACAACAGCAGTGTTTGCGGCCTGGAAGTTATCTGTTAGGAACAAGGACAGAGCCAGAAACGGAAGTGCTCCATAGCAACGTGAACTGTGTAACTGGCTTGTTTGTGTGGTTGGTCATCAAGCCTGTTCTCGTGTTTAAGACACTGCTTGACCCCTGAGTGCTTGGCCAACTCCTTCTTCAACTCTGGGTACTCTTTCTTTCGTTTTTTTTTACTCAAGGGAAGCTGGACAGAATTTGAAGGACCTTAGCTTGAGTGTACTATGCATACAGTAAGCACTCAGTACACATTTGTTGGTTGTTTCTTGTTTTGTAGCATGAAGGAGTAATTTCAGGAAACTGTGGAGGTTTGTTGTTTTGTCTTCTTTCCTTAGACAAGCCTAAGAACAAGATTTATTTTTCTTTTTAAAATAAAGTAAGAAAAAAAAGGGACCTAAATTGGTTAGAAGTCTCAATTGGGGACTTAGCTTAAGGGATTGAAGATTACGGAGCAGTGGTAGGATCTTGACCTTGTAAACTGTATTTATTACCATCTAGCACATTCTTTTTGACTGGACATGTTGACATAATAAAATTTCCTCATGCAATTGGTTCAGCCACACATCGGTTTAACATCTGAATTCCTTGCTGTAGGGAATTTTCAGTCTGACTCTTATGCATGAAAAACAGTGTTTGATCTTTCTGTGAAATCAGAAGCCAGCAGAATTTGCCACAGTAATGACTAAAATGTAACTGTTGTGAACTTATGATTTATCCTATGCTTTTCCCTTCCCATTTTGTGGAATTTACCTGGAGGGGCTTAAGCCTATGATGGAAAACAAACAAACAAAAAATTAAGGAGCTTTCTGCTGTTAAAGGCAAATTGTTCTGAGACACTCTTTTGATAACTCTTAAATAGACCACAATAAATAATCCCACAATTACATTTTGTTCTAGATTTCTGAAAAACACAGAGTGGCTTTAAGAAATGATAGATAACATTTTGGTGTTTATTCCTTTAAGCTGTAAATTCTTTGCTCAGATAACCACACATACGCAGATTTTTCATATTAAAAATAGCATTTTACTACATATACATTTTGTACGCTGCTACCCCTTAAATCCCACCTTAATAATTATTCTTGCTGTTAAATACATACTATCTCCAGTGAGG
Organism: Hyaena hyaena; assembly: GCF_003009895.1. Lineage (NCBI taxonomy): Eukaryota > Metazoa > Chordata > Mammalia > Carnivora > Hyaenidae > Hyaena > Hyaena hyaena. The sequence continues at coordinate 530,489 of NW_024080714.1, read as the reverse complement.
TTCATTAACAAGCTGATCTGTTCTGGGCGCCTGGGGGGCTCAGTCGGTTAAGCATTGACTTCGACTCAGGTCATGATCTTGCGGTCCGTGGGTTCCAGCCCCGCGTCAGGCTCTGTGCTGACAGCTCAGAGCCTGGAGGCTGTTTTGGACTCTGTGTCTCCCTCTCTCTCTGCCCCTCCCCTGGGCTCGCTCAAGCGCGCGCTCTCTCTCTCTCTCAAAAATAAATAAACATTAAAAAAAACTTACGGGGCTCCTGGGTGACTAAGTCAGTTAAGCGTCTGACTTCAGCACAGGTCACGATCTCACAGTTCCTGAGTTTGAGCCCATCGTCGGGCTCTGTGCTGACAGCTCAGAGCCTGGAGCCTGCTTCAGATTCTGTGTCTCTCTCTCTGCCCCTCCCCCGCTTGTGTGTGCACACAGGCACGCACGCGCACGCACTCTCTCTCAGAATAATAAACATTTTTAAAAACTTAAAAAAAAAAAAAAAAGCTGATATGCTCTTGAATCCTGTCACACCTGTCTCCCCCAACCAGTCCCTGTTGTTGGACATTTAGACATTTAGGCTATTCACATATTTGCAGTGGGGATGCTGTCACGGGGATGCAGTGAACTCCGTGCTACACATATCTTTGCATACATTTCACTTTTTTTTCTCAAGGTATATTCTTAAAAGTAGAATCCTGGGTTGCAGGATATTTTTTCTGTACATATTGTAACTTGCCCTAGATGTTTGAATTTACATACCCACCAGGATTATTTCAGTATACCCAGTTGCTGTGTACTGCTTTGGATTATATAAAGTGAAAATATGAAAACTCCTTGTTAAGTATCTAGGAACAGTCATTGTCAAGTAGGAAATTTTCATGTAGGCATAAGTAAGGCAGTGATGGTTTAACATAAATATGTTGTAAAACATGTAAAGTCAAAACTTGAGATACATTAGTTGTTAATTATGTATACATATTCTGCTAGTGGTTTTTAAAGGCATAACTTCCATACAATAAAATGCTCAGATCTTAAGTGTACCCTTTGATGAATTTCGACACATGTACATCCATGAAACTACCACCCCAATTAAGATACAAAATATTTTTGTAACTCCCACAAATTCCTTCATGCCTCTTTTGAGCCATTTGCTGTATTCAACCACCACTGTCATGATCTTTCTAGTACCATATATTAAGTTTGTGTGATTTTGAATTTCACATAAACAGGTAATACTGTGTGTTGAATATGTATACACTTAATATCGTTCTCCGGGAGGGAACTGTAGGTGCCAAACCAGACTATACTCTTTAGAACAAAAGGATCTGAAGCTGATGTGAAAATTATATTAAGGACAGTAGGGCTTTCAAAAGAATTAAGTTAGACCCTTAACTTACACTGTATACAAAAAATTAACTCAAAATGGATCACAGATCTAAACATAAGAGCTAAAAGCTACAGAACCCTTTTTGTTTTTCCTTAAAGTTTATTTTTCTCTATTTTGAGAGAGCGAGAATTCCAGACAGGCCCTGTGCTGTCAGCACAGAGCCCGACATGGGGTTCCGTCTCATGAACCATGAAATCATGACCTGAGCCGTAATCAAGAGTTGGATGCCTAACTGACTAAGCCACCCAGGTGCCCCAGAATCTGTAGAACTCTTAGAAGAGGGATGCCTAGGCTGGCTTAGTCTGTGGAGCGTGTGACTCTTGATCTTGGGATTTTGAGTTCAAGCCTCATGTTGGGCATAGGGATTACTTTAAAAAATATATATAATAATTAACACACAAATAACTATATGTAATATACATAATGATAAGATTATAATTAATTTATATAAATATAAGAAATATTTCTCATAAACACATATGTTATAATTATGAATATATGTTATATATAATATGTATTATAAGAATATATTGATATTATAAACATTAACTTATACTACATATAATATTTATAAATCTATAAGTAATATACCTGTGTAATATACATATATACACATATAAAAAGTATCTACGTATATATAAATATATGCATATATATTAAAAAAAATAAAATTCCCAGAAGAAATCATAGGGGAAAGCTTCATGACATTAGATGTAGCAATAATTTCTTGAATGTGAAACCGATGTATAGGCAGTAAAGGAAAAGACAGATAAATTGGACTACATCAAAATTTAAAACTTTGTGCACCAAAGGACGCTAACCAAGAGAATGAGGGCACCTGGGTGTCTCAGTCATTACAGGGTCCGACTTCGGCTCAGGTCATGATCTCACAGTTCATGAGTTTGATCCCTGCATCTAGCTCTGCATTGGCAGTGTAGAGCCTGGACCAGGGATTCTCTCTCTCTTCCTCTTGCTCTGTCCCTCTCCCACTTGCGTGTCCACCCTCTTTCTTTCCCTCTCTCTCTCTCAAAATAAAGAAACTTAAAAAAGAATGAAAAGGAGACCAACGCAATAGAATATTTGCAAATCCTAGGTCATGTAGGGGATTAACATCCAAAACTTTTAATGCACTCCTACAATTCAACAACAAAAAAAACCCAATTAATAAATGGGCAAAGGACTTAAATACATTTTCCAAGTAAGATTAACAAATGGCCGGTAAACCTGCAGAAGGTGCTCAACATCACTAATCATTAGGGAAATGACAAACACACAAGGAGTATGATACCATTTCATACCCATTAAGGTGGCTATTACCAAACAAACAAACAAGCAAACAAACAGAAAACAGCAAATGCTGTCAAGGTTGTGGAGAAGTTGGAACACTTATGCACTGCTGTTGGGAATATTAAATGGTACCGCCTCTGTGAAAACAGTATGGTGGCTCCTTAAAGAATTAAACATAGAACTACCATATGACCCAGCAATTCCACTACTGGGTGTTTATCCAGAAATACTTGAACAGGTGTTCATATATCCTCTCTTATGGCAGCATTGCTTATGATAACCCAAAAGTAGAAACAACTGAAGTGTCCATGATGCATGACTAGATGACATGATTTCCTTATATTAACATATCTGTGATAAATTTAGGACAATGTGAAGTATTTCTTTTGATCTTAAATTGTTTCCCTCTAAAAGGAAGGACAAAACTGATAATGTAAATAGATTCAGATAATCGAGAGGTGACAGATCTGTAATAGAAACCAAAGTGTATTTTAGTAACATAACTTCCTAATCAAGGAGGATTATAGTATCTGTTCCACATGTTTTGTGAGCTGTTGTAGAGGTAGAGCACTGGACGGGACCATTGTGTAGCTCAGGGCAGAAAGCTCTTACATTTATATGTCAGTGGTGTGTGATTTATAGTGTGGGATTTATATACCTATTCCAGGAGGTTCAGTCAACAAATACTCATTGAGCTCTGACAACGGGCCAGACCTTGTGAGTGTAGCGATGAACTAAACTGCCACAACCCCATTTTCTATGGAATTTACATCCCATTGGGTGTGGTGGTATCCTTGTAGTCAGATACATTGGAGAAATCCCAGATTTAAAGGTGGATGTGTTCCTTAACTTCTTAAGGATTTAACACATCTTTTAATATACTTGTACGTTAGGTTTTACTTTCATGTTTACTTCTCAGACTTTTTCGATTAGAGAGAGGATTTATTTCTGTGAATTAACTTGCCAGATTAGTGCCCCTTGTAGGTGCCATTAGGAAAGGCTGCCATAAAGTCCTTCCTGTCAGAGATTTACCAATCTGCAGGAAATGTAGAAGACCCTAGGGAAGTCTTTGGCCTAATCTTGCCCCAGGTGAAAGGCCTAGAGACATGAAAGCGCCTGATTTAGTAGTCAGGGATGGGTCTCCGGAGCAAAGATCTAGCTGGGCCTCTTCAAATAAAGCAGCTGACCGAGGCATTTTCCTCTCCAGCCCCTCTCTTGGGGCCTGCCTCCTGCCTTGTGTGCTTGCTGGGGTGGCCTCCATGCCTCTGCCTTCTGGGGGAGGGGAGATGTCTGAGAGGGTGGAGGTGAGCTCTTTATTTCAGAATTTAAAATTATGAAATAATTTAGACATACAGAAAAGTACAGAAACAAATATAACGGACACTTGTGTAACTGCACCAAAATTGTTAGGTGCTAACATTTTGCCACATCTGCTCCATTTTTCCGTTTTTTTTTTTTTAAATATAGGAAAAAATGCAAGACTGAGTGCCACCCATCTTTTCCCCTCTCCTCCCTCCATAGAGTGTCATCTATTTCCTTTTCAATGCATGAGTTTTTACTTTTTTACTTTTACTATATATATATATATATATCCAAAACAATATTTTGTGTGTGTATTAGAAATTTATACAAATGCTATTATTATATTGCATTCTTTTGTTGCTTTTTAAAAAAATTCAGCATTATGTTGTTTAGATTTGAACCATTTTAATATGTGGGCCTTACTATATCCTTTTTTTTTTTTTTTAATTTAAATTGTATAGAATTCCATTGTATGGCTGTAGCAAAATCTGTTTTTTTCCATTTACCTACTGTGTTAGAGTTCAAGTGTGTCCTCTTTCTGGCTTTGTAAACAGTATTGCATCGAATATCCTTCTTGGGTCACATGTGAGTGTTTCATAGGCATATATTTACAAGGGGAATTGCTGGGTCATAGGGTCAGTGCACCTTTAAACTTGGTGAGGAAACTGTTTTCTAAAACTTCTTTGGGAAGAAAACTGGAGAGAAGATAAACCTTGATTATTTCTTCAGTTTTGAAATATGAGCAAAGAGTTTATTCAGGATAAGGTAAAGTGAAAAACTGGGCCCACAATTTCTGTACCTTTAACATGATACAGAGATATGCGAGTTAATATTCATGGTTTTTATCAGAGTGGTTTCCTAAAACAAATACTTAAAATAAATGAATCATTTTCAGCTATACTTTCTCTCTCCAGTAATATAGGAAAGCATTCATATTTCCTTGAAAATTGGAATAAAGTTTTTGTTATTATGTGTGCTCACGCTCCACCATGAGATCTTCTTTATTTAGAAATGAGTGAAATAAATTCTTGTTTTTCTTGTTTTTAAATAACAGAAGAGCTCTGCTCTCTGGCATTTTCTGGAGATTTCCATTTAGTTTAGTGATATTTTTATTCAAACCGTGATAAAGGTCCAGAGCATTTGCTGGGTCTATAATGACTTAGATGGAGGGTAAGCAGTTAATAGCCGAGAGCACCGCGCTGCTGTTAGCCTGCAGTTCGCTGCTTTGGCTCTTCGATGAAGCTGAGCATGGGGTCTCAAGGAATTGGGTGGTGCAAGTGATTTCAGTTTTAGAAGATTTTCTTCATTAATTTCATTTTTTAGGTAATAACATGATTCAGTAATCCACTGAACAACATCCATTCATTCAGCAAACACTTACTGACTGGCACGCGCTCTCCCAGGAGGCATTCCATGACCGTGGGAGCTTAAAGTCTAGTGACGAGGACAGACAGGAAACACGACGCACAATTAAGGGGCTTACTAAGTCAGCGCATGTCCGCCCTGTAAAATGGAGTTGGAAATGGCATGAGAAAGACGGCTGGGTCTGTGCTTGTGTGGTTCGGCCGGCCCGGGGAGGGTGGGTGTGAGCTGCAAGCGCTGCCAGCACGCGGCTCCTGGCTCTCGGTAACCCTGGTTACATTCCCCTTGCGCCCAACATTCTGGTGACCCTCCTTCTTCTGAATGTCTTTGGGAACCAAGACGTAAGCAAGTAGACTCTCAGTAGCCAAAACTGATTTTGTAGAATTTGAGGCGGTAACAGCTCCCATGCTTCCCTCGTGGACAAGTGCCCTGGGCCTCCATGTTTTTAACCAGCATCGCAGGCTCCTCAGTCCTCCACAGATTCCGTTGAGGATGGAATCAGTGGTGAGCGATGGCCGGGGGCCTTGGTGGCACATAAGGCAGACGGTAGAGCAAGACCATAGTTACCCTGTGGGGTTTGTGCAGACAGCTTTGGGCAGGAGGCTCTGGGGCCTTTAGTGTATTATGACTCAACCTGCCGATTTATGTTTTATGATCGTGATTGTTTGGCTTAAGATGTCAGAAAAGCATATGATGGATCTTTGAAAGCCAGGCATCTAAATTGATTAAAATAACAATATTGATCATTAAAGAATTAGACTTTAGTTCCAGACAACTGAGCTATTATATTTAGAGATAGATTTTTAAAAGGAAAACTTAGGAAATAATTACTATTTTAGAGACAGCACTACAACTTGTAGTTTAAGGAGTAAGGGCATCTGTATAGAATTCCAGGTAGGATTATTACATTGCTGGTTATAATATGAATATGAATTAATAGAGAAAGTAGCCCTGTCTTGTAGATGGAGATGTAAGACAGATACCATTATGTGATTGGCCGTATTCACACAAGTGAGGCACAGGAGGACTTTGATTTGACACATTTCCAACCCAGAGATTCTTCAGCTAAACAGCATTGAGTGATCTAAACAGCATTTAGTGATCTCTGCTTCAGCGTGGCTCCCGTGGAAAGACAGGAGACCGGGTTCAGTTGACTGGCACCAGGACCCAGGTCTCACCAACAGGCTGACTGTGCCATGTTACAAATCACCTCGCCCCAGGCTTACAAAGAGGGAGCTGCCAGTTAGGTTAGTACCAGGCGAATTAGGCTCTGTATCTAAAAAGAGTGCAAATAGGTTTTAATTGTGGAAGACCGTTGTGAAATCCCCCAAGCAGAGGTTTTCGATGGTTTCTCCTCTGAAGTTTGCTGTGTTCTGCTGATTGTGGCCATGGTTCCATTGAACATTTGCTCGGAGTCCCACCCAGCCTACCTTGGCTCTGCTGAACCCTGACTTGTGCCCCCCCCCCCCCCCCCCCCCAAGCTTTTGAGAGCTAGAATAGACAGTCAGGTCAAATATGTTCATGACTGCTCCAGTGGTAGTCGCTGCCTACAACATGTTCTGTTGTCGTCCGTCTCAGAAAATAGAGCCCTGCTCCCCAAACAGCACTTTCATACTGTGGGTAAGGGTTTCTGTAAACCAGAAAGGCAACATATTAAAGTGCAATTCCCAGGGGAGATGCCGGCTGTGTTGATTGAGCTTTACAGTCGTTTTAACACTGGCAAAAGTGTTATCCTAACTGCTTCAAATCAAACTGCAAAGATGCTTGTGTGAAATCTAGTATTAGATATCAAATCAACATATGGGTGCTGAACGGGAGGGTATGTGTTGTGGTATATGATATTCTAGCATGTGGAGTTGTATTTTATGGAAATTCTTTGGCTTGGCTTATGGCAGGGACATACATTCATTATGAGATATCAAGCTGTAAAATAAATAAAAGCAAAGAATTCAACTGTGCAGTTAAATGGTTTTCAGCGCAAACTTGTCTGCTCAACGAATGTAAGGTCTGTGTGATGAGGCATTTGGGAGCCATTGTGGTCAAACGTTTGTGACCATTGTTGACAGGCCTTGACGATAAGCTAGATCAGGTCAGAAAGAAAATGAACTTTAGCTTTTTGCATTTTTCTCCTTTCCCTTCATCGTATGTGTTACAAATTGCCGTGCTAATTGGTCTTAGAGGCAAAGTGTTGAGTATTTTCCTCCTTTTACCATTCCTTCTTTTTCCTCATTCGGTGTTTTATAGTGATTGTGTGTTTAAATGTGTATCTGGAACCAATCACTGAATCCGTAAGTGTAAGGGCTCCTGGGGTTCTAGTTCTTGGGGTTCTCAAGTGGACCATGTTGTGTTATTAAGAGTGGCTTGACCATCCTCATCTCTGGAGTGCTTTTTGCTATCCTAATCCCTTGTTTTCCTTTTCCTCTGCTGCTTTCTCTCCCAATTATGGGGAAAAAAAATAAGGCAGTAGAGTTTTCATTTGAAAAAAAAATTGAAATATCATCCATGGTGTATTACACGAGGAAGGACTTTCCTTTGAGCAAAGATTTTTAAGGATGTTTAGGTTCATGTAAATTAGAGATGGGGAAGACTCATCTAGAACATTCTTGTCTTTATCTCTGGCGTTTGCAGGGTAAGTGCACTCTGCTTTACACCATTACCTGTTTTATCAAGTAGGAAAATACTATTCTGCTATTAGATATGAATATCTTTCCCTCAAGAACTCATGTTGTTGGTTATCTTGTGTTACATGCATAGTACTGTCTTTTAAAAGGGTTTTATTTGATTGTAAAGGGATGTAGTTTCTTTTTAGCGAAAACAGTAAATGGAATTGCTCATGTAAGTGGTACAGTATCTGCTGCTGTGTAGTTGGGACTTTTTGACCTTCGTTGAAACAAAAACACACCCTATATATGTACCTAAGCCACAAGCATCCTACAGAACATTAGTAAGTGTACTTGGACTGTTGGAGTTCAGTTTCATTTTGAGTGTGGCATCAGAATGGATTAATAGAATGCTTTCCTGACTTTCTTAGAGGCTATTTTTTTTCTTAACATACAGCATTTGATTAGTTTCACGTGTAAAATCTACACCTCGCCAACTCAGCGGAGGTTGACGGTTTTTAATGTCAGTATTAGATGTTTTCCCCCATTGGATTTTTATGAGATTATCAAGTTGATACCTGATGAAATATTATTTTTTAAAACAGTCCAACTATCTTTTTACGTCGTTGATACTACGTGACTAGAAGACAGTATGACGATTTATGTAATGGAGGGAAGGTTATCAACACTGAATTCAGTGTCTAGGCCAAGGTTACCCCCCGTCACCCCCCCACCCCCCCACTGCCACATCGAAACCGTATTAGACGGCCCTGAGTTGCACATTTTGACTTTGTCGCGTGTTTTGCTTGTCTTGTCGACAGATGCCGCCTCAGTACGGACAGCAAGGCGTGAGCGGTTACTGCCAGCAGGGCCAGCAGCCTTACTACAACCAGCAGCCGCAGCCCCCGCACCTCGCCGCGCAGGCGCAGTACCTGCCGCCCCAGCCCCAGCAGCGGTACCAGCCGCAGCAGGTGAGCGCGGGCGCCGCTGTCCGGGTCTGGGTCCCGCAGCCAGGCTGGGCCAGGCTGGGCTCTGGCGGCTCCCCGTCCCACTTGGGAAAGCCCGTTGGGGGAGGCGGGGATGGGAGGGTTCGTACTGAGAAAATGCAAAGTGCACCAGATCTGAACTGGTCGATTGTTTACGGACGGATGTTGCAAAGTGTAGAGTGGGAAGATTCCGCTTATTTGGAAAAATGGTTTTCTCCATCATTTAACCTTGCCAGTTGGCACCTGCATGGTATTCGTGTCTTGAGCTTTTGGGGTTTTTTTGTTTTAATGGTAAGCGCTGTTCTATCAAAACATTGTTGCCTGCGCAGTGTTACTCTTCTTAAAGTAGCTTATAAACAGATCATCACTTCAGTTACAATATAGGAAAATACTAGACGGGATCATGCACATTAAGAGTATTTAGCAGTTTGTAGTTTTAAGTTAGCCACATTAAATGCTCTTTCACGTGATCGGGCTGTGTATTTCAGCTCCCGTGATTTGTAGAAAAACCGTACATAGGCATGTGGTAAAATGATTCAGTCTCCTCTTGTTTTAGAGGTTGACACAGAGGGATAGGAAAAGGTGCTCTGAGCTCGGGACTCTTATCCGAATCCAGGTAGATGTTTTGTAGCACTTCAGTCACAAGCATCAGAATGTAACTTGCCATTTCCTATTTTCCTTCCTTCTCTTTCATGGGGTGGAGAGGGAAGGCAGCGACATTGATGACTCAGTTTTTAAAGTGCTTCTTGCACATGTTGAAGAGATTGTTGAAGCTAACCAAGGTAAAAAAAAAAAAATACATGAAGTTTGGGGCGCCTGGGTGGCTCAGTGGGTTAAGCAGCCAACTCTTGATTTTGGCTCAGGTCATGATCTCCTGCTTTGTGATTCTTGGCCCCCGAGTCTGGCTCTGCTCTGACAGCACAGAGCCTGTGTGGGATTCTCTCTCTCCCTCGCTCTCCACCTCTCCCCCACTCATGCTCTCATGTTCTCTCTCTCTCTTAAAATAAACTTAGAAAAAGAAATATATGAAGCTTGATTTATTTTTATTTATTTTTATTTTTAAAGTTTATTTTGAGAGAGAGGGGACTTGAGCTCATGAACCTTGAGATCATAACCTGAGCCGAAATCAAGAGTCAGGTGCTTAACTGACTGAGCCACTCAGGTGGCTTTGAGTGTTAATTAAGCTGATTTCTTAAGTATTTTCTTGTTGTTGTTTTTTTTTTTTTGGAGTCTTTCCCTACGTGACTTACATTTGAGAGTTTTAAAGAGAGTGTATGACTTTAAATAAAACGCGTTAAAACAACAGAGATTGAAGATCCCGTAGAATCTTGGGTTTTGTTTTGTTTTTTTGGTTTTTTGGCCAATGTTTCCAAAATTCTGGTATTATATAAGGGCATTTATGGAGGTAGGAATGTATATTATTTCAGTTATTTGGTCTAGTCTTTTATTAAGATGTGGGGAAAACTAAATAATCTAATATCTAATATCTTCTTTTTTAAAAGTGAGAGAGACTGGTGTCCAAGTTTATGATATATAAAGTTCTAGGCTTTTTCAAGGGCTCTCGGCACCTTATTGAACTCCTTGGTAGACATAGGATGTTTTCTCATGCCATCAAAATTTAAGAAGGACTGAATAGAGAGATTACATTAGTCATTTTACTTCGGTGTGCTAAAATAAATCTCTGATTGTAAAACCAATTTGATTAAGGATTCTGAGTGCCTGTCATTTCCTTCAAGACCAAGCTCAAATTTACTTCCTTTATGAAGCATTCACTGCCGACTTCTATCACATCGCAATTAGTTATTTAATATCCTTCACATTTAAATATTTAACACATACTAAGGTGAAATCTTATTTTAATGAATACTATTTTAAAGTGCTTGGTTTAGGTCTATTTTATGCTTTGATACTACCATTATTTTATTGATTTGAATGTGGTAAATTATATGGTAGGAAATACTACATGTAGAACAATCACTTTCTAACATAAATATTGTCATTTCTGTAAGTTCTGAGGAAGACAAACTTTTTTTGAACTCTGTGAGAGTTTTTCTTCTTTTCATACTCCCTACCTGTAGAATGTCAAAATGTTTTTTAAATTTGTCAAGTTCATGATGGAACAAAGAGGTGGGCGTCAGAGACGTTTCTGTAGCTGAATCGAAGGGTCTTGTTGGACAGGATGAACTTTGGTATTTAGGGAGTTAGATGTTCAGATAGATTTAGAAAGTTGGTGTAGGAAATAAGAGTTAGCATTTTGGGTATGGTTAACACCTCCCCAAACTAGAATCCCCCCAATTCTATCCCAAAACCATGTAATAATAACCAACAGGATATTTTAAAACTCAAGCTGGGTTTTAGTAAGAATTTCTAATTCTGAATTCACATATATTTAAAAACCAAAGAAGCTCAACTGTATTTACTGTAGTGAGCCAGTATTTCCTCATGGACGAAACATTCATCTCTGCAGCCTTTCCTTTTGTTTCCAAACAGCCTACATGGTCTATTGATTTTTATATTAGGGAATCAATCAGCAAATAATACTTTGTGTTTTTTGTTAATAGGATTGATACAAAAGTAATTTTAGGGTTCCATGAAGATACCTCACTCTGTGTCGTTAACATTTTTTGATGTGTTATGTTTTGAATAATCAATACAGTCATATATTTCAAAAACTAAAAAGTATGAGGAAAGGATACAGATGAGCTTCCCAGCACAGTCCTGCCTAGTTCTGCTCCACCTCACCCTTTGCCCGATAACCACTTCTCTAGTTAATCATGCATCTTTCTGGGGTCTTGGGGTTTCTGTTTATACAAAGAAGCAAGACACCATATTTTGTTATTACATGTTTATTTATTTTTGAGAGGGGGGGAGAGATAGGAAGGGAGAGGGAGGACATATGTGTTTGATCAGGGGAGAAAAAGAGAGGGAGAGAGGATCCCAAGAAGGCTCCATGCTGTCAGCCCAGAGCCTGACACGGAGTTCAAATCCACAAACCATGAGATCAGGATCTGAGCCGAAACCCAGAGTCAGACACTTAACTGACTGAGCCACCCAAGCACCAAGATACCATATTTTAATTTTTATTCCATTTTTCCACAAATGGTGGCATACTATAACATACACACTTTGTCATCCTCATCTCCCACCCACTTAAATATAGTTTTTGTTGAACTTACCAAAGGAGTACGTAAAGTAACGCTTCAGTCTTTTTCATAGCTTCATTTCATTTTATGGACATACCATGATATTTTTAGCCAGTTCCCTTTGGGTGGTCATTTAGATTAGTTTGAATTATTTGCAATTCAAACAATACTGCCAAGATAAACTTTGTATATGTATCATTTTGTAAATGTGTACATATATCTGTAGGATAAATTCCTGGAAGTGCACTAGTGTGTCAGTGGGTGTATGCAGTTATAGTTTCGGTAAATATTGCCAGATTGTCCTTGAGAACAATTTATACTCACACGGTCAGGGTGTGAGAGGACCAGTTTCCCCACACGTGTGCCAGTAGCATGGTTTACTAAGATTCGGGATTTTTGCCAGTCTGATAATATAATTTGAATTTGCATTTATCTTGTTTTGAGTTTTGTTGAATGTTTTATATACTTAAAAGCATTTGCATTTCTTTTTTTTTTTTTTTGGATTGTGAATTCATACCTTTTTGTCTTGAATTTTTCTTCCTTTTTAAAAAATTTTTTTTAATGTTTTATTTATTTCTGAGAGAGAGAGAGAGAGACAGCATGAGCAGGGGAGGGTCAGAGAGAGAGGGAGACACAGAATCTGAAGCAGGCTCCAGGCACTGAGCTGGCTGTCAGCACAGAGCCTGACGCGGGGCTCGAACCCATGAACTGTGAGATCATGACCTGAGCTGAAGTCAGACACTTAACTGACTGAGCCACCCAGCACCCCTTGTCTTGAATTTTTCTATTCAATTGTTGGCCTTTTAAAAATTGATTTAATAAAAATCTATATATATATATATATTAGGGACACTGGATCTTTGCCTGTGATATGAGTTAGGGACACTGGATCTTTGCCTGTGATATGAGTTACTAACCACCCTCCCTCACCTTGTCATTCATCTTTTGACATTAATTATGGTTTATTTATTTATTTTGTCATGCAGAGGGGCTTTTTAAATTTTAAAAGATACGTATGTAGTTAAAATTATCCAGCCTTTCTTTTAAAATCTCTGTTTTTTTGTTTTTTTGTTTTGTTTTGTTTTGTTTTTAGTGTGAGTATGAGCCTTCCTCACTCCAGAATGTACGAAGGAACTCTCCCATGTTATTTTGTAGTATTTTCATGGATTCATTTTTTTACATTTCACTTACCCTATTCCAGTTTAACTGAGTCGTTTTTTGTTTTTTGTGTTTTTTTTTTTGTTTTTTTTTGCCAGATCTTTAAGTGCCCTCTCTTGTGTAGGCTCTTGTGTTAGGGCTCTACAGAGAAACAGAATGTGTGTGTGTGTGCACACACCCATATATCCTGTTTGTTTAGGATAAAGAGATTTGTTGTAAGGAATTGGCTTATATACAGTTATGGAAGCTGGTAAGCCGGGAACCTGGTTCTGGGCCAGCAGGGTGGCAGGCAGTTCGGGAGAGCTAAGGGTGGAAACGAAGTCTGAAGGCAGTCTGCTGGAGAGTTTCCTCTTACTTGGAGATGCCGGCCTCTTTGCTCTATTCATGCCTTCCGCTGATGGCCTACCTACGTTACCGAGTCACCGAGTTAAATGTGAATTTCATCCAAACACATTTTCCAAGTTGACACATAAAATTAACCATTACAGTTACCTTTCCCCAATTGATTGGAGATGCCTCTTTTACTGTTTGCTGAATTCCCTTAGGTATAATGTTTGGGGTTATTCTGGGATTTTTGTTCTTTTTCATTGGTCCCTTTCTTAAAGTTTATTTATTTTTTGAGAAACAAATACCTCTTTGAGAATGAGGGAGAGAGAGAGCGCATCCCAAACACTGTGCTGTCAGTGCAGAGCCCGATGGGAGGCTTGAACTCAGGACCCATGAGACCGTGACTTGAGCTGAAATTAAGACTTGGACGCGTAACCTGCTGAGCCACTCAGGCTCCCCTCATCGGTCCTTCTATTAATGTACTCCATTTCTTCATTGCTTTTAGGTGTTTTTAAATTTCCTTTTATAACATTCTTCCAAAAGAATTGTCGTACTTTTTTTGTTAGAATTCTCTGTATTTTATATTTCTGTTGCCATTGTAAATTGTATGCTTTTCAAAACTCATTTTCTCATTGTTAGCAGTGTATACAAATCTAATGCAACTTATATTAAAAAAAATTTTTTTTGTTCAGTGACCCCTTAAATTCTGGTTAATTCTACTAACAATGTGTAAGTCCTCTTAGGTTTTCTCAATTTTTAAAACAAAGCTCGTGGGTTTTTTTGTTTTTGGTTTTGTTTTTTTTTTTGTTTTTTTGTTTTTTTTTTAAGGAAATCACCCTCTTCTTGTCTTTTTGCAGACTAGCTTCCCCAAAGCATTATTGGAAAGCGCTGTCCATTCTTGTCTTCTCTGAGACTTAAGGCTTTCAGCATTTCATCATTAAGTATAATGTTTGTTTACTTGTTTATTTAATTTAGTAACTGCCCACTACCAGACAGCAAAGTACCCTTCTTTTTCTAGTTTGCAAAGAGATTTTATCATGAATGAATGCCAAATTTTATCTTATGTGTTATTTTAATAACTATTGAGATGAACATTTTGTTTTTCTCCTGTAATCCATTATTGGGGGTGTATTATGTGTGTCTTTTTGTTTTCAAGTATTAAACCAAACATGCTTTCTGGAATCATCCTAGCCACATGATGTATTAATCTTCTTATACATCACTGAGTTCAGATTATAGATCTCTCTTTAGGTGTCTTGACAGTGTTCTTGAATGAGATTGACTTGTAATTATCCTTGTAAGGTTTTGGTGTCTGTATTAGAGAGTTTTAGAAAATGAATTGGAGATTAGTCCCTTTGTAAATCTACTGGAAGAGTTTTATGTTAAACTTTGGAATTACCTGTGTTTTGAATGGTAGAAGTATCTGTAAAACCATAAACAATCTGTACCTCTTGATTGTTAGCTTTTGTCCCTTTCCTGAGTTGTGACTTTTGATCTTATTTCCTTTGTGAATATAGGCGTATTCACATTATTAATTTCTTCTTGAGTCAGCTTTTGGCCTTAATATATGCATAAGTATATATATGAATATGTGTATATACATATATACAACACTTTACATATTCCTACATATTAGGAATTTATTTCATCTAGTTTTTCAGATTTATTAAGAAGGCTGTTCATATAATAATCATCATTAATTTTTATAACATCCAGAGTTTAAGGCATTTAATCTATAACATTTTTCCTTCTTTTATTCTTTGTTTTTCAAGTTTACTTATTTATTTTGTGTGTGTGAGAGACAGCATGTGCATATGTAGGAGTGGCAGAGAGAGAGAGAGAGAGAGAGAGAGAGAGAGAGGGAATATCCCAAGCAGGCTCCCTCTTGTCAGTTCAGAGCCTGACATGGGTTTCTATCCCACAAACCATGAGATCACAGTGTGAGGCAAAATCAGGAATCCCAATGCTTAAATGGACTGAGCCACCCAGGTGCCCCTGTCTTGCTTTACATTTTACTGATGTTTATTTTGCTGTTCTTTGTTCAGTCAAGTGAATGCTTAGCTTATTTGAAACATGTTTGTCTGATAAAGCAAAATAGAAGACTAAAAATTTCTTCTTGCTTTGGTTGGAGGTCTCCAATTTTGGTATGCATTATTTTTGTTCTCTTTTGGTTCTAAGAATTTTCTCATTTCCCTGCATTTTTTGTTTTTTTCGGAAGACAAGTTTTATTGAGTCCCTGGGTTTATATTCTGTTCCCTCAGAAGGAACAATGTATGTTTTTGCCAGTTGCCTCTGGGCACAAAGCTAGAAAAATCTGGGAACCACGTTTTGTGTCTTATACAAAAAATCGTACTGTTGTGATGAACTTAATGATATGGTGGGTGTCTACACGCCACCATGATTCCTTGCATTTACTAGCCTGATCCTATTCAGATACCCCCAGTTGTTGTCAGGATGCCTTTATAGTTTGTTTGTTTGTTTGTTTTTCAAGCAGAATTCAAAGACATTTAATATATTGGTTTGGGCCTTGAGTCTAGTTGTCTGGAACAGTTCCTTCTTCCTCATCCCCATTAGAGCCTATGGCACGTTGGAAGACGGAATCAACTGTCTTGTGAAATGGCTTGGTTTGGTTGCTTTCTCTTGATGTGGCTTGATGTGCTCACCTAGCCCCTCTAATCCTATGAGGGCAACGAATTGTTTTTTTGTGGTGGTTGTAAATCACAACAACAACAAATGTCCCCACAATGTAGGGCATTGTTTCTGTTCACATGAGGGGAGTACGACCCTCTCTGTGAGTCAGGAAGCCTCTGGGTGGTTCTGGTCCTGCCTGTCCAGTGACCATTAGCGGTCTTCCAGCTGAGTGCGTAGCTGTCTTCCATGGTGGTGAAGACAAGCCTTCTCCTTCACACTCTGTTCAGATTCCTTATGGACAAAATCTGTGAACATAAAACACACTGGTGGCTTTTTAGGTCACTAAATTTCGGGCAGTTTGTTACACATCATTACTGACCAACATGGTTTTGAGTACTTCATAGGCGATGCTGTGGGCGTATTACATCAGGATAAACATAAAGGTTTTCTTGTCCCTCAGTAGTGATAGTAAGATTGATCAGTGGGTTCAGGTGCTGATGGCCTTTGGGACCACTTTACATAGAACTGTGTTCTTGAGGTTTTTGCAGACCACACCATTAAGTGTTAATTTTGACCAGAAACCCTGATGAGGGTTAGTTTGTGGTTGGTAATTCTCAGTGGAGCCATTTTTAAATTCCTTCTCCCTCTGAGTATCAAGTTCAGGACAGGTATTTTTCTGTTCTCTTTAGCGGGTTTTCATATTCTCAAATAATGGGTATAGCTCATCGTAGCCTCTGATTTATTTGAGGTGTACGGTCTCATAGTTTACTTCCTTATGGCAGGCCCTAGACTTTTCCTTTCCCCTCTTCCCTGTGTAGTCTGCAAATGGAAAGTTAAAATCTATAGCAAGTCAGATTCGATTGTATTGCTCTTCCTTTCTGTGTTCTTGGTTTACTTTCTGTTTTTAGTTTTACTCACATTCATGACAAGTCTGTGATCCATTTAAAAAGGCATTTTTCTAGTATTTTAGATATTTAAATCAATAGACATTTAGAATATCTAATCTGCCATATGACTGGAACTGGTCTTCTTCCATTTTCTAGTCCTTTATTGGATATACTCAACACAGTTTAAAATGGTAATAAATACGTAATGTAATAGCTTATAACATACAGACAGTACATTCCCGTTTTATAATGAAACTTTTCTCATCCCTTCTTTATTCTTTGGACATTTCACAGTTAGTATGTTATCTACATAAAATTTGTAGATAATATGTTACCTACACAAAATTTCAAACAAGCCAGAATGATGTACTAACTGTATGTGAGAAACTATCGTATTAATTAAATGCTTAGGCATTATTACACCGGAAGACTTGTGAAATAGGTGCTTACATGTGTCTGGGGTCACTGAACTTGGCAGCTACAAGGAGAATGTTGCTTTAGCAACTCTGAGGTCTTTTTTTTTTTGTTTTAAATAATTTGTTTTTTTGAGAGAGTGAGCATGTCATTGAGCACAAGTGGAGGAGGGGCAGAGGGAGAGAGAGAATCTTAAGCATTCTCCACACTCAGCTTGACCCAGGGCCTGATCTGAAATCAAGAGTCAGACTCTAAACTGACTGAGCCACCAGGCATCCTGGCAACTCCAATATCTTCTGCAGGGTTGTCAGTGGTGATTCATCGTTTAAGATGGTGAGCAACTCTTGGTCAAAATCTGAACAAAACAAAGTATAAACCTTCCCTCAATATACAGAGTAGTTTTAGTCTTGGAAATCTCAGTATGTAATAAAATTATTATTTTTTTTAATGTTTATTTTTGAGAGAGAGAGCGAGCGAGCGCGTGTGCTTGTGTGCAACACAAGTTGCGGGGGGGGGGGTGTAGAGAGAGAGAGGAGCACAGAGAATCCCAAGTTGGCTCCACACTGTCAGCACAGAACCCGTCGCGAGGCTCGAACCTACAAACTGTGATATCATGACCTGAGCTGATATTGAAGAGTTGGACATTTAACCAACTGAGCCACGGAGCGCTCCTGTAATAAAATTATTTTAAGAATAGTTTGTTTTTATATACAAAATGGAGTGCAGTTCTAAGCTCCAACAAATAATTAGCTTTTGTGTGATTTTGTTTAAATCCAGATGAAAGGTGGACTTCTGAAAGCAGTGTGGGGCATGGTAGGATTATCTTTTCGATGGGTCTCTCAGACATTGTAGGATAACCTCACATTTCTACCTTTACACCCACTAAATTTCATTGGATTTTCTGAAACTGTGACAGCTGTCCTCTTGAAATCTTGTCAGCACATAGAACTTACAGGCTTCCTTATTTTTTCTGAAATAAAATTTATACATAATACGAGGTACCTCTTTATAAAATCTCAAATGTCAGTCTGATGTCCTAAAAGTAATGGAAAGGGTGGAGAGTAGTTCGTAGTAAAATACCGTGTTTCCTAAGTAAACACACAGACACGTCTACATGAGCAGACTTTTGCAACAGTCAGAGGCCAGCACCTACCTGTACACAGGTAACCGTCCGTGAACCCTGTTGAGCAAATGAGGGCTACGGGCACATTGCATGGACAACGCGAAATCATGAGCAGGGTTTGAATCCATGGGATTTATTACCATACAACAGCAATTATATAAAATGAAAATATAGAACATTTTAATAACGTTCACCGAGTTGTTTAACAAAAATGGAAATTATCCCAAAGTGTGGAAATATATCCTAAATTGGTAAATAAAGTTCACATACACAGTACAAATTAGTAAGAATGTTACCTATGCCGTTAGTTTTTTTTGACCCTTTGTGGATCTTTTAAATTATCTATAGTAAACCTGTAATGTGCATATTTTAAAATATTGAAAGATGCTACATTAATGACAAAATAAAAGGAATTACCAGTTTCAGCAGTGTAGCAGATTAGATATTCTGAAAGTGTCTCTCGGGATCAAAAAAATCTAAAATGGTGGCTCAATTCAACTCTGAGTTGGTGAGCCGTACGGTCCGTTGAGCGTCTTTCGTTGTTACTGTTTCTCACGCTCTCATGTCATCCTTTTCGTCCTTGCCCAGCAAAAATTCCAAATCTGTCACCATCATCACTCTTTTGTGTATACTCTTAATTCCGTTGTGCTCCCCACCCTTCCCAGTCTTACACACCTGCTTAAGCAACCTTCATGAAACCCATCTTTGCCTCCTCCAGGGGGGTGGGGGGGAGGGACACAGGGAAGACTCCTCCTCCTATAAGTTTGTGACTGCTCACGTCAGCTAACGCGTGGCCTGTACCTCCACGTGCCCTAGAGCCATTGCACATTGCCCTCTGCCTTCAGCTCTCTGCGTTTTAAGCTGGTGTTGTTGTTTCTTATTTCATTGAAGGAATACAAGCAATCAGGAGACCTTAACATACCAACCAGCCCGTGCCTGCGCGTACCCTGTGGCTTCTGACTGCACTCTCTCGCTCCTCTGCATAGCTCTCCCGTGTCCCTTCGCTAACTGCACCGTCAGTTTCCCTTTCGGTCCCTCCCATCAGAAGTCAACCATGCCGTGCCAGGCGTCAGCCACGCTTGGTCGAATGCCTGTAATAGGAGGGACCAAACCAACCCACCTTTCTTGACCTGAACCAATAACAGCCTATTTCTCTCTGCGGTCACCGTTGCTGTTTACTGTTTATTCTTTGAGTGGACTGCAGACACGTTTTTGTTTTGACCACTCTGCTGAAACAGCTCTTTGCAAAGCTGCCCATGTTTACCTGTTGTGCAGTCCAGCGAGCGATGGTCTTGCTTCCGTATTTCACCCGTCAGGAGCGTCTGATGCAGGTGGTGGCGTCTTCCTTCTTGGAGCATCTTTCTTGCTCGTTTCCTGGGCCACCACTCTTCTCCTGCCTTTCTTTTTACCTTGCTGGCCACCCTGTGCTCTCCTTTGCTGATTTTTCTTTGTCTCCCTGACCTTCAAATGTTGGTCTGTGGTCAGGGCTCAGTGTTGGCACCTCTTCTCTTTTGTCTTTACACACCTTACCTGTGTGATCTCATTCAGCCTTATGGCTTTGCATGTCACCGAGCTGCTGCGGCTTTTAAATCTATTTCTGCAACGAGGACCTCTCTCCTCCATTCTGGGACTGTATGCCCAGCTCTTACTTGGCATCTCCAAACGTCTTAACAGGCTTCTGGAACTCTGTATTGTCCGAAGCAAAGCTCAGAAGAGCACTTCTCTCTTCACAAACCTCTGCTCTTCTGTATTGAACTCACGAACCGTGAGATCATGACCTGAGCCGAAGCCCGATGCTTAACCGACTGAGCCACACAGGCGCCCCATAATCTCTTTCTTTGAAACGCATTCTACCCCCACAATATATTTAGTACCTAAGTAAATCTCACTAGTTTTATTGCTACCAGTTTGGGCCAAGACATTATGATGTCTCATGGGAAGTGTTCTGGGAGCTCCTAACTGGTCCCCACCTTCCGGTGCCCTTGCTTACTACAGGATACAGCAGCCAGATAGATGCTTTCAGGTGGCTGGTGCCCCACCGGCTGGGGCACCCGCCCCTCCCCTCCAGCCTGCCCTGCTGCGCTCATCTCAAGCCATTTTTATTTACTGTTCGCTCTGCCTGCAAGGCTCTTCTTCCAGATAGCCCCAGGGCTTCTTTCCCTTGGACGTCTTCCAAGGAAGAATTTCTTCTTCCAGGTCTTCACTCAGATGGTACCTCCTCAGGCAAGCCTCCTTCCCCGACCGGCCACTGTGTGTAAAACAGCGACCCTCTTTTCCCTGGGCTCCTTTTCACTTGACCAGGCTTTCCTTTTCTCCATGGCCCCAGTCACTCTGTGACGTATAACGTACTTCCCCTGTTCTTTTCTGTGGCTCCCCCATTAGAATATAAGTTTTTTATGGGGCGCCTGGGTGGCTTAGTCAGTTAAGCGTCCGACTTTTGCTTAGGTCATGATCTCGCGGTTCGTGGGTTCGAGCCCCGCGTCGGGCTCTGTGCTGACTGCCGGCTCAGAGCCTGGAGCCTGTTTCAGTCTGTGACTCCCTCTCTCTCTGACCCTCCCCTGCTCACGCTGCCTCTCTCTCTCTCTCCTAGAAATAAATAAAAAACATAAAAAAAAAAAAAGAATATAAGCTTTATGAGGGAAAGGACTTTGTTTTGTCGGCACTGTGTTCCCAGTACTGAGCACAAAATAGAAACATAGTATTTACATGTTGACCCAATCATTCAGTTTGTTTATTTTTGAGAGGGAGAGAGAAAGTGAGAGTGGGAGAGAGAGAGCGAGCATGAGCTGGGGAGGGACAGAGAGAGAGAGACAGAATCAGAAGCTAGCTCCAGGCTCTGAGATGTCAGCACAAAGCCCAATGTGGGGCTCAAACCTATGAACTGAGGTCACGACCTGAGCCAAAGTCAGATGTTCAACCGACTGAGCCACCCATGCATCCCTTGACTTAATCATTCAAAAATATTTTTTTATTTACTAGTACCTAGTAAGTGGACTTTACAATGTTGAAGAAGATAAACACTTACTGCCAAGTGTTTAGACTTTGAATTTCTTTTTGTTATTGCAGACAGTGCTTTATTGAACATGTTTATAGGTTGATGCTCTGTGTGTGCACGTGTGCGCCCATATGCATACGTTTCTACCTCCTGTCAGCTTCCCAAATGCTATTTCTGGGTAAAAGAACAGGTACATTTTTAAGAGTTGGTGTTTTACCAAATTCCTTTCCAGAAGTTTTTAAGAAATGATATCCCCAGCCAGCTCACGTATATACATTTTAATATTTATTTTTCTAATGGTATTTATTTTTAGTTAGGATTCTGCGTAGTTGTTTTTTGAGCCCTAGCAATGTTAAAGAGACCTCACAGAATTTTGAACTAGATCTAGAATCTGTCTGATGTGTTATTGTGGTCATATACTGAATAGATAATAGAAGTTTGATTTCATCAGCAAGAAGTTCACAGCGGGACATTTGTAATTTTTGGATTTACCTTCAACTCAGAGGCTCCTAAATCATCACAGATTCTTACTGTTTGCTTCTATTACCATTTGTTTCTATTTCTCTGCTCATTTTCAGGGGCAGAAATAGAACTACAGTGTAAGAATAGGCCTGACTGATTCTTCCTGTTGTAGACTGAGGGAACAACGAGTGAACGTGAAGTAGACTGTCCAGTTGGCAAACTTTCTATTTACTCAACCCTCTGACATTTCCTTCTTTTTTCTTTTAAAAATTTTAATGTTTATTTTTAAAATTGAGAGAGAGAGAGACAGAGCATGAGCAGTGGAGGAGCAGAGAGAGAGGGAGACACAGAATCTAAAGCAGGCTCCAGGCTCTGAGCTGTCAGCATGACCTGAGCCGAGGTCAGACGCTCAACCTACTGAGCCACCCAGGCATCCCTCTGACATTTCCTTCTTAAAGACAGTATTAATTTTTAAGGCTTTTTTTTTTTTTTTTTAAAGAATAGCTATTTGAAGAAGTTGCTTCCATTTTAAAAAGTGTTTTCCATCATTGCTTACTTCCTCAAACTGCTTTACTTAAGGTTTGATATTTTGGAGTCGTAGGGAGAACCTCCTTTAATGCCAAAAGTTCTTACTTTTTTGGTTTTTTTGTTTTGTTTTAAACAAAAAACCCTTGCCTTCCATTTCATCAGTTTCAGGTCATGAAGTGTTACGTGCAGATTTATTTCCTGGTTAATTGTCCCCTCCTAGCAAACTCTCATTACCTTTCTCTCTCCTCCTTGTGCCTCAAGACTCATAATCTTTTCCTTTTATCTCTAATTCCTCTTCTACTCAAATCCAATCTTGTGAGATGTTCGAGAAAAAAGTGGTCCTGCTTTCTCTTGTGACACAGGCTTCTCTGGGACCTTTCACCCAGTGGCTCCTAATGGATGCACCTGTTAGGTGTCCAAGGCAGCGTTCCAAGAATCGGGTGACCTGCAGGGAGTCACGTGGTGCGGAAACCAGCCTGACCATGCGGACCCTTTCCTTTGACAGGGTCTTCTGTTGATTCAGCTCCACCCCCAGGACTGTGACAGTTGGCAGACGGAACCTACTCTCTATTTTCACGGCTTTGAACTACACTGTGGTTTGCATAGCCAGAAAAATCTTTCTGTCCTTAGAGAAGATTTGTAGGAGGTAACTCCATTCAGATAAGTTCCAGTTTATTTAAGGAGAATATATCAGGATGAATCTTTTTAAAAGCCCAAGTATAAAGGAGTGAGAGAATTTTGAACTTCACATTTTTAGGTATAGTTTTTCTTCTAGCTGATAGAGCTGTCTGATTCTTGAGAGAAATACTGAGTATTAGGAATGCATACAAGGTGCAATTTTATCTTTTTAATTTTTTCCTTTTTTACCTCTGTTTTATTGGGGAAATTGAAGAAGACAGAGCAGTTAGGAAAAGTAAAACATAAACCATGTACTAAAGGCCTTTGTGACTGAGAATGTTTTATATGTTGGGAATTCAGTGATTAATCACACACACGTTTGATCTGATGAAGGAGCAGTTGTTTAAAGGAAGAGTCAACACGGCCAGATAATGAATGACAGTGCAGTGGGAGAGGTGTGTTTTCAAGCTCTGTCTGCATGTTGGTAAAGGTGTCTCAGAGGAAGTTTTGAAGGATGAGTAAGAGTTTGTTGGTGAGAGAAGAAATGATCGTGGGCAGGACCAGTTCCTTGTTAGTGAGAATAGAGGTAATGTCCAGCCATGAATGCTACTGAATTAGAGTCGAAGTCTGGTTAAAATTGTCAAGGTCGTTTAGAAGGAACATGTTCATTATGTCCAGAACTGGTGAGTTACCGTGCTTTTCCTCACTGATTAAAAATGAAATAAAAGGTTATTCAATAATTTCTTTAAACAGAAAATAGTATAAGCCTAGCGGTTAACTTTTAACAGTGGATTACTTAATATTGAACCAAGTGGGAGTCCAAGTCTACTTTGGTACAAGTATCTCAATTATATTTTCTAAATTACCGCTTTATTTACACATCTTCACAGTCAGCAGTTTTTTTTTTTTTTTAATATTTTTATTTATTTCTAGGAGAGAGAGAGAGACAGCGTGAGCAGGGGAGGGTCAGAGAGAAGGAGATACAGACTCTGGAATAGGCTCCAGGCTCTGAGCTGGCAGTCAGCACAGAGCCCGACGCGGGGCTTGAACCCACGAACCGCGAGATCATGACCTAAGCGAAAGTCGGACACTTAACTGACCGAGCCACCCAGGCGCCCCCACAGTCAGCAGTTTTTGAAAGGAGATACAGTAAACTTGAAAGTATTTGGCAAATGAGCATCATTTTGAAAAGGAGATAGCATTTAAGCATGAGTGTAAAATACTTCAGAATTGATAAGCTGCCACTCACTTAAGTCAATTAAAAGGAGTTCCGAGGTTTCAAATAAGAATATTGGCAATGATCTGTTGTGGCACAAATATTTATTATTACTGTTATTTAATCATTTAACCTATGTTTCTCATCACTTCTGTGACACAGTGTTAATTGATAAGCTGCTCTTTCTTCTGCAGCTTTTGGGGAGAATTACTCGTACGAGGCCTGTGTTAAGTCACTGAAGTGCTCCTTTCAGTTGTTTTGTAGGATTTTGTTATGAAAAAGCAAAGAGAAGGACATTTATAGTTTGCCGACATTAATTGCTTAGCATTTAGATATTAACACAGGTGTCTATTAATTAACTTGGTAATGAAAACTATTGGAAGTAGATTGATAAAAATTATTCTTTGTTTTAGAGGAGATTACTAGTGCAGGCTTGGGTTATGTTTGAATTTTGAATCTCCTTTTTTCTTGCTTTGCCCTATTTGCAGTTAGGCTTTGAACCATTGCTAGAGGGAATTTCAAGTTTCAAGAGCTTGTGAGCATCTACGGTGTAAACTTTTAAGTTGCTTTGAGGTCTGAGCAAGACCCACTCCTAGACTGATTTCTGGTTGTTGACTTGGGCAACCAACTGGGGTTGGAGCCACTCATGGGAGCTCAGAGGTGGCGTGAGAGTCTCTGGGGCCAGCAGCCCACAGGTGGGCTTTGGGCTTGGGTGGCCAGAGGTTAGGAAGATGGGAATGAGAAAGTAAGGACTTCCTTCCTCTTGCTGCTTTTTTTCCCCTTCTTCCTTGGGAGACAGAGTGGCATATTAAAAGCTCAGCACTAATTTTGAATATAGATATAATTTGTTGGCTTAACAGTATCAGTTCATATATAATGATCAGTTTTGTGTGTGTTTGTGTGTATATTTTGGGTCTTGATCTCCCTGAAAGCTTTAGTAAGAAGTAAATAGAAAAATCTACTGGAAAATGAAGAAAAACATTGTGAGAGTGTTAGGATGTCACATGACCTGAACGTGGTGGCGCTGGTATTTTTAATTGCTATAGAAATCAAGATGATCCTGTAGTCACAATTCTTCCTGCTTGGAGAAACGTCAGAGAAAAATCATCTGATTTTATATAGATCTATTCCAGTAATAAAGCATTTTGGGCTCTTTGGTGGGTAACTTTCAGTAGTTAACTCTTTTTATGTTTTGGGTTATAAGGGGCTCTAACTGCATTGGACTATAATTTGATAATGCTATTCATTTTCATATTTAAAATATTTTTTAATGTTTATTTTTGAGAGAGGGAGAAAGGCACACACACACACAACACGGATAGGGAAGGCGGCAGAGAGAGGGGGAGACACAGAATCTGAAGCAGGCTCCAGGCTCTAGGCTGTCAGCACAGAGCCCAATGCAGGGCTCAAACTTCCAGACTGCGAGATGAGCCAAAGTCAGACGCTTAACTGACTGAGCCACCCAGGCACCCCTAAAATATTTTTCAAATATTTCTTTTTAAGTACTAGAATCAAAGGAAAATAAAACTGGACATAAGGAATTATATAGTAATAACAATATTTTTTAAAAAAGATGTTTCTTTATTTATTTTGAGAGAGAATCCCAAGTAGGCTCCTTGCTGTCAGCGAAGAGCCCAAAGCAGGGCTCTATCTCACGAACCACAAGATCATGACGTGAGCTGAAATCAAGTCGGATGCCTGACTGACTGAGCCACCCAGGTGCCCCAATAATAACAATATTTTTAATACTTACCTTACCTTAGGAAGGTGATGGAAGGTTCCTCCTGAGAAGAACAACCCAGAAACCAGTTAGGCCTGGAGTGTGGGGGTAGCTTGGTCCTGGTTTAAGGCTTGTTCATATGCTGTCAGGCATCTGCTTATCAGTGTATCAGGCATGTTTAGAAATACAAGGAAGATCAAATCAGACGGCCACCACGACTGTCTGCAGCGCGGAGAGGAGAGGAAAACACTACATTGCTTAAGATACATTGTATTAAAAGCTGAAGAAACACTTCAAACACATTAAGAGCGGGAGATTTCTAAATATCAGGTAAGCTCCATGCCCTCTCCACGTTCCTAACTCAGCGGTGAGATAGGTAAGCTTTCAGACTTCCTTTCTTCCCCTTCCTTTCCTTTCCCTTCTGCCCTCCATCTCCATCGGCTCCTCTGATAGACATGGAGTTATGGGATTGAGCCAGATGCCCTGGCACTTGGCTGCCCTGGGAACGTGTTCTCTGGCTCTTTGCCGTGGTTGCTTGGTCTCCGCTGGTGGAGGAAGACGCCTGTCACAGCCTTCGTAGCCCGGGACATTGTGCGGCCCTCGCACTTGCACCTGCGTGACGCTCTCAGGGTACCACTTTCCCTTCCTCTCTGACACCCCTCCTCCGTCGGTGGTCAGGGATGGGGCTGGGCATAGAAAGGATGTGCAACTAAAGTATCGTCGAGGCTCACTCTTTTTTATACAGTCATCTTTCCTTAAATTTAAGTTCTGACATGGCGGAGACTAGGGAATTTCTTTGTTTCCTGAGTGGGGTGTTTTTTTTTTTTGGGGGGGGGGAGGTTACTCTCAGCTGCCTTTTTGTCATTCAGTGCTCATTTCAATTTGTTAAAGTACCAAAAATAAACTACAACATAACTTACATATGACATTAAAGTTCTTCTTCTTCCTTCATTAATTTCTTTGATTTAAAATATTCTTAGAGTAATAGGCTCTCTATATATTGTGTTCCAGAAGATGACTATCTGCAGATGTTTGAAATGTAGGGTTACTTCTAGAATTTACTGGTGTGCGCAGCAACCACCTTTGTACAGCCATGGTTTTCTACAGTGAAAACCCGGGGATTATCTGCATCAGAATTACCTGTTGGTGCACCTGGGTGACCATTCGGGTGAGTCTGACTGCAGCTTAGGTCATGATCTCACAGTTTGTGGGTTCAAGCCCCACATCGGGCTTGTTGCTGTCAGTGCAGAGCCCGCTTTGGATCCTCTGTCCCCTGCCCCTCCCCCGCTCTCATACATGCACTCACACTCGCTTTCAAAAATAAATAAATGTTTAAAAAAATCACCTGGGGTATTTGCTCAATTCTCTCTTTAAAGCTGTTCTCGGGGTGCCTGGGTGGGTCAATTGGTTAAGTGTCCGCTCAGGTCACAATCTTCCAGTTCGTGGGTTTGAACCCTGTGTCAGGCTTTATGCTGACAACTCAGAGCTGGGAGCCTGCTTCAAATTCCGTGTCTCCCTCTCTCTCTGCCCCTCCCCTGCTTGCACTCTATCTCTCTCACTCAAAAATGAATAAATATTGAAAAAAAACCTCACCTGTTCTCTTTGGGGAAACCTGGGAATCTGCGTTTAACTTTATAGGCTATTCTGATGCATCCTAATGTTTGAGCACCAACGGAGCACAGAGATACTAACCATTGCTTTCCAGTCTTTTATTTTTGCGTGGCCCGTGGATATCATTTCAGTTTTTATTAACAACCCTGAGAGATCATACAGCAAGTTTTCCCTGAATGTGGTGGGACTTGGCTTTGATCCCAATTCTACTTTAATCTAAGGGTTTACTATCTCCTTTATTACTGTTTATATATAATAGAGTGACATTTTGCTCCCCAGGTAGGCTGATATTCATGCCTTAAGGCCATAGGTGTGGGGCTTTCCATTTGTTAACCCTGTGTTTTTCAAGCTTCAGTGTGCATTGGAATGCCCTGGAAGGCTTGTGGAAAACACAGGTTGTTGAACCCTACTCCGGAGAGTTTCTGCCTCTGCAGTTTGGAGTGTGGCCTGATCATTTTCACTTCTGACAAGTTCCCACATGCTGCTGCTGCTGCTCCTGACCCAGGACCATCCTCGGAGAACCACGGTAGCAGCTCAGAACACTCAGAGTTGTTTGGGCACCGTCCCCGGCCCAGCACACTCAGATGGTACTCCCTCTCTGTCCTGGGACCCCAAGACTCTCCAGCTGAGTGGGTAATATCCTGCACAGCAGGGGACTCCAAGACCCTGGCCCCCATTTTCACCACTTGGCAAGTATTTGGGGTGTCATCTTTGCTTCAGAGCAGTGTTTCTCAACCTTCGCTTCCCCTATAGAACGGCAGTGGGAGGATTATCCTCAGAATGTCCTTGGAAATTTGAGGGGTTTGTTTTATTTTATTTTTTTAGGATTTTATTTATTTAAGTAATCTCCACACCCAACATGGGGCTTGAATTGACAACTCTTGAGATCAAGATTCGCCTGCTTTTCCAACTGAGCCAGCTGGGTGGGGGTGGGGGTGGGGGCCTGAGGTGTTTACTTTCATGTAAAATGGCTTAAGAAATAAATTTTACTTTAATAAATTTTACTATAATTTCAAGGTAATTGATGGTAATCCTAAATTTCTGGAGTCTTCTTTTTCTTCTTTTCCAAATAGAAATTTAATTGACTCTTTAAAGGTAAAAATTTTTCCTATAATCACTAACAATACTTAACTGGAATATATGTTTTCAAAACTATAAGGGAACCTCTGAAAAATCCCAATGGTTTTGTTATTTCTTAGAGAAGGAACGTCTATATTCTGTTTCCTTTTCATTGAAGATTATTAAAGGGGATAGGGAGTGGACTCTGAAAATGACGACTGGCATGGGGAAAGAGAGAATTAATTTCATAGACCAAATAAATGATCCATTTTAACTTCTTTTTAAAGGTTATAAAAGTAATATATGCTCATGTTAAAAAAATTCAATGGAATCCATTTTGCTTTTTGAGTTTTGAAAGTGTTATTGGTACCATCCAGAGCAGCCGCCAAGGCTGCCCTAGTTGGCTTTTATTGTCTTTGGTTATGTTTTTTCTGTGACTTTTTGTTTTCTTTTTCTTTTTTTAATGTTTATTTATTTGTTTATTTTTGAGAGAGAGAGAGAGAGAGAGAGAGAGAGATGGAGGGGCAGAGAGAGAGGGAGAGAGAGAATCCCAAGCAGGCTCTGCGCGGTCAGCACAGAGCCCAACACAGGGCTCCGTCTCACAAACTATGAGATCATGACCTGAACCGAAATGAAGAGTCGGATGCTCGGCCGACTGAACCACCCAGGCGCCCCACTTTTTTGTTTGTTTTCTAGCCGCCTTTTCTTTGTTTCCTTTGGTAGTTTTAGCTTTTAGTCCAAAGGTATTTCAGGGAGAACTTTTTTTTAAGTGATTCCCTCTACAGCTTTAGGGATGAGTTGGCAAGACAGGCGTGAGGCAGGATCTTTCTGGCACCTTCCTTCGCTCATTGGCAAAAACAGACTCTACCTTTTTCTACCGTATACGGGTGTCATAAATTCTGTTCCAGCAGGTTGGGGTCATGCCCCTTGCATCCCTCATGCTCCTCCTTTAATTAAAGCCTGTGTAGAATAACACAAGGTGTCTTGTTCAGAGAACTTTTTACACTTTTTGGACCTGAGGTTTTTTTTGCATATACAATTTGGACGCAAACTGTATTTGGAAATATTTAATAATTATACTTTTATTTCAGTTATTTAGGTAAAGATTGTGGCTACTCCGGTTTTAAGTCTTTGTGAAATTATGTTCTCAGTTCTGGCAGGTCCTGTTTTTGATGTGATTATCCCTTTTAGTTTTCTACGTTTTAGCTTTTTGCAAGGTCCTTGAGAATCTGGTGAAAGCTAGAGACCTCCTTCCCAGAAAAATCTATACAGCACCCGAAATCTGTTTTAGGGGAGTTTTCAAATCCCTTTCCTTCGAGGTTGAGAATTCAGGCCCTAAATGTGAGTTACAGCCCCCAAATGTCCAGGTCTCTGGCTCACGTGCCTGGAGCAGTCAGCTCTCTGGTCACGGAGGAGGGGGATTGGGAATTAGGAGTAAGAGTCAGTGGTCAGAGAGTATGTGAGGCCCCTGCCAATGTTACTTCTTTCCAAAATGAATGGTGGCCTTTTTGAGATGTTACTATGGTCACAGTAATAAGACCATTCCTGACAGCAGGGTAGGTAAGAGACTTCATGTTCTACCTATTTTCCAACCATAAAGGCTTGGTAAACCAGCTCTTGTTAATGACACGCAGATTTCCACTTACAGATACTAGGTGATGGCATAATACTCCCAAATTCCACATTGCAGCCATTTCTCAATTACCAAACTTTAATGAAAATATTACATTGTCTTTAATCAACAGTTCTTACTTTGCAAGCTAAATTGAGAAGTGTATTAAAAATGGAGATTCCTGAACCCCAGTCTCAGGTTGAGAACTAGCAGCTAACGGGTAGAGTCCAGAAAATAGCCCTTGTGGGAGGAGCAGAGTGTGAGGGCGGTGAAATGCGAGGACTGTGGGGAAGGAATATATTGGTTCCCATCCCAGTTCCACCACTTGCTAACTGACCTTACGCAGGTTACCCAAGCTCTGTGCCTCAGTTTCTTCCTCTGTAAAATAGTACTTTCATGAGGTTCAAGTCAGACAAAAAGACCTCCCCCCCCCCTTTTCAGTGAGTGCAGCACTTAGTGTCTGGCAAACAGTAAATCTCGAATAATTGTTAGCTGCTGTTGTCAGCACCGTCCGTGCGCTTGCCACAAGGTAAAGCCCCAGTGATTCCATGAAAATTTTGCTTCTCATTCTTCAGTGTGGTTTTAAAGAACATAAATAACGATCACTAAATTTTATTGAGCCTTAAATGTACCAGGCACAGTGCTAATTGCTTAAAGGTAGTCTCTTTTTTAATTGTTAATTCAGCTCTTGGAGGTAAGTCCTTATATCTTGGTTTTGTGGATAAGGAAGGTAATTCTTTAGGAAATAGGTTAGAGAGCTGGAGTTCTTGTTTACTCCGTGTGTGTGTGTGTGTGTGTGTGTAACAAAAAGCACAACTGGACATTTACTGTGACTCCTTTGGCTTTGCGATTTTATTTTAAAAAAATAATCTATTAAAAATTTTAATTATTTTAGTCCTTAGCTGGTGAGTATCTTAATGTTTCTCTTTGGTATTTTAGGAAATGTAATTTTAGGCACATCCCCTTTTCCTTCTGGGTCCCCTTATTTTAGAAGGAAGTTCTTGCAAAAACTGAGAGAAGGCAGGAAGCAATCCTTAACTCTGGAACGCCAGAGGACTTGGCCTCCAGGATTTGAACCTGACTGGAGGAGGGGAGACAGCTGCTCTCGGTGGCCGTGCTCTCTCTCTCCTCCAGTCCAGTCAGAGTTCTCCTTTCCTGCAAGCCCAGGGGCTGCTGCAGCCTCAGGTGCGCTGGGGAGGCGTGTGCTATAGTGGCATCCTCGTGACCAGCAGGCTACAACTGTAGCGTTGATCTCGCCGTCGATAATGATGAGACGCGTCAGTAAGAAAATATAAAGTCGCTTGTATAAGCCTGTCCATTTTCTAGAATGGTTTTTAGGTTTTGGAAATAATTATGCCTTCCAATTGGAAGAAAATTCACAGTATTTTGAATGTAGCTGAATCTAAACTCTATCAGTGTATACGGTCTGGCTTTAATATAAGTTTAGAATCTGCCTGTGGAATCCGTAGGAGTAAAAAACCATTTGAGCTTTGGTCATGTGATTTTTAAATCTGCTATCAAAGATTTTTGAAGCAAGGGTTAAAGGAAGATGCAGGGGAAAGTATTGGTATGGACTTAGGAGAATTAAAGTGATTTACCAGTATCCTAAAGAGATCCTGATGGTCATGGATGGAGAATGTCCACACAGCCCTTAGTCCCTGAGCCCTGCACACTAGTATACGTGAGCATTGGGTGTCAAGGGCACGTTGTACCCCTAGCCTTCCCAGGCTAGCTCAATCCAGTATGGTTTCTAGAGTGGGGAAACGGAACTGAAAAATTTGTTCAGGGTCACACAGCTAGTGAATAGTCTAGAAGTTGGAATTTGATCTTGGGTTTCTTAGATTTGAAGGCTCATGATCTTTGGAGAAATTTGTGGCTGGAAAAGTCTTGGAGGCTGGAACAAAAAGGGTAAGAGTGTCCGTTTTAGGCAAAGGGGGCAGCTGGAGCCGAGATTAGGACAGCTTGACCAAGGGATGGAATTGAGAAAGGATCACAGAGTCAGCCATCGGGCAGGTTTCTCTTTGGAGAGGTAGGGAAAATGAAACTGGCGAGCTTAATTTGGTTAAGATTACGGAGGGATCTTAAGTGTTAGTATTAAGCAGTACAGCAAACATGTTAAAATGGAGGGGGGTTAAGAAACTGAAAGATTAAATGATCTTTCTTTAATGGGTTTTCTTGGGAGAAGGGATATTGAAGGCAGTTAGAAAGTCCTTGTACTCTTTTCAGGTGGATTCCCGACAGACTTGTCTTTAATGCCATTAACAACATTTTCATCTAAGTGGAAAATACAAACATAAACAGAAGTAGACAGGAGCCCTGTGCACCCATTGCTCAGCCTTTAACAGTTGTATGACTAGTCTCTTTATATCCACACTCTCTTCCCTCTCCTCCCAACCCCCCTCCCCCCAGGCATTATTTGGAAGTAAGTCCCAGATAGCGTGTCATTTAATCTGTAAATATTTCAGTATATATACCTCTAAAAGATAAAGGGCTTTAAAAAGGAAACATAAACGTAATACAGTTATCACTGTTAAAACACAAATTTTCATACCAATTCTCCAAATTTCCAGTAGCCTCATAAACGGAATAAATGTTTAATTTACATTGTAGGGTAGTTTGAATAAAGATCTAAGCAAAGTCCAGTCTTAGAATTGGTTGATACCTTCTCATCTGTAGGATGTTCCCTTTGTCTTCATCTCTCTTTTCCCCTCTCCTTGTAACTATTGCAACTTATTTGTTGAAGAAAGTAGGTCATTTATATATTAGAGATTCCCACAGTTTGAGATTTGCTGATTGATTCGCTATGGTTTAGCATGTTCTTTGGTCCTTTTTATTTCCCATAAATTGGTAGTTAGATCGACAGGCTTTATCAAACTCATTATCAATTTTTTTGGGCAAGAATATTTCATTACTGGTTTGTTCATCAGGGAGGTATAGAATGTCTTGATTTTTCTTTCTTTTTTGATGGCACTGCTGATGCTTGCCATCGTCTTTTTCCTCTCTCTCAGTTGTTATTATTATTTTTTACTGCATCCAAGACTGCCAGAGACAAACAACAAAATGTTTTGTAGCACATTCTACCAGGCAGTGTAACTGTGACCATGATAAATATTCTTGGGCATGAGCCCAAGTTTCGTTCGCTTTTATGTATTTGTCCTCCTACATTTATTTTTGTATTGCTGTGTCTAATTCTAAGTGTACACTTTTCAAAGCCATTCAGTCAGTCATTCAGCAGTCCCTTACCAGGTACCCGTCTGCACTTGGCACCAGGGGACCAGGTGGAAGTAAGAGTGCAGCTCTGAAGATACACAAGCAAATAGTTAAAATACAGCAATGTAAATTCTTGACAAGGAGCACATCTGAAGTCGGTGTGGGCTCGTCGTCTGGGGGCTGCTGGAGTTCATGTTTAGGAGGCTCCGAGGTCAGCCAGATGCTTTGCAACCCCAGAAGGAAAGGCATCCCCTCCAGGAGCAGGATGGACTGAAGAGCAGACCCGTGGCATCCCGAGATCTCGGGAGCAGTCGAGCGGTTGAGGGGGTGGGGTACGGGCCTGCCGGGGGAAGACCCAGGTGAAGCTGGGTGTCGGCTGGAGCATGTTTGCCGAACTCTCCCGTGCTAGACCAAGGACTGCGGGCTTTAATCTGTGGGCGCTGAGGAGGAGGCCTTTTCCAAGCAATAGGGCACCATGACCACTTGAATTTTAGCAAGGCTGTTCTGGTGGTGTAGTGGGCCACGGGCTGTAATATAAATCGGCCCAAATACAGGGCCTGTTATTCTGGGGGGAAAACGAAGACAGTGGCCTTGACAGTGACTTGATGGGTCAGAAGCATGTGGATGGTGAAAGAGATGAAAAAGTGTGTGGGATGGCTCTGAGAAGTCTCCTGTGCATGGGATGGTGACCAGACAGAGGACCATCAGGTTGGAGGACAGAGAGGAAAGTCCTTTCCTGATATGATGTGTGGAAGAGGCTTTACCCTCAAGTAGAGATGTTCATAGTGCAGTTAAAATAGGTGGGACTTGAAGTAGAGATGTGGGAATTGTCACCCTCAAGGATCAGCGTGGAGTCGTTGGGGTAAAGATCTGAGCAGTGCCAGTTTTCGGAAGAGCCAACCTGGCTGAGGAGCTTTATGTGGCCGTAATCCGAGAAGGTAGCACAGGTCTCTTTCTGTTGCTTCCTGTCAGCCTGTGAACCTTAAATTAACTATTCCATGATCATGAGCAGTAGAGAGAGTAAGTAGCCTTACACTCAAATTTGCAGGAGTTTTAAATTTTAATATTTCTTATTTATTCACAATATTGTAATTGAATATTTTGGAACTATCCCGCATATGAAATATGCAAGGTTCATAATTTTTGAAAGGGAAGGTTAGGAGAATATATGAAATACCTTTAAAAAGTTAAAATTATGTTAAATCCTTAGTACGCAATAGTGCTTGAGGTTTCCAGCGGTCTGCAGAGCACCCTCAGGATAGAAGTGGAGATTTGCCCATCACATGGGGACACCATACAGTGCTTAGACCTTAGCTGTGCAAGTCACTTAAGGTTTTGTTACCTCGTGGTGAAAACAAGGTGATGATAGAGATTAGTTCATGGGTTTATGGTAGAGGCGGACCGTGCACAGCCCCTGTCACAGAGCCCTGCCTGCAAATGTCAGCTGTCTTCATTAATAACGTTTCCTTCAGGGTGTTCCTGGGACAGGTTTGGGGGTGATTGTGCCATTATGCAGTGGGTGTTTTACAGGTTTGTATTGCTTTCCTTTTGGAAAGGATATTTTTAATTTATTTATCTACACACTAACACTTAAGGAGGCCAGCGGCATGCTAGGTTTCTTGATCAAAGTCATGATTTCACGTGACTGGCAGCCCTGTGTGGCCATCAGGCAGGCACTCCGTGGAGGAGACCCAGTCCAGCTTCCCTCCCACTGCAGTGTCCTACGTGCCTTGTGTTTTCCCCGGTAGTCGTTAGAATTGATGATGGCAGTTTCCAAAGCAGGGAGAAAAAGGGAGCAGGAAACTTATTCTGACCTAGATATTGCAGGATGTTATGAGACTATTCAAATCCTTGTCATCTCACTCTGGACTATTGCAAGAGTAATAAGTGGCCATCTCTATTCTTTGTTACGCACCTGAACTTCACGTGATTATTGGAGAAATCTTTCTTAAGTAACCCGAAGTCACCACGACCTAGACTGTTTTCGCCGGCTCCTGGCCTTTTCCCGCGAGACCCCGCAGTCCCGTTTGTTGGTGTGTCTGGGACTGAGGTGTCTTGTAGGAGGGCCCGTAGGAGGGCTGCCCCCTTTGATTTCCTTTCTCCACGCTCTTGAATTTTTGTTTTCCTTTTTGTTACTGTCTCCCCGCCCTACCACCCCCTGCCCCAGCTTCCCTGCTTTGAATCATGGGTTTAGGCATATTGAGGCAACATTTAGGCAAATGTTAGGTAAACATTTTTAGTGAAGCTTCATTCTGTTCCAAAATGATGGACTTGAATATAGACTGATGGTCCTTTCTTTAAGAGCACTTTGCTAGATTCTGTCAAAAATTTAAAGGCGCCATCCCTTTGGCAGAAATTCTCCTTATGGAGATTTATGCCACAGAAGTATTTCACACGAAGATGAATGCCCACGGATTTTTGTCATTGCGCCATATGACGTAGGGAAAGACTGGAAGCAACTTAACTGTCCATCAGTAGGGGACTGGTTAAATAGGTCACCGTGCCGACAAATAATGCAATGCTATGTAGCAGTAAACCAAGCATAGACATTTAGGTGCAGATATGGAATGAGCTGTATAGTCTATTGGGAAGGGGCCAGAAATATGCCGTGTATAGGAGAAACAAAGGAGAAAGGATTTAAATTCACATTTATACTCGGCAGTGCATTGAGTGGTGAGATTATTTGCCCTTTTTAAAAAAAGGGAATAAAAAATAAATTAAAAAAATACCATGGGAATATTTTCCCTTTTTAATTTTTTTAAAGAGCCCTTGACATTTTATTCTACATTTTCTTTAAAGTCTTGTGTTGCCATTAGTACTTAATTCATTTCACCATAAAAGAAGACAGAAGCACTTAGGCTCTTGGCCTCTACAGTACACGCACGTGATAGTTGTGGTCTTAACCTTCCTTCCAACGTAAGTGGGACACGAGTGTTTTGTACCTGCTCATGCTTCACACTCTAAGATGTTAAGTACCCAGCAAAAGGAATGTTCTATACTGGGCATTCAGCAGACGTTTCCCATGTTTGTTAAAAGAAATACCTAGGTGAAAACTTGTGGAAGAGACGTGTACATGCTCCTACCCCAAGCTCTTTTCACACCTTTGTTGTTTTGTGAGTCAGTCTCCTTTTTACCTTTGACTCATAACATAAAGAGAGTTAAAACCAGAATCCATCAATGGTTAAAAGTTTGTGGGTGAGATGAAGACAAATAATATTGATAAAGAACTCTGAAAGGGTAAACCACATTCCCCACATGTGGTTCTTTTGCACTGCAGAATTGTCACAGTGAGATATTCTTTGAAATAGCCATGGCCTTGCATGTGCACGGCGGACGAATGCAGAATACTGTGCGTGCAAACCAGTGTACACACTAGTGTGCCCTGGTTCAGATTTGTAACTAACCAGAGATGGCAGTGATGTGTTAAAAATGTGGGGCGCCTGGGTGGCTCAGTCAGTTAAGTGTCCGACTTCGGCTCAGGTCATGGTCTCGCAGTCCATGTGTTCAAGCCCTGCATCTGGCTCTATCCTGACAGCTCAGAGCCTGGAGCCTGCTTCACATTCTGCGTCTCCCTCTCTCTCTCTGCTCCTCTCCTGCTCATGCTCTGTCTCTCTTACAGAAATAAATAAACATAAAAAACGTATTTTAAATGTAAGCTTGTGTCTTGTCATTTGTTTATAAAATGTGATGCTGAACCCATTATTTTCTGATACTGACATTGCCCTCTTATATTGTCCATTAAATTACTCATTACTACTCCTCTTCTTCAGGTGAAGATAAGTACATACTAGAAAATAAATGTAGCTCTGAAGGGGAAAAAGCTCAGGTTTGTTATGGAATATGACCTTTCTATCTTTATTAAAGCTGCCAAATGTGGACTTTATAGTCCTGGGATGATTTGTATGTAGATGATGATTGTTTAGGTTAAAACTTGGTACCTTTTCTGGGTGTTTTCTCAGTTAAATTAATCCTTATGTTTCAACATAAACTGAGGCAGAACAAGTTTCTGTTTTAGCCATTCTCCCTAAATTTTGTTTCAGTTTTATTTCCAACTGAATTTAATAATTGAAAGCCTCTTGTGGTTAGGAATCGTGTTTGAGACTGGTGGAATCTAATTATTTTGAACTTTTAAAGCCTTAAAAAGTGAAATGTAAAGCCATAGTAGAATTTTCTGATAGCTTTCCTAGTCTATTAGTTCAGTGCTGCTTATTTTAGAGGGGACAGTATCTAAATTGAAATGCGTATTCATTATAGTTGTAATGGTCTCTCTTTCAACTCTTTTAGAAGTCCGTTCATTTAGCTACAAAGAGAAATAAAAAAAATTTAAAAGGCTAATAAGCATAGGACACGTGAGCCGTTCCTGTTTCTTAAGTGAAGTTTACAAAAAAAAAAAAATGTGTCTGCTCCCTGCCCATAAACTGTGCGTGCGCACACGCGTGTGTTTGAGGAACTAGAGGGGGTCTGCTCATTTGTTTGCCCATTGTGAGGCTGTCCAGCACCTTTGTGGGTTTTTCTGTAACGGGGAAGGCCCTGAATGGAGGCCTTGTGCCCTACTTGATTTGAAATCCTTGCTGTTCATCTAAAGGCGCCCGCAGGGCACCCAGCGGGGTGTCTGTGTGACAAGTAGGGTCTGGGGTCCGGAAGAGAGGCTCTGGGGGTGGGGGTGGGGGGTCAGCGAGAGAGCTGTAATCATCTTTCAGCCTCGGCTTTTGTCCCCCACAGCCCAATTGTTCCCCTCTGCTGGCAGCCGGATTGAAGAGACCCTTTTGGGTGTCCCGGATTGCGTGTGCTCACTGAGGCCTCACCTAACTGTTCCCAGATTAAAACCTGGACAACTGGGCTTTAACTCTCTTACAAAAGCATAGTGCTAACTGGGTATTATGCGTTCCTTTTAGAGGTTAGATATTTTGCTTAATTGCGTGTGTGTGTGTGTGTGTGTGTGTGTGTGTGTGTGTGTAGATGTATTTAAAGGACAGAAAGGTTGCTCAGGAAATGCTGTGTTGCAGGCCTGCCCTTCCTGCACAGCCTGTTTAAAACCAGCACTTGGCTGGTTAAATCTGGTTCGTACAGTTTGTGTACTTTGTAGTACTAGCTATTGGTCCAAAGTTTCTTGGCTTAAGAAACCGTGTAATTTTAAGTGTATGCTGTGTGAGAAAGGGGTGGGGCAGCAGAAGCTTTTTATAGGGTTTCAACTAATAAACATCAATTTTTAAAGTCATATTTTGAGGATTTAACAGGAGAAGTAGAACTCGTATATAATGTTTCTTTAATACTAACCAACACTGACAGGGAAAGGGAGAGGATTTTATTTTTAAGTGATATTTCCCATTCTTTTTTTCCCTCCCCCATCAGAAACTGGTTTTTCAGCTTTCGGCACCAATTAAGACATGCTGTAATAAGTATTTTCCATTCTGTGCTGCTGTTGGACTTTGGATGTAAATGGTGCTAGAACGTTGAGTAACTGAGCATACATAACCAGCTAGAGACTGGGTATATAGTAAGTTGGGTGGGGTGTGGTATTTGATTTCTATAATAGTATTTCAGTATAATACTGAAGCCGTGCTGAATACCTCTTGGAAAAGTGTTCAACAGGATGCCAGAAAGGCCATGTTAATGATAAGTTTCTCATACCTCAGCAGGTTTTCTGGGTGTGTTTCGCTTCCCTACTGCTGTTTTATTCTTTACTGTGGTTCTCTGGAAACTGTACCACGTGAACATATGGAATTCTGTGCAGGAGCGTTTATTGGTTTTGTAGAAACCCCAGGATACCGTGAGCTTAATAACGATGTTGTTTTGTGGGTTATCGAGAGGACATACTAAAAGTCAGTTGATAATAAAATTTTCATTAATTATTTTAGCATTTTCAAGGTACTACTAAAGGCAGCCCAGCCAAAATCAAAATTAAACATTAACGCGAGCTTTTGGTTTGCTCTGGTTTAAAGGAGAGTTTAGTCGTAGCTCATCTCTTTCCCTGTCTTTTACTTACTGTTATCTTCTTGCAAAACTCAAATATGGTGTTTAGTTTGGATGGTCACAGTAAATTTAGTTGTATATGTGTGTGTGTGTGTGTGTGTGTGTGCGTGCATATATATATATATATATGCACGCGCACACACACGTATACATATATATGTACGTGTATATATGTATATAATTTTTTTTGCTCTTGATTCACTGCTTTGTCATTTGTTTCTACTTCCGATAAAGTATTAAATGATAACTATAACATATTTCTTTGTCTGCTTAAATGTAATATAAAATTGACAGTTTGTGATAAGCCTTTGCTTTGTTTTGGTTACAATTTCACTGAGATATTTATGGAGTGCTTTATATCTGTGTTTGTTTAGGACATGTCTCAGGAAGGCTATGGAACTAGGTCTCAACCTCCTTTGGCTCCTGGAAAACCTAACCACGAAGACTTGAACTTAATACAACAAGAGAGACCATCAAGTTTACCAGTAAGACATTAATGTGCTGATTTGGAAATGTAATGAGTTAAAGATTTTTAAAAAGAGCTGTTATTTTTGCTTGTTCCACTGAATATTAAGACTCGGGGGAGAAGTTTCTAGATGTCAGATATATTTGTGATTTATTAATGTTTTAGGGCTTTATTCTGGATACGCCTCTTTCATCTGGAAGTATCTCTGGGTCCAGCTGCAAGGTTTATTACTCAGCTGATGGGTTTGTGGCAGAAAGGTGTTGCTGTTGGACGGTTGTGCTGTGCCCATCCTGTTGCTTTCTGTAGTGACACAGAACAGAGGTACCTATACAAGAGTTAAACGTGAAGAAATTCCCACTTGGCAAATGATCACAAATGATGAATGAGATAAAGCATCCGGTGGTAGCATCCCATCTTCTGGGACTAGACGTCATGAGAAGTCAGCCAATCCTTTTCCACCCAGATGAAAGCATTTTAGTTTAAATTTGGAAAAAGCAGTCTTTTAAGTATTTCCACCAGCAAATACAGTATGGTGATTGGGATATATATTGATTAGGGTAGTAGTTCTATTATAGGGAATCATGTTGATGCCTGTAAAGAGTTCATCT
Source organism: Hyaena hyaena (assembly GCF_003009895.1). Taxonomy (NCBI): domain Eukaryota; kingdom Metazoa; phylum Chordata; class Mammalia; order Carnivora; family Hyaenidae; genus Hyaena; species Hyaena hyaena. The sequence continues at coordinate 489,819 of NW_024080714.1, read as the reverse complement.
GTTGTTGTTTTTTTGTTTTTTTTTTAAATGGGTAGCCTAATTTAAACGAGGTTTTCCTTATAAACCAAAAGAGTCCATCTGTGCAAATAAATTTTTATACTTCTTTTTTGTTAAAATATTTTGATTTGAAGAATTATTATTGCTTCATCTTTATTATGTTTCATTTCAGGTGGGAGTTCAGGCTAGCCAGGATTTTTAATTTGAATTTCAAGCATTTTACATTAGGTAATATGATATTACTTCTAAACATTTGAGAACCAGCATTTGTAATCAGTGTTCTACATGACATTTGGCTTGCATACTGTACCCATCTTTAAGTTACGTGTAGCCTTAGAGAAGAAGGTAAGTGATGGCTACAGGGTGTATAGTATCTTTGAAGCTGATGAACGTGTTTTTGACATAATTTTTTAGCTTTTACTTCTGTGATGGGAGGTGGGTGAAATCTGTTGTGGTCATCTGATAGTCAGCACTGGAGTGTTTATTGTCTAGTTATTTGGTTTTTGAAAGAATGAAAGAGGCGATGGATTCTGCGTTTCGTGTTGTAAGCTTTTCTCTTTCGTGGATGGCTGGCGGCTGTGTAGTATGTTTATGCGCATGCAGCTGAGCACCTCTGATAAATGTAACCTTTGCTGAACGTTTGGAAATTACCTTGTGGTTTTAGGACTTTTCAGTGGACTCTCGGGAAGCAGATGGACGACGAATTCCACTCCCCCCCTACCCCCACCAGATTTTTACAGTGTTTAGAGAAGCCCACTTTGTAGGTGTGCCACTGGCTAGTGATGCGTCCTGTGCTGCAGGTTGGAAAAGCTGCTGTAAATTGATACAGATTTTTTATGTAGTTATAAGAATAGTTTGTGGCGTGCTGCTTTCTTCATATCCACTTGAACTCTGGAGTCATTCACTGGGCTCTGCTGCTTTTCATGGCTCTGCGCGGAAAGGGGGCGTTGACACTCCGCTAGCTCCACGGCACAGTTAGGGAGGGAATGAAAGCTGGAAGTCCCAGAATCTGACGGAAGAGTTTCGCTCTCGGATGGTGCTTTTTAAGCCGAATATTGAAAAAGGGGCCAAAAGCATTATAGGAAGTGAACCCATCTATTCATCAATAGTTCAAGTTTTTCTGAATTGTTCTGTTTGCATACATATAATGACTTGCTTTCTTCCTTAATCTTCTCCATGCCTGATTTGTAAGAGGACTTACAGTTGTTCATGATATGAATTTTCTTACGTGCTTAAAAAAAAAAAAAGAAAGAAAGAAAGAAATGCCCCATTTGGTATTTTCTTTCCGTTTTTGTAACTCTCAGGTAAATAAGATGCTGACTGATGCAATAACATTTCGCTAAGCTTTTTTTAGGGAACAGAATCTCCAGGTTTTGTGGTGAGTATATGGAAATATCAGTTATTGAATTAAGGACAAACCATAGATCAGCTGGTGTACCTAGACACCCCCCCCCCACCTGCTGCTAATCTGTTAACATGAAAATTGGCTTTATTTAAATGAATTTTAGCTTGCCACTTTTCTTTTAACAGGCGTCGTTTGTGTAGGAAGTTTCTGTACAGGGTTGACTAATATATTTTTAGCCATGTGGATGTAGCATCAATATGTTATACACAATTAAGGTAACCAGAGTTTTGGGGCAAGATTTGTTGGTGTTCTATATGGCTCTAATATCATGTAAGTTTAGTGTTACTTCTATTAAATATTTTAGGTCTCCCACTTGGCTAAGTTGCTACTGTAGGTACTGTGAAACTATATTGTTTTTATATCTGAATTTGCTATTGGGTAATTTGTTGATTTATGCTGCATTTTTGATTCATGTGTCAGTGATAGAATTTTGTCTTTTTACAAAGGCAGTCTATCATATGTGTAACCTGTAGCTTGTAATTTGGAACCAAGGAAGTTGTGGGTCTTTCCTTTACATTTTAAAAAATGTGGAATAGTGATTCTAACGTATGATTAAGTCTTCACTCATTGTATGTGTGACTGTTAAGAAGGAAGCTTCTTCATCTTTCTGATTATATTGAAGACAGATATTGTAATATTTTCCGCATATGCGGTACTTTTTTCTAGCATGTTTGTTACACAGTTCCATTTCCATTATGAGAAGTCAAGGTGTTTCCAGTGTCCTTATGCTGGATCTATAATTTGATCTCTCCGTAAGTTGTCCTCCTTCCGTTGTTTGAACTGGTATCTGTCTGTATTTGCATGTCATTAAATTCTTGGTGATCTTCAGGGGCTAATGCATTTATGTCTTCCAGCTGACTTAGATCTTGAAATCAGCCACAGGAAAGCAAATAACTCATAAATTAATACTTGTCCTCTTTTGTCTTGGGGCCATGACCAGTGGTATTTACTTACCACTTAATTCACTCAGACCTAAGCCCAGAACAAATCTTTCTTAATAATGTCCACTTACTGCTGTACCTCTTAATCAACAGCCTTTCCCCCATTGAGATACTTTAGCTTACAGACCCTTGATGTTACCATTATTAACAAATCTTAGCATATAGCAGATATTGAAAGTACCTTGCAGAACTCTATCTCCTTGGAATATTATCACTTAAAATTTAAGCACACTGTTTAGTTTTTCTACCTCGAATATTGATATGAAATGAAGTCAGCATTTAAGCAAAATACACAGTGGAAGGTCAGAAAAATGCTACGACTTATTAAGTATTTTGTGAGCAGTAAGTGTAGCGTAGTTTCTATTTTAAGATAACCCCTCTAAATATTATTTAATACACTTTTTTGCTGTGTCTTTTGTTACATCTTTATTGCTTGTGCCATTTACTGTTTATCTTTCTCTTACACTTATTTTTATAGCTGTCTTGGCGCCCCTGTTAGACTAGGATCTTTTCAGAGTATTTATTATGTTTTATTCAGTTGTATTTTCCTAATAAGATTTTATGTAAAAACTTCTAAACATGTTTTTCCTCTGGTTTCAGAATTTTCTTTTCATTGCTTAAAGGATTTTTTTCCGGGGTATTGAATTGCTATCAGTAGAGCCTATATTCTCTGATGATCCTTAGACTAAAGGGTCATGGGTGCAATATCTGTATTAGCAGGGTGGGGTTTTCCTTAAAACCATTTTCTATTATTATAAAATGACATTTTACTTGAACCTGGTAGCCTTAAGCTTCTAGGGAAGAAGTGGGCACTTTTAGACAATGAAGCCAAAAATAGTGCGAAAACCTTCTTTTCTTAGTAATACATGTTTTTTAATTGTAAAAATAAATAAATTGACAGGAACAATCAGCATAATTTCAGTAAGTGCAGCACAGATATGTTGTTAATAAAATCTGTATAAACATGTATACAAGGAAGTAAACAAACGAAAGGTTTGATTTTCTTTCTTGTTCCGGGTAAACAGCGCTTTCCCCACCAGGGATCTGAGGAGCCCTTCCTTCTCTTCAGCTTGGCAGTCAGTGATCTGGTTTCTTCTCCTTGGGAGAGGCCTCCCTCCAGTCTGAGTTTCAGATAGTAGGTCCATTATTCTGTTTGCCTCAGATACAGAATACCGTCAGTCCCATTCCGACAGCCTTTGGGAAGGCGCAGCAGGTCATTAAAGATCTCCTTCTGACCCTTTCTTCTTTAAATAGGAAGTATCTAAAGAGGTGGACCTAAAAAGGGATTTGGGTATCTCTCAGAGCTCAGTAAAACACCCTCAGTGTCGCGTGGAACAGTGCCTAGGGCACCTTTGTTGAGTTTGCAATTAGAAGGGAATATTGAGGTTTACATAAAACATATGTTTTTTGGCCCTTTGTGAAAGGAAGGAGGTAGTAAACGCTGGTTGTTCTTTGAAATAGAGGGTGTTAAACAGGATATTGGAAGCCTGAAAGAGGATGGTTGGAAAACTGTTATTACCAAGAATATTCTTTGGGGGTTAGGTATTAGCAACATAGCCTACAATGATCTGCCTTCCCGGATAAAGAATACTCTGTGCGTGTTTGTTTTTTAAATCTTCAGTGGCACTTACGTTGGATAGTGGTAAAAGGTCATGTACTTTGACAGCATATATGAATATTGATGATACGTTAACAGGGACATTTTAAGTGTTGTAGATTTGATAATACAGATCCTGTGAACAATTGGAAACCGTTGGAAAAAGGTTGGTGAAGCGGTTTTTAACTGGATTTTGCTTTTCACTAAGTTCTCAACCCAACTGAAAACACAAATTGTCAAAATGTTCTTAACCTGTTAGGTGGCAGGTTTTTGCCAAAGTTGAAATCTACCAGGTAAGAATTAGATGTATGGCTACTGAATGAGCTCTTCCCAAACTTTAAAAATATGTTTTAATAAATAAAACTTGACTTAACTGGGTTTCAGTAAAAGGTTAAGAGTATAGGTGTCTTCCGTTGATTGATCTTCTCAAATCATTCTGAAGGTTGAAAGAATTGTAAGTTGATAAAAGAGAAACCTAATCTGTTGTCACTTTATTTCAGTGTTGAAGCACTGATAATGCCTGTGTGTAGCTGATGATGTAAGCTGTTTATGAGTGTTTCTAAATGTTATTAGAGCCGGTTGAGTTTAGGAGTTAGGGAAGCCATTACAAGTGAGCCATCATGGAAGGGACAGGAGGTTCTCTGACGGATGGAGCCTTGTCAGGGAGAATCTGCAGATATACTTCATCAGGGACATAGTTTCCAAACTGAAGGTACAGACACATTTTGATGTCTTGGCAAAGTTTTAAGTGGAACACGCAGTAGTTGGGTTTCTTACATAGGATTTACCATATTCTCAAATGTAATTTTAGTAGCTGGTCTATTCCATATGGAGACATCAGTTCTTTTTGGATTAAGGTTGAGAGAAACACGTGAGGACCTTACCTTAAAAGTCTGAATTTAGGGAAAGTGATAGTGACTTTGACAGATGTTATTTTCCAGCATGGACTATTTCTTTAAGGTGTGATGTTCTGTAATTTTATCCCCTAGAATATCTGTGTGATATTGGCAGTCATTTTGAAAACAGGGGATGATACTGGAACTTGAACAAGGTAAGAAGTAGTAGGAAGTGGGAAAGTAGGTTTCTCCTTCTTTCAAAACAGTCTTCCACTTAAATGTTTGTTCTGTAAATGAATACCCAATAAAACCTCGCCAGTTTGGATTTCTTCCAGGTAAAAGCAGGTTAAATATATGGAAAGTTTGAATAAATTAATATTTAAAAAGAACTAGAGTTTGCTTTTAAATAACTGAAGTGTTTGTGTGCAAAGTGCTTCTAAATTGAGATCTTCAGCCCTGTTGAAATAAGTGGATAATTCTAAATTTATTATAGCTGAGCTATTTGCTTAGTGGCAATATGTTATTTTTAAAAATTCATTTAATTTTTAAAAATACTTTAAGCATACCCCCTGCAAACTTTTTCACATAACGTTCTGAAGATTTCCATTCAAAATCTGGGGGAAATGAATTTCAACCCATTTTATGGGACTGTCAGTTCTCAAAAAATTAATGAAAGAGAACTATAAAAAATAGACACTGGACAAAATTGGAGATGAAGACAGACTGAACATAACTGATTTGCAGGATATTGGTTTTGATAATAGAAAGATAACTATGATCTATAGTTGATAAATGAGGCTCATTAAATAAGGGTTGAAAAATGCAGATGTGCCTGGCTGATAGAAAAGTCTGCGTACAGGCTTTGCTCTAACAAATTGGCGATGGGAAGGTTTGGGGCCGGCTTGCAGCTCTTCAGATGACCTGGGGAGAGGCTGTGGAGCCTTCTCTGTGGCCCCCCCAGGCCGGGCCCATGCAGCTCCCAGGTCTGTCCACAAATAGCCACAGAACCACACCTGGACACATGAGCCTCTCTGACAGACCAGCTGTCTCTATGCACAAAGGGGAGCGAAGTCGTGTTTGTCTTCAGTATAAAACACAGAAAAGCAGTGTGGGGGGAATTCTTGGCATGGGGGCTTGGGTAGGAGAGTTTGTCACGCAGCGCAACAGCTTCAGGTTTTAATTTTAATTTTTTATGCCAGGGCTGATGTTCAAAGGCACCTTTTCTCACTCAGGACTGCTGTTTCTACAAAAGGCGGTTCTTGGCATGTTGAGCTAGAAATCCTCCTTCCTCCTTTCTTCATGGTGCCCCCCCTCTTCGCTGGTACCCACGGGGGTCATCGGGCTTCCTCCAGTTTTGCAGCCATGGCCGATGTAAGGGGTCGAATGTGTTTTACTTTGCATCACCCAAGCTCCGTGGGAAATAGATTTTAATTTACAAATTTCCACTTTGTAGGTAACTGAAGGCAAACATCTAAGTTCTATAATAGGAGATCTATAACCAGCAGGAGCTCATGGTAGCATTTGTGGGCTGGTTACTTGCTTTTATTTTTCTTTTCGACTGGAAGTAACTATTTTTAATATTAACCATCAGCTTAGGAGAGGAAATAAATATATGTAGGGAGCAAAATTTTTCATTCTTCCCTCACAATGTAGGATTTTAGAAGTGTCTCTCTCTTCCTCATCTTTTTCTTTTGCCTTCTCTAAATCGTTGTAAAATAACTGAATGGTCTTGTTTTCTTTTGTTTGGGTCAAGAAATTTTAGCTGAAAATTGTTACTGTGTGAAAGAAGATTATTGACTCAACAAGCCTTCAATTTTCCGTGAATAACACTCCCACCCCCTAGCTTCAGGAGCACGCCGTGCATGCATTCTATTTTAAAATACAGACTGTAATTTAAAACAGGCAGTTTGATGCCCCACTGAACTTTGTTTAAGCCTGGAATAAAAGAGGGGGGAAAAAAAGCTTTAAGCTACAAAAAAGTGACTAAGCTTTCTCAACCACTTTTCTTCATAATGCATTCTATTTAAGAAAAAAAAAAAAAAGCTGTCAGGTACTATTGTTGTCTCTTTCCACAGGACCTAAATTTTATCCAATGTTAAATTGTGGTGTGTGTGCCTTTTCACTTTATTTCATTATCAGGCTGTCGTTTGAATTTTCCAAGTGTTCAGAGCAGCAGTCCCGTGCAGTGGAATCTCTGTACATACATTTGTGCATTTTGTCCCTGTTCTGTGCGTGGGAGAGCATGAATTCTAAAATTCAACATAGAATTGTTAGCATTCAGTCATTGGTAGCCAATTTTCTAGAGTTCTCTTGATTTAACTAGTACCTGATCATTAGACCAGGATGATAGTAAATAATCTTAGGGCTAACTATTTAGATCAGATTATTATAAAAATGATTATCTGGAAGTCATTTAAATCACTTGCCCTTTTTTTCTCTTCACAAAAAAGAAAATGAGCAGCATATGATGACTCGTATGGAAGGAATGATGACTTTATTGTGACAAAGGAGTATATTTTGACCTGGACACCTGTTCTAATGATGATGCTGAATGGTAAACAGGGCTAAATCTTAGCTAAGGTTCTGGCTCGTGTATGCCCTTAAGTAATGACTCATGTGCAGCTCCAGCAATGGTCTCCCTCCCATTTCTGGCTGCCATTTGCTTTTGAACATACTTCAGGATTTGGAGTTGCCTGATTGAGTCCATAGCTTTATTATGCAGGTCACGGGAGAGCCACTTACGGGGCCTTCTTACGGAGTCTGTCTATCCCATCCCGGAGATTGCAGACGGCTCCCTCTCCCCGCTGTGGAATCAGTTTAGCAGTTTGACATATTTGAGTGTAGGGAAGTTTCAGGAGAAGGAGAAAGGTTTATATTGAAAAGTTGAGAAGCGCATATACCAGGTAACTTTATGACCATCTGGTATAAAGAGGGAGAGGCAGGAAAAAGAAACAAACAAGGAAGCTGCAGGACAATGAAATCTTACCTTTGTAACGCAAGGTCTGATGCCTTTTCCTTATTAGGCATTAATAAGGAAACCCTTATTAATGGATCAGTGGCAACCCAGTGGAGACCGGTCTCTGAGCCAAAATAATCAGCAGTCGGTTTTAATTTTGTGCTGGTGTAAGGAAGACCCTCATGGTCTGTATCTGAGGCCTCCAATCACTTCCAGCCCTCCAGGTTTACATGTGTGTGCTAGAAAGTGACTGACTAAGCACTCTGTGCTTCTTAAATGGAGATTTACCACTAATGGCAATAGTAGCAACCCAGAGACACGAAAACCACTGTTTGTTCTTGAAGAACCCAAGTCAGTTTCATGAAAAAAGGCCCCTGCATTTTGTGCTGCCTCCCACCTCTGGAGCTCCTTGGTTTGATCTGGGTAGGGCAGTGTGTTACAACTCTTACTTGGTATTTAATACCATCGTTGTGAAAGCACGGAGTGGGGTCCCCTGAGACAATGCTACATACGCTGTACCTGATCCACAGGTAAATGCTGTCTCTTAAAGTTGGCAGGGATTGAGCGAGCACAGCGGAATCCTGCCCCGTCTGAGACTTGTACCCTGATACTGAGACCTTCCCAACCCCCCCTCCCCCCAAATTTCCCATGTACGGTAGAGATCTTTCATCAGTCTTTATTTTTTTCCCATGGGTGTGGGTGGTTGAGAAGTGCAGTGATTTAGTTAACACCTTCTAATGACCCCAAAAGTATGCGGTTGGTCTTTTGTAATTATCTGTCTCTGGAGAAAATGTGGCTTCAAAATAATAATAATAATAATAATTATATATAATAATTTATTGAACTCCGTTTCTAAAAGGCTCGTCTTGTATAAATAAAACTTTCAGTTAACTAACACTGGAAGTTGCTAGTAAAAGAACAGCTATGCCCAGAGTAAGGGGTCTTAGAGAATATTGTAGACGTGAGTTCCACGAACTTTAAAGACATGCCCTTCTTGACATCTGTTTTGTCTACTCAAAGCCAAATCCTACCCCAAGTTCTATTTTTGAAAGTCTGGTACTTTCAGGTTACCAAGGCAAGTGAATTGTTCCCTGCCTTTTATTTATGCAAAGCCTTTATTTTCAAAACGCCTTCATTACCACTGGAGGCAGGGAGACAACTTAAGAGGTGAGTGTATTATCTCGCTAATGAGGTTGAGTCAGATTATTAAAAAGTGATGGCAGTGAGAATGCTGAGGGAGAAAATTGTTGAAATAAAGGGAGGGATGAATGATAGATGCTTTTAAGGTTTTTAAGCTGAGTGGCCAGGAGATGAGTGTTGGCGATGACAAACACAGGGCTGATGTGGTGGTGGGAGTTGGTTCAGGGAGAAAAGGGAATAGCTCAGAGATGTTATGCGATTAAAAGGCAAGTCCTGAATAAATCCGCTTGAATTCTAAAACTCCTAAAAGAAAGCATTTCATCTTTGTTACCCAAAACCTTATTTTTCGTATAATTCTTTTATGTAAGAGATAAAACATTGTCATAAATAGGAACTGATGTTGAATGAATGACAGCAGTGGCTGTAACTGCCCATTTCACTACAGTTCTTGGAGATGATTTGAAGAGTGTTGCAGTTTGTGTAAACAACTCAGCAGATGTACCAGAGCGTTGCTATAGCTCTAACATGGAGCCAGACAAGAGGGCCATCTCAGAAATAGATGGAACTATGTATAATTCAGTTAGGAATCATGGCTGGCCCCATTGCTTTTGTTTTTAGGAGAAGCCAGTAAGTTTATATCCCAATATGATCCTATCCTGGCTGGGGTGGGGCCAGGTGACTTTGTATTGCTTTGTTTGGCTCACTTTGGAATGATTTAGACTTTGTTCTGATTGCATTTCATTCTGGAGGGGCATCCCTTAGGTTCGTGTATATCGTTATGACTTCTGTTCTGAAACTTATTTTGAGGATGTGCATTGGTGAGCCTCCTATACAAATTTCACGTTTTTACTTGTTTGTTTGTTTTTCTTTTTGGAGGCTGTGCAACTGTGGGAGGGGCGGGGGAACCTGGTTTGCACGTGCTGTTTTTGAAGGCTGTTCTCTTTTATGGTGTAGAAGCAGTTGCTCCTTTGAATACCTTGAGTTTCTGTGATACATTTAAATCCCAGCCGAGGAAATAGAGCCTTAGGGAGATTACCATGAACTCTGAACAGACTTCTCTTGGTGTTTTAAAATTAAACCCCTCTCTCCCCTTCCCCCTCCCCCTCGTGTTTAAAGCACTGCCATTTTACTTCTGGTATAAAGAGCAAAGGTTTAGTATTAATGAGTTATGAAAATGTGTGTAGTCTTATGTATTTTGCTTCAGAGTTTTTTAAAGCTCTCATTCCCAGATGAGAAAATAAAGACTCCACAATGGCAGGAAACTGGACTCGACGTTCCCGCGGTGGTAGAGTCGCAGTGAATCTGTAGCTCATCTCGTTGCAGCAGCTGCCTGCATCTGTTCTGATGTACACCTGAGTGCCCTTCAACTTTAGTTTTCCAACTTAAGACCTTCTCTCTTTTGAAACACTGTTTTGCCAGTTTAGATTAAAATTATGAGTGTCTTCGAATAAATACGAATATGTTCAGATTTTCCCAAGTGGTTTTGCTTTTTCATAGTCACTCTATTTGTCTTTCCTCGGCCAGCATGCCTAAATGTTGATATCCTCGATTAATGCACAAGATTTCACTTTACACATAAAAGCTCAATTACATTTACCAGTCATTTATTGACTACCTCCTGTGTTTAAGATTTTATGTTAGATGTAGGAATAACGTAAAAATAAATTTTGGATTATCTTATTAGTGTTCTTTTCTGTAACACATGCAGCAATAGGAAATCAACAAGAAAACATACCTCTATGCAGAACGCCTGTTATTGGAAACTCTTGTTATCTTCAGAGAACCATCTATAAAATCTGCACAATTCATACTTTTAGCAAGTGTAATATCACAGAAATGTTTTGCCATTCTGTGGAAGTTTGGGATATTGGAAAAGGTATGAGCAGTGACAGCTCTATCGAAATGAAGTTAGCCTTCTCTGCAAGGGATTTCAGGTGGCATTTAGTCGGGTACTAGAAGTGCTTGTTATTTTAGGGGAAGAACACTGTACACACTTGTATCAACATTTGGTGTGGTTCACTAATGATTCTGTTGGCTTTCTTGAGGGATTTTGTGAGGGGTCTTATTATTTCCACTCCTTTATTTTTCTGACTTAATTTTCATTCTATTTTTATAGGGATGAAAACAAGATATTAAAGTTCTAGCCATCTTTGATATAATTCTGGCCCTTTCTGGAAGCATCAGTTTTTAAGAAGTGTATCTAAATATGCACATTATGGTTCACCAAGCACATTCACACATATGATCAATTTAGTTTTATCGCCTAGAAGCTTCACCTTGACCCCGTGTGTTACGCGAGATGGAACATACATAAAACTTCTTGTGTGGTACTTGCCTTATGTGTAAATGCTCAGTAAATGTCAGTTTCTTACATTTGTTTGCCGCTCTTTTGAAACTTACTTAGCTGCCCGTGCCCCCCGTTAGGGTTGCCAGTCTACCCGTCTTCCCCAAGATCCAGTATCCCCTTCCCCTGGATGAAGAAACCCGGGCAGAGACCTTGTAGTGTCCCAGTGACTGTGGCAGCTGACTGTTGGCCAAAAGTTTATCTCACTGACTCCTCACCCGTTAGACTCCATTGTTGGGCCTCCCAGTATGTGGACCTCTTCGGATCAAGTGTGTTGGTGTGAATACCACTGGGATTCCTGTGCATTCGTTTTGATTTTGCGTTCTTCATTTTTATTTACCACATACCAGAAGAATGTGTATATGCGAAAACTGCATTAAATACGTTGCAACTCAAAACAATCCTAATGGGCTCTCCCACATTATGGTTAGAGTTGTGCAGGTAACTAAATGGCTTTTCCTTTTCCTTTTTTAAATGTTTTTATTTTATTTCTGAAAGAGAGAGAGACAGACAGACAGACAGCATGCGCAGAGGAGGGTCAGAGACAGAGGGAGACACAGAATCTGAAACAGGCTCTGGGCTCTGAGCTAGCTGTCAGCACAGAGCCCGATGCGGGGCTCGAACCCACGAACCATGAGATCATGACCTGAGCCAAAGTTGGACACTTAACCAACTGAGCCACCCAGGCTCCCCTAAATGGCTTTTCTTGCTCTTTCCAACTTGTGGTATTATCTGGGAGTGATAAAATCACCTAACAGAAGATACAGAAAAGAAAAGGCATGAGGAAAGGCATGGATAGAAATCTACTTTGCTTTCAGTGAAGTCTGCCTTAGATAAACTCCTTAGATTTTGCAAAGGGTTTTCAGGTTTCTGAGGCAGCCATAACCGTGGGAGCCATAGTGGTTATCCAGGAATACCTGGCTGTGACTGGTGACACACCTTGCGTGGGAGGCTGAAGGTGCTGCAGTAGGTAAATAACTTAAGATACCTCCTAAGTCAAATACATTTCCCCTCCCTCTCCCTCCAGTACACAGAGAGGAAAGGGCAGGGATCATGGGGGCCATGCATAAATAATTTTATTACTATAGAAAACACAGCTTTTGGAATTCTCTGGCTTTTTTCAGCCCAACTAATTAGATGACATTGATTAAGTATGTCATTTTGAGTCAGGTAGTGTTTTGCAAGGGGAACACTCTGGAAATTACCTTACTTTGGATTTCTTGTACTGCTCTTTTAGACTGTTGTGTTTATTGATGTTTTAACTGTATATCCCTTGGGGCGCCTGGGTGGCTCAGTGGGTTAAGCGTCCGACTTCGGCTCAAGTCATGATCTTGCCCATCAGAGTTCAAGCCCTTTGTCAGGCTCTGTGCTGACAGCTCGGAGCCTGGAGCCTGTTTCAGATTCTTTGCCTCCCTCTCTCTCTGACCCTCCTCCTCCCCTGCTCTCTCTCTCTCTCTCTCTCTCTCTCTCTCTCTTTCTCTCTCAAAAATAAACAAACATTAAGAAAATTTAAAAAAAAAATGTACATCCCAAATAGAGAACTTCTGCCAATGCTTATTTAATAAGTCCCAATATATTTAGCCAGCAGTGGTAGCTAGTGAAAAGGTACCTGGACAAATTATAGAGGAAATGAATATTAATTTAAATTTTTTAAAAATGTTTTATGTATTTCTTGGAGAGAGAGAGAGAGACAGCGTGAGCAGAGGAGGGTCAGAGAGAGAGGGAGTCACAGACTCTGAAACAGGCTCCAGGCTTTGAGCTGGCAGTCAGCACAGAGCCCGACGCGGGGCCCGAACCCACGAACCGCAAGATCATGACCTAAGTGAAAGTCGGACGCTTAACCGACTAAGCCACCCAGGCGCCCCATTGAATGAATATTAATTTATAGTGGTAAATAGAGTAATATATTTTACTTTCTCCAACACATTTTATGAAATATTTTACCATATTCCTTGTGTATGATACTCACTATCGCTAATTTTACTTTTGAATGTATTCACAAACCCAGTTTCTCATCAATACAACAAAATTATATGAAGTTTAATATAATTCATTTTTTTACCCTCTCTGAAGTTTTTTTTAATTCTTAATGTTTATTTCTGAGAGAGAGAGGGAGATACAGAATCTGAAGCAGGCTCCAGGCTCTGAGCTGTCAGCACAGAGCCCAGTGTGAGGCTCAAACTCACAAACTGTGAGATCATGACCTGATCTGAAGTCAGACGCTTAATGGACCCAGACACTCAGGTACCCCGCCTCTCTGAAGTTTTTATGCTGTGGCATTGTAATATAAAAAGTATGACCCAGATACTATATAACTTAATGATTGAAATTTAAGACTATAGATTTCTTCATCTACAAAAGTGTTTAAAAACAGCTTGGCAAACTCTCTCTCTCAAAAATAAGTAAACATTCAAAAATATTTTACTATCTCTCTCTCTCAAAAATAAATAAACCTTTAAAAAAAAATGAGGGGCACCTGGGGTGGCTCAATCCACTAAGTGTCTGACTTTGGCCCAGGTCATAATCTCATGGTTTCTGAGTTTGAGCCCTGTGTCCGGCTCTGTGCTGACAGCTCAGAGCCTGGAGCCTGCTTCAAATTCTGTGTCTCCCTCTCTCTCTGCCCCTCCCGCACTCACACTCTGTGTCTCTCTCTCAAAAATAAATAAACCGTAAAAGAAACAAAACAAAACCAAAAAAAAAAAAAAACAAAAACCCCATTTTGGAAGAGGTGTTCTTCTTCCAACATGTGTCCTTAGGAATGTGAAAATAAATTTGTTTATTTTTAAGTATACCACTGGCCACTTTTAACTGAAAGAGTCCTGTTGTGACAATATTTTCATTTCCTATGATGTTTTTACATAGAATTTATAACCTGTGTGTTTCTAAATAGGAATTGAGCTGACCTGCATGCAGTAAAGCATTTGTATAAACTGAGACTACTCAAAGTGGGATACAGATTTTTAAAAAATGTTTAAAAATAGAGAAGTAAACAAACCATGATAATGCAGTTATCATGAATCACTGTTAAATTTAAGGCTGTGCAGTGCCTGACTGGCCCAGTCCGTGGAGCCTGTGACTCTTGATCTCGGGGTTGTGAGTTCAAGCCTCACATTGGGTATAGAAATTACTTAAAAATAAAACCTTAAAAACATAAATTTAAGGCTGCATTCCTGACAACCTAAGTAGAAGGGGAAAACTGAGGTTACATGATTATTAACATAAAGCGACAACATTTCTTGAAGTGGAATATCACTTTTATAATTTTGTGAGATAATAAAATCTTTTTATTTTGTAAAAGGAAATAGACTATAAAGGAACTATACGATATTCCTGTGAAAATAGTGAATAGCGATGCCAAAATATGGGCTTTCTATTTTTTTTTATAGTGTTAAAGATGTTTTTTCATTTTATTTGAGACAGTTATCTAGAGCTTAAGTTTGGCATCTTGTCATTTAAAGAAATGAGTGAATGAATGGCTGTTTCTTCTATAACTTGCTTAACTGTCACAGTCGTTAAGTCCAGCAATTCTGTCCAAAGGAGTAGCTTATCAAGCTCATTTTCATTTCAGAGTTTTTTTTGAAGATAATAATTTTGTAAGCATAAAATATATAGCAGGATGAAAAGTCATTTAATAAAGAAGTACTTCAGTTGTGAAGTAAGCTTTTCTTTGTTTTGACGGATAGGTGACATGTTGTTTTGTAACTTGGCATTTTTCTGTTGTATGTGTTTATGGGAGAAGATTGCTCTTCTTTGAGTTACAAGATTTGGCCTCACAATTAATGGGGTTGTTCTAAAGTTTACAATGCAGACATTCCACTCACAACTTTGGAGTTATAACCTTGTAATTTGTATCTTCTGGCAAAGTCTAGTGTTTTTTGTTGTTGTTGTTGTTGTTGTTGTTGTTATTTTGGTACCTGTTGACCTGCGCACATCGTAAAATTAGAGATGTGTTCCTCAGGACGAAAAGGACAAATCCACCAACTCCTTCTGAGTTTTAGTGGGAGGAGCCCTGGCGCCGGGGTGATTCCTCCACTTTGAACCCCAGGACCGGGCACGGAAGAGTCTTTGTTCCAACGTGTGTTGGTTGTTGTGCCTAATGCTTCAGAAGGAGTGGACGTGGACAGCAGGCTAGCCAGTGACCCCCTCACTAGGGGACAAGGATCTCGACACCAGTCGTGATTTGAATCCACAGCTCTCTTTGGCTCTTGGCCCTTCATCAGTCTTAACGGGGAAGGAGAACAGGGCTCTGGTGGTTGTTGGAAAGGGGCAGCCGGATCACGCCTCTGTTATTGTGAAGGAATTAGATTCATTTGAGCCGCTAACCATGTGACCGAACTCAACAAAAAGATAACATACATTTATTCTTAAAGAGTAGTAACAATATATATAGGCAAACCACGCTGTTCATTTGTAGGTAGGTCTTGTCGTTCATAACTTCCTGTACGTGAAAAGCCCTGGTGTGGTCATTTCCTCCTTGTAGAGCCTCTTCCAGAACCTTAATTCTTTTGTATTTCATTACCTCTAGGAAAATTACCTGCTCCCGATTTGGGGCGTCCACTTTTACAAATTGTACGGTTACAAAATCACGAAATAGCACTGTCAGCGTCAGCTTTATTTATCTGTGTGTTTTTGGTTTTTTTTTAAGACACACACACAAAAAACCCCTGTAAATTGGGAAATTGTTTCCCTTCAGAGGGCTTAAAAAATATCTTGAGTTTGTTGGGATTAAATTGGGTGGCAGTCAGGGCAGCCGCACTCGTGCAGCTAAAGTGCACAAATCGATTTTGCTCCCTTAGCTGCCTGCTTGTGCCTAAAACAATTTTTGACGAACGCCAGAGTTTCACAGACGTAGGAGTAGCAGTTCTAGAGGTGGTTTTGCGAGTCCCTTGGAGCAGCCATGCACATCTTCAGCCACTCTTAATTTGAATGAGAAAGGGGATGGGAGAAGCTATTTTTATTTTCTCCTGGGAGCAAGAGAAAAGGAGGCGGAACTCTGTACCATGTAATTTTAAAAAAGAAAAAGAAATCAGATTCCATTGAGATCCTTTCTTGTTTACTTTTTGTTTTACTCTTGCTGTCTCCCAGTGTGTTTGACTCATATAAGTCTTCCCCCAGGAATATGAGAATATGTGGTACAGTCCGCCTCATAACCTTCCTGGATATTTTTATAATTTATCATCAGCTGACACCGCCTGGGTAGAATATTCTTACCACTCCCTCTGGCTGCTGGAAGTCTGAAATTACATCTTTGTCTTTGAAGTCAGGCATACTGTTAGCGTTGCTATGGTGACAGGGTGGGTAATGGCGTCCGCAGACTGGAGATTGGTATTTAGCGTTTAGACGCTGCTGTACACAAGGCCTTGATTTTTAGAGTGGTTACTGAACTATTCCCTTTTAGTAAATGTTTAAAAATTACATTTTTACATGGTCTTACTAGATTAATAGTCATGGTTTATTTCATTTTAACTGCAAGGATAAAAGCATTATTCCATTAAATGGGTAGCTTTTTTTCTCTCTTGGTTTATGCATTATTAACACAGGCTTTCCTGTTTTGCTTGTAACATTTTATAGGCTTTTTCAAACAGGCAGTCAGATTTGCTCCGTCGCTCTTTTAGGTTTTGGCCTTAACCCATTATCTGCTTGATCTTGCATGATTTCAGAGGGGACAAAGTTCTAAGGAACTAAGCTTTTAAAATATTAAAAATGAAGAGAGGGAGGGAGGGAGAGAGCATGCACATGTGTGTGTGTTACTCAGTATATGACAGTGTTGATTGATCAGTCTTTGCCCGTGAATGGCAGCAGTAACTTTCTTCTTAAATGGTTTTGTTTCAAGTTTCTCTCTAGCCCGTCTCCCGTCCTAGACCCTCACAAAGGGATAAAGGAGAGATTGTTTATGGTTGTGGGGAACTGTGGGACATTTTGGAAAGGTTTTAGTTAATGTAACTTTTAAAGTAATATTCCCTCAATTAAGCCTGTTTGGTCTGGGACCAGTTACTTATATTACATATGATTTATTGATGCTTAATTTTTTTGTCCTTAGAATAATGGTGGCTCTTAAAAAGTTCACATAGTATATACATGTCCCTCGTGACGTCATATACAAACTACTTCTAAAGTATCATTTTGAATGCCTCAGCATTTGGAATTTACTGCTTCCAAAGATACTTTATTTCTGGTCATTTAAATTGTTAGGAGATTCTTGAAGTTGGATTCTACTTCTGCCTTCTGGAACCACATGAGAGAAGTCTAAGTCCCTTGTCTCGGTCATGGCTGTTCAGATATTTGAAGGTAGTTTTCATTTTACCTGGGTTTTCACTAGGCTAAATTATTAGTTCCTTTCTTTTCCCCATCGTGTGGTTTCAAGTCTGTCACCCTACTCTGAATTCTTTGATAGACTTCATTTTGTGTAAGTGTTTCCAAACAGGAACCCACAACCAGACTAAATACTCTGTAAGTGTAGCTGGTGTGGAGCCAGCCTGCCACCACCTTTGTCTCGGACCGTCATGACCCCAGGAGCTAACTTTCTTAGCGGCTACTTCCCACTCTGGCCCTGTGTTGGAAAGTGCTTCTAAGGTGCATGTCTCATCTGTCCTGAACTTGAACCTATGTGCAGCCTTCACATTTTCCCTTACTGAGTGCTATCTTATCAGCTTGGGACCATTGTTCAAGCCTGCTGACTTGTAGTTAGATCCCGAATCTAGCATCTACTTGTATTTAATAAAATTTCTACCTGTGTGTTATCTGTAAATTTGTATCTCACTACAACTCTTAATATAAAAAAGTAGACTAAATGCAGAACTTTTTGATATTTTGGTTGTTGCCATTCACCCGGGAATAATAAATCTCGAACTTCCATGTGTTCTAGGCCATACATTATGTATCCGTAACACCGTCATCCTAAGAAGACTTAGAAGCTGGGTGGGAATCCAGAACAACTGAGACTATGGATAGTACTGTTATACATATAAAGGCTCTGTAATATTGAAAGTTATATATGCTTTGTTAGATAATTTTGTCTTCATCAAACCTGTGTTCTGCATGGTAGAAGAAAATTGACTTTGGAAGCTAGTTCCTGTTGCTGCATCGAACGCTACATCCTGGCTTCTTCCCTGTAACTGGGAAGACTAGGCAAGATAGGCATCAAGAGGAGGTAGAAGAGCCTGTGCCCGTCCCCAGAGCCTGAATGTCACGGGGCCACGGCAGGTCATACTTCCCGCTGGTCTTGGGATCTTCGAAATGAAGTAGTCCCATTTGAAAGGCATTTTCAGTGAATGAGACTGTTGGTCACACGAGCCCCTGGCTTATCCCATCAGGACGGTTGGTGGAGACAGCAGGTTGTGTGTGTGTTGGGGCGGGGGGGGGTCTCCTTTACTTCCTCCTTATTTCTCTGTGTTCATCCACCTGTCTGACACATGCCCCATGCTGTGCTTTCCATTACAAACCGGCCAGAACTGAGGGCCCTGGGCACTAGGGAAGTTAAACTGGTGTAGTTTTTCCTCAGCACAAGCTGCAGGGCACCTGCTTCTGCCCAGCATGGTGCTTCGCCTCCTTGCCCACCACTATCTATTGGGGGGGGTGGGGGGGGCCTAGTGAGTCATTCAGAAAAGAAGACATCATTTTTTTGACTGGGTCCCAGGTCTTTTCACGTGTGCATGGAGAGAGGCACACAGTTTTTGCCTGTAATAAGCTACTTCCACCGCCCCCACCTCTACATCTCTCTCTGCAGGAGACAGGGCTCCATTTCTGGACAAAGGTACTTGAGAGGCAGGGCACTTACAGATTAAAAATTTGACAGTAAGTTTTACAGATTGGAGAAAGAACGCTTTAGACCAGTGCTGGTTCATGGAGTGGCAGGTGGGAAATAATCCTCTAGGGACTCTCTCTAGGGACATTATTCCTTTCCTTCCTTATTTGTAGGCCCTTTATGACTAATGACCATGTAAGCTTCTGTAATTGGCCAGCAGTTTGGGCTTGAATTGGGATGAGGGATGGGCATGCTCTCACTCGGCTGAAATTCTTCATGAGTTTCCGTGACTTGCATCTCCCCCCAAAAGAACAAATATATGAGTGAATTTGGCTGCTGAGTCTTGCACTGTTTATTCTGTATCCATGTCATTTAATATGTTAGCCACTTGCCATATGTTGCTATATAGCACTTGAAATATGACTAGGGTGAGGAACTGAACTTGAATTTGAATTAAGTTTAAAATAGCCATATGAGGCTAACGGCTTCCCAAGTGGACAGTGCAGTTCTAGCTTATGCATCCCGTGTAGGCTTGTTTTTACTACAGAGTGAATTTTGGTAGAATCACAGTGTGCTCACTTACATTCGGGCTTTCAGTGCATTCCGAACTAGCATTTAAAACTAATTCATTCACACATGTGTACAGGAGATTGCAGGTACAGAAATAATTTAGGTGTAGAGTTTATCTTTTGCGGGGTTTTGGTGTATTTATAGATGGAAAACCAGGATTTCAGGAGTGAGGATAATTGCACCTTCAGTGGAGATTGCTGTGCACTCATGCTGTTTTAATAGTTAGAAGGCTGAAGTACTTCCCTGCCTTTCTACTTGCCTGTTTATCTGTGCTTTTATTAATCTGTATTTACCAGAAATAGTGATCATAGAGGACGTCTTCTGGATGTGCCCATCTCCCTTCCACGTGCATGCCAGTATCAAGGTCAGGTTCAGCTGTGAGGTCCAAGCCCCTGGGCCTGGACTGTAGGTCAAGTAGAAGTGGGGCCCGCGGGGAACAGAGTGTATCTGGAGCTCCAGGATTGTGCTTGTCTGCGCCCTGTGCGGGGTTAAGCTGCAGCTTTTGCCGTAAGGTCTGTGGTTTGACATCTTTTTCAGAACTTCGGTATCGCATCTGAGAAGTAGCTTGGGTTCAGCCAATGGGGTTGAAAATAGTTTCCCATAAATGTGTCCAGATGATGTCTGCTGATATTTAGGATATTTTTCCTTCTGTCTAATTGTAAAGGGCATCAGGATGTGTGTTCTTTTATAAGCCTCGGACAGTTTCATATTTACAGCATGAGAATAGGTGGCAATTTCGGGGCAGCATAGGAATTTTCCAGCTCTGACTTTTTTAGGGCTGAGTTCCTCATTTGCCAGGTGAGGAGGGATCTTCCTGATGGGAGATGAGGGTACAGGGAAGCCCTGGTATGGAGTCTGCCTTGCTGCTCCTCCATGTCCCCCAGACAACTGGGTTTCTGTATCGTGTTAGGGAATTTGTGTGTGGCCCTGCCTTCCCCTCATATTTAAGAGTGGCCACTTCATCCACTATTTTAGTGCTCCACATGTTTAGAATTTTCTTAAGAACTATATTTTACATCTAAAATAATGTAGTTGGGTTCTTTGAATAATATGTTCCAGGATTTCTTTTCCTTCCTTCCTTCCTTCCTTCCTTCCTTCCTTCCTTCCTTCCTTCCTTCCTTCCTTCCTTCCTCTCTCTCTCTCTCTCTCTCTTTCTTTCTTTNCCTCTCTCTCTCTCTCTCTCTCTTTCTTTCTTTCTTTCTTAAGTGAAAATCACTTTGAAAAAAATATTTTAGAGAGAGAAAGCATGAGTGGGGGAAAGGGGCATCGGGGAGAGAGAGAGAGAGAGAGGGAGAGAGGGAGAGAGGGAGAGAGAGAATCGAATCTTAAGCAGCCTCCATACTCAGTGTGGAGCCCGACATGGGACTTGATCCCAGAACCCTGGGATCATGACCTGAGTTGAAATCAAGAGTCAGATGTTCCACCGACTGAGCCACCCGGGCGCTGAGTCCCAGGATTTCTGATTCATTTGTCACCACCTTCAAAACTCAGCTTCTGCTTGCTGTCCAGATTTCCCCTCACTGAGCACTGCACCTGCCAGTCAGGCACAGCCCACGTGTTAGTGCTGCTTCCTGATGGCAAAAGGTTACAGATGGACTCTTTTGTCAGGGCCATTATCCCACACCCAGGAACATCTTTGTATTTGTAAACTCCACCCCACGGTACGTACAGAGGAGGAAAAACACTAGGAATGAGTAATAATGATTTTCTCAATATTTGTTTGATTCGATGGCAGTAATGTACACTTCAGCGTCAGAAGTAGATGGATGGGTTATTGTTGCTTGTTGCTTCTACTCATTCAGTCTATAAACCTAATTTGTCTTATTTATGATGGGAGAAGGGGAATATATGAATTCATTTCACTAAGCAGTTCTTGAGTTCTGGGAGTGTGCTATCATGATGGATACAGTCTCGGTTTGCGGAAAGATGAAGAAATACAGAATCCCTGAGATTATGAGGTGCTTTTCAGCAAATGTATTTTGTTGTGGTATTTGTTTACCCACCTTGTTGTGGCATATGTAAATACTCCCCAAATGTCTAAAGTGTTCCTTTTGGATAATATTTTTAATTCAGGTCTGGATTTCTCTTTCTTCATTTGAGAAACAGTGGTCCTCCCTCCCTCCCTGTCCCTCTTTTGGGAAAAGCCAGTAATCTAGGTAATTTCTATTTAAAAAGCTCTATTAAAACCGAGGAGTGATGGTAGACCACTTAATGAAGCAAAGCGCAAAAGATGATGAGGACGAGAGTGATAGAGAGGCAGTGCACTAATGAAGCCACTTACTTTTAAAGGTAAGGAAAAATAAAGAAGCCCACTTCCCTTTCTTCTAACCTGGCTGTTCTCTAGAATTTTCAGTTAAGTAAAATCGTTAACTCCGTATATGTGCTTCAAACTAAACACAAAACCCCAAAGACTGTTTAATTATCACACTTCTGTTAATAAGATTATGGGACTTGCATCGGAAAGATACTGTGTGAAATGGAATTCTTTCCTGTGTTGGTGAAAATACTTAGTTTGTGTTCTTTCTAATGGTTGGCTCTACTATTCTGCTTTCTAGCCCCTGAAGGGTGAAAGCAAGAAAACAACCATTATTTCATGCTGTTGGAAAGGTCTTGCCTAATTTGAATTGTTTGTTGTTACAGCATGTAGGGTTTTGTTCTTAAAACCTCTTAAAAAGATGGATGTAATGTCTTATTTATCAGGATATTTTCAATAAAATCTTGGCAGTTTACTGTTACTAAAATTTTATGAGACGTCTTCAGAAAAAAAGTGTAACGGTTGCGGAGTAGAGTCGACTCCACTCCTTCTTTTGAAATATATCCTCCGTTTAAAAAATAGGACTTCATCGTCCTCACCCCTTTACCCTCACCGGGTAAATAAATAAATAATATGTAAAGCTTTAGATTTCTCCCGCTAGAGTTTTCTTTGTGTATGGTTTACTTGGGTGAGGTCTGCAGAGCAGTGTTAAAAGTGGGAAGTGATTTAACACACCTTGGAGACATGTGGCCATAAAGATTTTGTTTCTGCTGAGAAAGCACCAACCTATGTACTTGCTGGGGGTTGGGGGGGTGGCTGGGGGTGGCGGGAGCACCGCTCTCTGCTCTGCTCCCAGGAGCTCTTTGTTTGCTCACTTTGGGTCCTTAGGAAGAACATTGCATTTTCTCAGATCAGGACGGGAACAGTGTACTTTCTGAACGAGTGAAGCCGAAGTGACTTTCCTGCCCCTTCTCCCCCCATGCCCTCCATTAGTCCGTTTCTGGCAGTTGTCAAGTTTGCACACCATCCGTCATCTTTCTCTGTGTTGCTCTGTGGCCTCCCAAGTTCACCGCTCACATTTTCATTCAGGATTGTCTTTGAAGATTGTCCACGTCTTGATTTAAGTGAGAACATTATGTTCATCCTAAACTGCTTTTGTGATTTTTTTTTTTAAAAAGCAGTATTTCATTTTCCTTTACAATCCCTAAATCTCTTTGCTTAAAAATAAAAAAAGACTTTTCTGTTTTCTGATGAGGAATTGGGGTTTGTACATGTGTGATGTGGCATCTGTTTGCATGACAGATGCCCTTTATTGACTCATAGGAAGTTCCCCTGTGTGTTAATATAATGGAATTATTGTTCTTAAAATAATTTATCCTAATTTATAGTAAACTAAAATTATATTTTCATTTTGTAATTATATTAGCGGGACTAGTAAGAAATAATGTGCATAAACTTTGTTTTATTGACAAAGTATTGCCCTTAAAAGTACCATTTTTGTTTATGAGCAAATGCATTTCGTTTATATGGGTTTGGGTGTGCATTCCTTTGAGCCTGTTTCCATAGTGCAGCTATTTACTACGGCCTGAAAAATTAAAGAACAATTTCACTTCTAGGCTCTGCATTTATTTTTTATGTACTTAACAGGGCAATTTTCAAATGGGGGTGAAACTGAATTATTCTCTGACAAGGGGGAAAATAGCTTGATAAACAATAGGATTTGGATTTTGCAAAGTTACAGAGTTTTAGAGTCATAGGCTCACAACAGTTTTCTGTGTTTTTTAAGGCTTGAATTCATAGAGGGGAATTTTGTTCAGTGAGGAAGCAGAATTATTCCCTCAACACTTTATGAAACCAAGGGCCAGTGTAGAGAGCAGAGCGCACGGGATTTACCTGGGTGGTTCAGGGGCCTCTTGGAAAAACCATTGCACAGTCGGCAGCCTTTGTTGTTGTTGTTAAAAAGGAACAAATAATTGTAAAACGGAACATTGATTTCTAAATTTCAAGTTGTATGTGCTCTCGAGGAAAAGGAAAGAAATCTCTCCTAGAAAACAAAGAGACAGAAAGAAACTCCAAACTTCTCAGCACTTGCCAAGACATCTCTTGCTGCATACTAAGAGGTCCGAGCCCGTTGTCCTTAAAATGGACAGAGTGTGCGTGCTTTGTGGCCGAGTGCCCGCTGCGTGGGGCTACTGAGTAGAAACCAAGTACTAAGGTAGTTTTTACATTTAATCAACTTTCTTTCACTGTCACGTTCCAAGCCAAAACTATGTTGAAAAATGTGGCTCTATTCCATACAACCTCATGTGTGTATTTTGGAGAGTGAAATGAAAGAAATCACTGGTGAGGACCTTGGGGGCGGGTGGGTGGTGAAATGCTGACTTAACAAAACTGTGACTTTGGCTCATCCATGCACCCGGAGCCAAGGTGACGTATTAGCCCATGCACAGCATTGGGCCCAGCCCTTCTGCGGCTTGCTGGCTGGTGCCTGTGGGCCATTACTGCCCCTCAGAGCCTCTGCCCACGTTTGGATCGTGGGTAACAGGGCGTGGAGCCATCCCATCGGCATCTGCACCTTGCCCTGCACCTGCTCTCAGTCTGTATCTCAGGGTGACCACCTAAGTGACCTCCTGATAGAAGCCTGGTGGTGACTAGTAGCGTTACTGGGAGTACCTGAAATTAGGGACCGAGGGCAAGATCATGCGTAACTTTTATCTCCTGTTGAACATGAAATTGATACAGGGGTAGTATTTGTTGAGGTTTCTTGAACTAGAAGAAATACATGGGCCCATGAAGCTAAGGAACAACTCTGTCTGATCTTATAGTAGTGAGATTTTGTTTTCTGAGGAATGTATTCTGAAAAGAAAAATATTCCATACTGGAGTAAGAAATATCCTGTGGTGGGAGCAGCCTGCCAATTCTTCTTTCTTATAAAAATAAGGCAACTCCACTATGCCGCTCACTCTATTCTTACTAGGAAGGATGGATATACTGATTTATTTCATAGATAATTTTGTATGTAATGTATATAGTTTTATATATACGTATATTCTTTTTTAAAAAATGTTTTAGTTATTTCTGAGAGAGAGATAACATGAGCAGGGGAGGGTCAGAGAGAGAGAGGGAGACACAGATTCCAAAACAGGCTCCAAGCTCTGAGCTAGCTGTCAGCACAGAGTCCGACGCGGGGCTCGAACCCACGAACCATGAGATCATGACCTGAGCCAAAGCTGGACCCTTAACCGACTGAGCCACCCAGGTGCCCCTACGTATATTCTTTAAACATGCTATAAAAGGGTAATTGGAATTCAGTAAATTCAAATTTCCTTTTTTTGCCTTGTCTTGAAACAGTTATTTTAAAATTTCAAAATAAAATGAGAGAAAAATACATCGCAGTGCTTCTTAATTTTCTTTATCTTTTTTAGTTTTTAGAAAGTAGTTTTATGGAAATGTATACCTAAGTCAGTTGCTTTAGAAGTATCATATAGTTGCCGTAACTTACTTGGATAGGTTCTGTTTTTTTAGTGGGTTCACTTCATTTGACTATATTATATTCTTGCATCAAATAAGGAATGTAGTTAGACTGGAAAGAAAGGAAAAGAAACCTATTGCTCTGTGTGCTTTCTATTTAGAGAGAGCTTCACTGGCTATTCTGACCACACAGGTAATCAATCGTATTCATTATGAAGTTGAGTTATTAGTTTTTGTATCTTAGATTTTCTTTCTCCATATATTCATAGGTAATTCATTTCTTTTAGAAAATCAGAGTCCCATCCCTGTACTGTTTTCGCATAACCTGCTTAGAAAACTTAACGTAATTCCTTGTCGGGGATTGTTGTATCCTATCATTTTAAATGATTGCACAGATCCATATGGAATGAGCCTGTTTAAGAAAATATTAAACCCAAATATACCGTATAATCAAGCATTGTGGGTTTGACTTGCCCTCTTTGTAATATTGAGCTTTGGGGTTCAAACTGATACTGAGACAAGAAAAAACACCTCTTTGTATTTACTAAGAACGATTAGATGCTACTTTAAATCAGGGCCACGGAAGAGTTTGTTTTATAAACAAACAAGACTCCTCAAAACAAACTTTTCCTCTTGGTGTATTTATGTAAAATTCTCCCTGTTTACAGAAATTGTATCATGTTTATTTTGAAAATTGAAATTTTTAATGTGCTCATGAGGTAGAGGTCTGAGAGGGATGACAGATTACCCATAGCATGAACTAGGCATGACATAAATCCGGGTTCTGAAACGGCTTTCTGTGCGTTTCTTTAGAATAAATCCATGCTTGCCAAGTATGGAGAGGTGCCCCTTCAGAATGCTTGAAAGAGAGACCCTTGCACACCACTCTTTTGTTCCAGTGTCTGAGTCTCTCCTTTCGCTCCTGGAGGCAGTCACTGAGATTCTGCATTTGGACTTCCACGGTGATGGGGAGCGTTGCCCTCAGCTCCCCTCCTCCAAACCAAAAAAATTCCAAAAAAACAAAACAAAAACAAAAACAAAAAGCCTGGCCTTGTCACGGACTCAGATGCATGCCTTATTAACTCATCTCATGACCTTTGGCTCTCGGGACTATGAGCTGTCATGGCTTTCTGTGACATCAGTAGTATGTGACTTGAATGGATATACTGCGTGTGCTGAATCAGCCTTTTTCATTCCCTTCCACATGAAGAAAGCAGGTGCTAAGTCTCATTTTGAGAATTTATTGCTATCTGTTGGTGACCCTTTAGAGACCACTCTGCTTCTTTGACTAACAGCCAGATGGAAGCTGATAGTCTGTTTTGACCATTGAAGCTGAAAACCCTACAATTTCTTCCCTGACTCCCCCCACCCCCCACCACCAAAAAAAAATTCTCTTCGTGTTTCTGGGTTGAGACTACAGACAGGCAAATAGAATATTTTGTGTAGGGAAAATGAGGATAGGACTATTTGAGAGAGTTGTGGCTTTAAATTCTTTTATGGTAGCATAATGGTATGTGTATATTCAGGTCATAGAAAGTTGTGTATATGTGTTTGTATGTCTCTGCATGTAAAATTGTAAATTTTCAGTTACTGATATTGAGGGGGGAACAAAGCCCCATTTTAAACAGCTTAACCTCAATTGAAGTATGGATTCTCTGACCTGAAAAGGTTTCTTTTTCATGAATATTTTAGGAAAATTTACTGAAGCTGTATTTACATCTTGTGTATGTGTCCTGTGAAGGTTTTGTTTTAGATATTTGCGGAGAATGATTCTCTGATTGTTTTTGTTTTAGTTCGTAGGAAATGAAAAATACACGAACAATCCAAGTTATCCACGCAGATGAGGTGCTAAATAAATTGCAGTAAGCACCAGAGGACATAAGAATGTGTTAATCTCAAAGATGCGTGATGATTTTTGTGTTGTGAAAGGTTAGCTTTTCAATAGCAAGACTTAATTACTTTTCAAATGAATATTTCATAAGTTACTTTTTCATTGAATATACATCTGCATACGTACTCGATTCCCCATTAAACATCAGTTAGCAGTGGTTTGGAAACCGCTCTCTCCCTCCTTCCCTACCTTTGCATCCAGTGGCGGAATCGAGAGTTTCTCATTTTTAAAATATTGTTTAAAGGCCCAAAGTCATAATGTAATCCAGCAGGGCTTTCCCTGCCATTACTTTGTTGATTCTTTTATCAAACATGACGGCACAGTTCATTTTCTCAATTTCATCCAGGCCTGCCCCTTCTAGAGTGTGAGGCTGGTGTTTCCCACCTTCACGGAGACACCTCTTCCTCTAGATGGGGCTTGTTTTTCTGCAGCAGCTATCTCTCTTGCTCAGTCTTCCTTCTTTATCTTAACAGTATGGAAAGGGCGTGTCGTTTAAGAAGAATTACGGTTGATTATTCTGTGGCTGTTTTGCCCAGCATAGCAGGGGTTAATGGAATAAACTAAATTTGCACTTCAGTCATGAATATGTATCAGTAGTGGTAGATAGCTTAGAATAAACTTTTATGAAGTTTAAAATACAGCTTAGTTTCAGTTTAGGGGAAAAGTTATTGTAATACAAATATATAGATAACTTCTAATAGCCTCTTTTTCCAGCGGTTTTATATCAGGTAAAGTTAAAAATTTTTGGAGCCTAGTATAGAGGTATAGTTCACTAATTCTCTTTGCGGGGAGTTTGTAAACAGTAAAATTACTTTTTGTTAGCTTGGTTATCCAAATGTCATAACTGTACATTTGGAGTTTATTGTGGATCATACAAAAATGCAATAATCTTGACTAAGTTCTGAAAGTTTTCAGATTACAGACTTATTTAGTTTTGTCTTTAAGATATAGATAAGATATGCTTTTTTTGTTTTGTTTTAATTACTGGGATGTATCTTTTGTATATTAACATGCTTTTTTTTTTCTTTGCTTTGCTTTGCTTTTATTTTGTTTACTGTTGGTACAGTACTAACAGAACTAGATGATACCCGGCCTCTACACAGGGGCCACAACTTAAAGTATCTCTAAGATATTTAGGATATGCTGCCCATTTTCCTTCCAGTAAATGGGATGAGTCTCCATTTGTATGTACTGTTATCATTCATCAAGATAGACCTTCAGCCAGACAGATCATACTTAACCATTTCTTGCTTAACTTGAAATTCACAGTTAGACTTTAGAGTGGGCAGACAATATTTTGCCAGTATGTTGCTGTTCACAGTATACCAAGATTTAAAAAAAGAGGAGAAACCCAAAAAATGAACTCTTAACTATAGAGAACAAACTGAGGGTTGCTGGAAGGGAGGTGGGTAGGGGGTGGGGAGGTAGAGTAAATTGGGGATGGGGATTAAGGAGGGCACTTTTTGTGATGAACACTTGGTGTCTTGTGTAAATGATACTAAATTTTATGCCTATTATTATGCTATTGGTTAACTGGAATTTAAATAAGAACTTGAAACGTAAAAAAAAAAAGATTTTCATACTTGAAAATCTTACTAATCTTCTTATTTTGATAGTGAAAATGCTTAGAAAGAGTGGTTTCCATTTGGGGAAAATGTTATCACGATACAACATTGATAATTTTTAATAGCCTCTTTTTTTTTTTTAGCTCTTTTTATATCTTAGTCTCTTTTTCTCTGTCTTTACTGTTTGTTAGTATTGATAGTGTTGTCTTTTTATTTGCTTTGATTAGAGACTTCATCTCAACCATCATTAGAGAGATACAAACCTAGTCTTTTGAGGGACTTTGAAAGGGCCATAGTATGCTGTTTTTCAAAGTATACCTGTATTTGAACATGTGAAGATATGTTACTGAATACAGATTAGTTTTACACATACATAGTTAACACATACATATATGCTCTTCAGATAAGAATATTCACAGTACTAAACAAGAATCTCTATAGGAAATGTCATTAAATAGGTATGAAAAAGTCATGAAGATAAATCAGCTGTCACCCATCAGGTTAATGATTAATTAGGAAATGAGATTTTTTTTCCTCCTGGTGCTTCCCTCGTTTGACTGATTTGCACTGCTCTGAATGATGAGTAACAAAGAGAAATAGAGAAGAGAGAAAATGTGTGTATATCTGTTCATAAAACTTGTTTCAGTGCTTTAAAGACATGGTAATATGAATTTACTTTATGTATGTCATTTGAAATAGAAATTTCCAATCTGCTCTTACGGGTTAAAGCATATGTCCTATTCATTATTGTTAGTGTAATGGAAATTTAAGCTTTAGACTTTTTAATGTGTTTAGTATTGTTTGAATTGATCAGTGAGCTGAAATGATCCTTTCTTGTAACATCAACTCATAACTATATGTGAAATATAAATACTGTAAGGATGTGATTGGGAGGGCTTGTAGCTATTTTGGCAGTGGGGGCAATAAGATTCCTGAAACGCTTTGATTCACCCCATAGGAAGCTCAGTTTCATAATTTATTTTTCTTTTCAGTTAAGTAACTCTTTGTAGTAGATATATGCAAAGTTCAGAATCATGTTGCATTTGGGGCACTGAACTTGTTTCCTGTTCTTAATGTCCTGGGAAAGGACCGTCCCTGTTTTCACCTTTGGTCACAATGACCTTTCCCAGTCCCTGTCTGTTCCAGTCGCTGGGACAGAGTGCAGGAGACTGGTACGTCACAAGGCCACGCTTTCACACGTTGTAAGCCAAACAGCATCGTGTTTGGATGTTACTCATTACCTGGAAACGATTTATTTATTTATTTATTTATTTATTTATTTATTTAGATTTTATTTTCAAGTGATCTCTACATCCAACGTGGGGCTCGAACTCATGACCAAGATCAAGAGTCACATGCTCTACGGGCTGAGCCAGTCAGGCACCCCTGGAAATGATTATTTTAAGCTGCTGTTACTGGTAATGCTACTTGGTAGCCAGTTTTAGTACTGAGCATTGTAAGTTGATGGGAATATTTGAATATTTTGCGCATTTTGCCCTCATTTACAAAAATGAGGGCAAAAGTGAGAATTTTATTTTTTTAAAGTAAGCTCTCTGACCAATGTGGGGTTTGAACTTAAGACTCAGAGATCAGGACTCGCCTGCTCTACCCACTGAGCCAGCCAGGTGCTCCAAAGTGGGAAATTGAGAGTGACCATATTAGTGCTGAGAAAATATGTCTGAAAAATGTAATACAAAGATGTGAAACATTTGGAGACAATGAATGTAGAAGATCTTTGTCTTAACTGGTTATCCATTGCCCTTTAGTAAGAAAATAAATCCTCGTCGGAGCTATGTTTTAGGAGGCAGAGTGCAAATTAAGCATTTCTTCTTCTTCTTCATGATTCTCATCCAAATCCTCATTAGTGTGTCTGGTGACCCCCTTTTGTGATTAGCTTTTGCTCTTTGGTTTTCTGTATGTTTTAAAACATATCCTCTGTGAATGGAGGGCTACCTGTAATCTCAAAGTTCTTCATACTTCCCAGTGTTGTGGGGTAGAGTTATAAGAATGGATTGGTTGGATCTGAGTTTGGATGTCTGCACCACCACTTCCAGCTTGTGACCCGAGCAATTCAGTTGATTCATCTCTTCACCTGGTGGTTTTGCTGAAAATGGGAATGAAAGTTCCTACTTTACGGGTTATTGTCAGGATTGCTTGAGATCATGCACATGCAGCACCCGAGTAAGGGGTAGCCTGTTTTTGTTGTTAGTGGTTATTCTGGCGTGAGGCTCTGTGCCAGCCACCCGGAGGGAAGGGTGGGGGCATCTCAGGACTACATCTCTTACTCTATGTGAGGAGAGTCCACACACGGAGAGCGGGCCTCAGCATGAAACTGGTGACCTTCGCTCTTAGTGGAAGCACTATCGTAAAGAATACTTAGCTTCCGGCATCACTGAATCTGTTTATAGGCTGAGAAATTTCATTCAATTCAGTATCTTTCTGGAAAATGGTTGCCAGGTTCCAAACAACTTGACTTTCAAGATGAACTTGAGTAGTGTAAATTAGTTGTAAATTATTTAAAGAATGGATGCTGAGTGAAATCATACCCCACTATTAATATCTCACTTGGTTTTGCTTGTGTTTTTGTATGTATCAACAGAATTATCCAGAAGATATTTAATGTGAATGCAAATCTCTATTTAGAATAAATTTGTCAGTCTTGGCTAAACTCGTATCCCTTTCCAGCCCAAGGGTGGGTGGTGTTGGATTCGCACTGTCCACTATCCCTGTGAGTGCTCGTACAGGTTTGAAGATAACCACCTGGAGGAGGAATATAGTCAGAATGAGCTTTGTTTAAGCTGCTGAACTCACACAGTGGGCATGGTGAATTTTCTCCATTTATTGACAAGAGGTGTCAGAAAAAAAATGTAAGGCTTCATAATAATACAATTACTTTACATAGAGTAGTTACCCAAAAGCCACGTTAATGAACCCTATTCAGCCTTATTCCACTGACACTAGTTTTATAACTATTCATCTGTCTATTGATGTGGGACTTACCGTACGTGAGCTCTGTGTAGCCAGCGGAACTTACTCTCTGGAACATTTATTGGAACAGGAGTTTAAAAGCATACTTCAGAGTTATATCCTTGTTTTCTAAAGAAAAGGCAATATCTGATAAGGTAGAAGGCTCAGTAATTTCAATTTTGCTTTTTTTCTGTCTTGCTTATTTTTTTGTTCTGTAATTCACTTCTTTGTAGACTGGTATCAGACCGGTTCTACAGTAGAGCAATTCAGACTTTGTAAAGAAAGTTCATGTTTGCCTTCTCGGTGTCGATTAGAAAACTACACAGAATGTAGACATTCTGTAGAATGCCATATTTAATCACTAGGAATAAAAGCTATAAATTTTTAGAACATTACTGTTGCTTTAAAAAATGTCTTACATCTTACTCTATAACGCGTGAAATACACTTTACTATTTCAGTCAAGATTGCTTGGTAAGTCTGCTAAGACATTTTAAATTTTGGAATATTAACAATTTGTTCTAAACTCTTTTAATCATATTTCATTAATACTGCCAAATTTGGGGGATTAGTAACCAGCATTAGCTTCCTTGATGGATTTTGCTTTCATCTCCCTGTGTCGTGTGACATATTATGTCTTGCTTAAGCTGACTGGTTCTCTCTCAGCCTTGCTTTGACCACCTGCCTACCTACTTCAGTGGTAGTAAAATAATTTTGCCCCCAATTGTATTTTGTGTGAAGGGGTAGACCTCTCATTTTCTCTGGGTCCTGGGTTTTCGCTCTGCCGCTGGTTTCCTTAGTCAGTGGAGCCCTGATGCTTGTCATACACGTGAATACTGATGTAGTATCATCTGTCTTCACACATACTTAAGTTCACTGTTGATGAACTTGAGAGACTTATTTCTTTTTTAAAGTTAAAATCTTTTTCTATAATGCAGAGAGACAGAGAGAGAGAGAGAGAGAGAGAATATTTTAAGTAAGCCCCACGCCCAGTGTGGAGCACCACGAGGAGCTCAATCTCACTACCATGAGATCATGACCTGAGCCAAAATCAAGACTTAGACGCTTAACCAACTCAGCCACCCAGTGCCCCTAGATATTTATTCCTGGTTAAGAGTAATCCTCAGAGAATAAGAAATGAATGTTGTTGGAATTTTTGAGCTTCAGAATTAAATAGACCCAGATTCAAACATTCCTGTTTCTGCTCTTGTACTTTGTGATCTTGGAAAAATTACGATTTCTTAGGATTTGCTATGTCATCAAATATATATATTTGATATATATATATATTGGGACTCATACGGTTCTTGGCAGACTTTATTTCCTTGCAGTCATAGACCTCATTGCAGTTTGTTCTTCAAGGCCAGCTGGAGAGTCTCTCCGACTATTTGTTTGTTTATTTAATGTTTGTTTATTTTTGCAAGAGAGAGTGTGAGTGGGGAAGGGGCAGAGAGAGAGAGGGAGACAGAAGATCTGAAGTAGACTCTGTGCCGACAGCAGAAAGCCCGATGCAGGGCTCGAAGCCACAACCCAGGAGATTATGACCTGAGTTGAAGTTGGACGCTCAACTGACTGAGCCACCCAGGTGATCTCTCTCTGACAGGTGCTAAGTAGAGCTCCCCTGATTATGTCAGGCCCACCCAGAATAATCATACTTTTGATTAGCTCAGAGTAAACCAGTTAGGGACCTTTGTTATATCTGCATAGGGACCTTTGCCACATCATGTTAGTTAACCATGAATGTAATATCCCAGCATATTCAAAGGCCCTGTCTGCATCATGAGGAGAGGGTTATACAGGTATGTACACCAGAAGCTGGGAATCTTGGGTGCCATCTTAGAATTCTACCCGGGCTGGGTATGGATTAGGAAAGATTTACATTCCTTGGTTCATATAGTTCCAAAGTTTAAAATTGTTTAAGTAGTACATAAAAAGCCCAAAACAACCCTTTTTATTTACTTGGTGGGAAAGTTTCTCCAGAATTCCTAAATGAAAATTTTAAGGCTGAAATTCTAGAAGGCCTTTTAGCTTAGTATCTGTGTAGTAGACAACAGCAGTTCTCAAATGTTTATTAAACACTCATGATGTCTGGGGCACTGACAATCAGAAATAAGAAGTAAATGGGCTAGGCTGGCCGTTTTATTTTGTAGATGCTGAGGCAAAGGGTGGGGGCAGCCAGAGGGTCAGGGGACCCCTGGGTCTGCTCTGTGTTGCAGCACCAGTGAATGAGGGACGGCTAACCGCTTCGTGCCCTCATGTTAGCCCTGAAAAATAAAATTGTGCAAATCTATTTTATTAAGAATATTTATTTTAATGATATCATGTAAGCTTGATGAAGAAGTTTTCCTTACTTGCTAGTGGGAGATGAACATTATTACGTGGGAACAGAACCTTGGGCAGCCCAGTGTGAAGTCAGTATTCTAAAGTGGACATGCTTCTCTTACCCATTAGAGTTTATTAAAATCAGAGGCTGTCTCTGTTCTACCTTTCCTGTTAGATCCTTGCTCTCTCCTTGGATTCAGGTGAGTCCTTGGATTACAGAGTCATGGCATGTTCAGTTGGATCTCGCCCAAGGATCCTATAGAAATTAGGAATGGAATTGGTTACAATTCAGAGATGCTTCTCTTAAAGACAGATGATCTACCGAAGTAGCCACCAAAAAGGTTAGCCTAGGAATTCTAAAAAAAATCCATTTTAAAAAAAG
This sequence comes from Hyaena hyaena, assembly GCF_003009895.1. NCBI lineage: Eukaryota > Metazoa > Chordata > Mammalia > Carnivora > Hyaenidae > Hyaena > Hyaena hyaena. Next base: position 455,438 of record NW_024080714.1, on the reverse strand, counting down.
AGGCACTTTTAGGATTTTTAAAATATTGGTTCTTTTTAAAAAAAATTTTTTTTGGGGCGCCTGGGTGGCTTAGTTGGTTAAGCGTCCGACTTTCGCTTAGGTCATGATCTCGCGGTTCGTGGGTTCGGGCCCCGCGTCGGGCTCTGTGCTGACTGCCAGCTCAGAGCCTGGAGCCTGTTTCAGTCTGTGACTCCCTCTCTCTCTGACCCTCCCCTGCTCACGCTGTCTCTCTCTCCTGGAAATAAATAAAACATTTAAAAAAATTAAAAAAAAAATTTTTATGTCTTTTGTTTTGAGAGACAGAGAGGGTGTGGGGGAGGGGCAGAGAGAGAGGGAGACACAGAATCTGAAGACAGGCTCCAGGCTCTGAGCTAGCTGTCAGCACAGATACCAACACGGGGCTCGAACTCACGGACTGTGAGATCAAAACCTGAGCCTAAGTTGGATGCTTAACTGACTGAGCCACCCAGGTGCCCCAGTATTGGTTCTTTTAAAGAGACTAAGTAGAAAACCAATGTTTATTTCACAGGCATCCATCACAGCTGCATGTGCTAACAGTCTCACATTCTCTTCTGCAAGTGAGAAGTTTTAGTCTCCCATGATGCTGTGCAGGGCAAGAGCCAGCTCGTGCCCGTGCTCTGAGCTCTGGAAATGGGGTGCGTGTGACTGAGGAGCTGACTTTCACATGTTACTTAATTTTAACGAATTTAAATGTAAGTAGCTACATGTGGTTAGTGGCAGTCATACCGGACAGAGTGTAGACCTTTCCCTTGTCCCATCTGGTGCTTTTGAGCAGTGCTGGGGAAAGTGAATGTAGTTTTAGGTTCATGTAACAAATGAGCTTTAATATCCTTTCTGGTTCTCAAGTTCTGTGCTTTATTGTTTCCTATAAATTACTTTAAAATGAATTTTAATAGGGTACGTAAGTTTATTAGCGAATATCTAAGTTGCTCATCTTCCTGCATATGTATCTTTATTTTTATGCAATGAAACCAATTTTTTTATTGTTGATTTAAAAGGAACTCTGGTTTTTAAGCATTACAAAATTCCCACTATTAAATAGAAGCTAGAGGCACGTGAAATTAATAAAGAATATTCCATTTAGTTTACATTTTTAAAATGTTTATTTTTGAGAAAGAGAAAGAGAGAGAGGGACGCAGTGTGATTCGGGGAGGGCAGAGAGGGAGGGAGACAGAATCTGAAGCAGGCTCCAGGCTCCGAGCTGTCCGCGCAGAGCCCGACGCGGGGCTCGAACCTCATGAATGGTGAGATCATGACCTGAGCCGAAGTCAGACACTTAACTGGCTGAGCTGCCCAGGTGCACCATTTAGTTTACATTTTTAACTCTTCAGAACCATTCTACTTTGTTTGTCTTGAATGAATGCCCCCGCCCCCACTCCATTTATTTTTGGTTCAGTTTAATTTACTAATTTATATCAATAGTTAAAACATCACATTTTATTTATGTTTGTTTTTAAGGTTTATTTATTTATTTTGAGAGAGAGGGCATGGGAGTGGGAGAGGGGCAGAGAGAGAGAGAGAAAGAGAGAGAATCCCACAAGTAGAGTGCAGAGCCCGACATGGGGGCTGTCTCACGACGCGTGAGATCATGACCTGAGCTAAAAATCAGGAGTGGAATGCTTAACTGATTGAGCCACCCAGGTGCCCGCATCATATTTATTTTCAAATTCCCATAGCCACTTAGTGACATATTTTACTCTTCGTACAAATAGAAAAGCAGAGGAAATATATATACTTGTGATTATGAGGAAAAGTGTGATGTCGTCTGTGTCTTTTTGTAGTTTTCCCAACCCCCGGATTTCTTCACTATCCTGGTTAGTTCTTACGTCACCAGAGCAGAGATTCTTTCTGTATCTCAAAAGTTTTGCCTCATGGAACATTTTTCTGCAACATTTTGCTGGGCCAATTTAGGTGTGATTTCCCAAAGGGCACGTGACTTGAAAAAAATTATTTTATCCGTTCAGGGATTGACAAAGCCCAGGAGTTTAGAAGAACAAAAAAGCAGAGAACATGAGGAGGAGTGAAGTAAAAGCTGCAGTGGAGTTTTGAATTTTGAGCTTTTACTACAGACACATTTTAGTGGTGCCTGTGTACGTTTTATTTTCTAATCTCAATAAAGATGTGCAGTCTGAGTCAGTTCAGATTGACGACGGTTCGGGATTCTAAATCCTATAAACTCTTCCGGGAGTTTTAGCTTTATAAACCTTGTAATAACAAAGCCATATGAGTCCTGGAATCATTATTCATGCTTCTCAGTTTCTCACAAGGGAAGCATTATTGACTCTCTTTTTTTTGCAGCATACCACATTTTAAAACGCACTGAATTACGGCTATCAAATAGTTTTCCAATAAATAATCTTGTTTGGTTACCGCACATGAAAAGCTGATTTTGTGGAGGTGGAGAGAGAAAGAGGAAAGTGTTGTTGTTTTGCTTAAGATCAGAAAGGATAAAGGTTAAATTGTTTTTTGAAAACCTCATGACGTGGAACAGAAAACAACCCCCAATACTGTTTTCTGCCATCTTCTCCACACGGGACCTGTTGTTATTATGTCACTGAAATTCACGTAATTAAAAAGCCAAGTGAAAGCACATATAAAAATCTCTTTTAGCTCACCCTCTGCTCCGCACTGGCCATTATGTTTTCACTTAGTGAGTGATGCCATCCGGGACAGGGCATTTCTTAGCTAAGTCGGTGCGTTGTTTTAGGGTATCAGGTACACATTTTTACTTTATCAAGCCCACCCGCAGCTTTGACTGTTCCCCTTCACACTCAGCGCAGGAAGTGCCTCTCCGCGCTGGGCCTCTTTGCTATTGTTGTCATTGGTTTAATTACCCAGCATACATTCTATTTATCTACCATTTGATGGACATTTCGGTTGTTTCACCTTTTGGTTATTGTGACTAGTTCTGCCAGGAAGCATCATTTGTTAGTCTTTCTGTAGACATCTGTTTACGTATCTTTTTTGTTTTTTAAGGTTTTATTTTTAAGTGATCTCCACACCCAACGTGGGGCTCAAACTCACAACTCCGAGCAGGAGTCGAATACCCCACCCACTGAGCCCAGCCAGGCAGCCCATTCGTCTCTTTTGAGTAGTTCCCTACTCGCAGAGCTTTGCTAGGACACGTGGTACATCTCTGTCTAACAGTTTAAGAAACTGCCAGTTGATTTCCAAAGTGGCTGCACCATTTCACATTCCTCCCAGCAGAGTTCCTCCCCGTCTGCTTCCTCACATCTTCCAGCATCTTCTGTCCCTTCATTGGAGCCATTCTGGTGGATGTGACTGGGATCTCAGTTTGCATTTCCCTGAAAGCGAATGACACGGAGCATTCTTTCATGTGTACATCGCCCATTTGTGTACCTTCTTGGGTGAGAAGTCCATTCAGGTCTCTTGCTCATTTAAAAATGGGGTTATTCTGTCTTCTAACTGAATTTTAAGAGTTCTTTTTATATCCTGGATACACGCCATTGGCAGATATTTTCTCACAGTCTGTGGCTCATCTTTTCACTCTCTTAACGGTGTCTTTTGAAACAAACAAAAAAGGCTTTAATTTTGAAGTTCAGTTTATCATTTTTTAAATCATTTATGCTTTTTCGTGTGAAATGTACGCTCACTTCATTTTTTAAAGATGTTTTCAGTGAACGTACAACTTTAGTTTGACAGTATTTTTCTTTCAGTGCTTTATAAAGATACTGTTCCACTGTCTTTTGGTTTTCAGTGTTTCTGACAAGAATTGTCTTATCTCGTTGTTCTTTATGTAATATGGGTTTTTTTTTCCCAGTTCCTTTGAAGATTTTTTCTATCATTGGTTTTAGGCAATTTAATTATAATGTGATTGTAGTCATCTGTATGGCTGTAGTTTTCTTTGGGTGGCTTTTGCTTGGAGTTTGTTGACCATTTTGGGTCTGTGGATTTATAGTTCATCAGATTTGGAAAATGTTCAGCCATTGGTTCTTCACATATTTTTTCTACACCTCCACCCTTCCCATTTGGCAGCATTTAACTCCGTATACATTAGATCTCCTGATGGTTTGTTTCTCTGTATTTGTTTTTTCTTTTTTTTTAATGTTTATTTTAATTTTGAGAGAGAGAGGGCACCAGCAGGGGTGGGGCAGAGAGAGAGGGAGACAGGCTCTGAAGTGGGCTCTGCACTGACAGTAGAGCCCTACTCGGGGCTCAACTCACGAAGTGCAAGATCATGACCTGAGCCAAAGTCGGAAGCTTACCAACTGAGCCACCCAGGTGCCTTTCTTGGCTTGTTCTTTCTGTATCATATCTTCAATTTTAGATTTCTAGTCTTCTGTATTGTTTTAATCTACCATTAAATACATCCAATGTATTTTTGACATCAGACATTGTAATTCTCATCTCTAGAAGTTCAGTTTGCCTATATCACATAGTTTTCATATCTCTACCTAAGATGTACATTTTTCTTGACCTTTTTAAACAGTTGGAGTACATTTGTAACTGCTCAGATATTCTACCAGTTCCATCATCTTTGTCATTTTTATGTGTATTTCAATTGATTTTTTTTTTCTCTTTACTTTGGGTCATAGTTTCCTGCTTCTTTTCATTTCTGGTAATTTTCGATTAGATGCCAGACATTGGAAGCTGCCCCTTGTTGAGTGTGGGATGTATGTACGTATATATTTGCATAAATGTCCATGAGCTCTGAGGCCGGGCCAAGTTATGTAACTGGGAAACACCTTGATCCTTTTGGACCTTACTTTTAAGCTTTGGTTGTGGGACCTGTGTGTCGGTTGGTGCTATTTTTTGTCCCACTTTTGAGGCACATTCCTTCCAAGTGTCACATGTTTGTCCTCTCTGGTATGAATAGGAAATTTCTGTGCGACCTCTGAAAATTATTCCTTTCAATTCTTTTGTTCTTTCCTCATCTTTAGATTGTTTTTTCTCACACTTGGGCTGAACATTACTCTGCCCAGTGCCAGAGGGGAGAATGCTAGTATCCCGAGCCCTTACTGTGAAGTTTTCTCCTTTACTTCTCCTTCTCTGAGAGTACCGCCCGGTTAGCCTCTCTGGGCCCTCAGCTCCATTTCCTCAACTTAGAGACAGATGTCCAGACTGCCTGCTTTTCTTCGCCCTGCACTGGGGCCTGGAAACTCACTCTAGGCAGTAGGCTCGGCGGGCATAGGGTTCCCCTTGTTTGTTGCCTCTCAGGGACCACTGTCCTTGTTGCCTGGTGTTTAGTGTCTTGAAAATTGTTGCGTTACATACTTTGTGCAGGGTTTTTTGGTGTTTTTTTTTTTTTTTTTTTTTTTGGTTTTTTGTTTTTTTTTTTTTTTTTTTTTGGTTTTTTGTTTGTTTTTAAGGGGAAAGGAAATGCAATACCTGTGAAAGAAATGAACTTGTAACAATAGAATTGATAGGGATAGATTCTAGGGATCTAGGGGTTAAGATAGGGGAAATATAGATTTCTTCGTAACTGGTATTTCTTTCATAAATGTTACTGCCTTTGAGTTTTACTGTATAAACCTATCCTAGACATCCTTTTAGTGTAGTCTGTAAACAGAGTAACGTGGAAGTCCCAGTATATGGTATACAATCCAGCTCAACACCGTGAAAACATTTTGTTCTCGTGGGGTACAAATTATTAGAAACAGTTGTGTGTCATCATGAAAAAAGTAGTTTCGCTGTGCTGTTTTGTTATGCGGATCTTTACATAAAATCCTGCTTAATGCCATGGGAGGTGTATCTTCATTAGTAGAATTCAAAATAGAATGTAATTTTTAGGCTTTGTCTAAAAGAGAACCATTTCCTTTCCAGAATCACAAGTTCTACCTTCCAGTAGGATATATTTAAATGTGATCTATTACTTTCTCTAGCTACATATTTTCTTGGGCTTCCTTGTAATAGCAGAATCAAACTGTTATTCTGTTTGTTCTGCATTTCTCCCCATTTTCCCTCCAGATGGCAGCTGACTCAAGTGTACATGATAGCACATTTACATTTTTTAGGTTAAAAGCAAGAAACTCATTTTTAATGCTGTTGGATTGCTTAATGAATGAAAGAAGATTTAAATGTCTTCATCACTTAAATCTCAGTTTGTAAAGCAAGTAATCCTGAAGGTACCAGGAGTGTTGATGCTACCTGATTATGAGTTAAGACTTTTGCTTTTCCGTTGCTGTCACTACGGTTTCCATATTTATCTGTTTTACAGAATCATGTAAAAATTCTCAGCCGACAGGAATCCCAACTTTGCAAAGACAATTATATATTGTTATCGCATTGTAATAAAATACCTATCGAAAGTCACTGCTGAAATGCCTACTTGGACCCTTGTATGCCTTCTGGATCAGGTTCCGGTGAATCCTGTTTGCATTATCGAGAATCTGCAGGGAGGCAGACTGACTCAGCTGTGAAGTCTCCGTGTCCCGCCACGGTAGAGAGGCCGTACCCCAGTGACAGGTGTGGCACGTTGAGAGGACAGGCCGCTGCTGCTCACTTCCTTTGCTGCTGAGGGTATTGGAAATCACTACTTGCTCTACCTGAATTTCAGCTTGGCAATGGTCCAGGAACATTAGAGATTTGCATGAAGTACAAACACGGATTATTTTTAGTCAGTTGGTTCTTCCTTTTAAACGTTGATTGCAGTGTGGCCTTTCTTTTTTACCACCCCAGTGAAAAAAGGACTCTAAAGAAAATGCCTATAAAAGTTGAGTATTTCTCATTAAACGCTCATCAGAATGTCTTATAATGCTTAGATCCATAATTATGGCATTGTTATAATTTGATTAGTGTATCTGGAAAAGAATTATTGAGATTCTTTGCCAGGCAGGGTGCTAGTTACTATAGGAGATGCAGCGATGAAATTCATGGTACTTTCCCCTGGGGAGGAGGTGTCTGGTTGAGTGGTCGAGGCCCTCCGTGAAACAGCAGCATGTGACAGATTCTGTGATGTTAGCCCAGGCGCCATAGGAGACCCAGTGAGGACGGCTATGCTGTAGAGGGAAGGCCTTTTGGACACTAGAGAAGCCTGGCGGTGCAGCCACGTGGGGTCTGCACATGGCAGAAGGGACAGTGGTTTTCAGTGCACCAGGAGCTGAGGTTTACATTTGAAGCAAAAATGAGCCCTCATCATAGAGAAGAATAGTTGGTTGATGGTTTTAGAGAAAATCTCTTTCATTAGTTTAGGGAGGATCTCAAAATTTAAATCCTTTTCATTCGCTAGAAGAAACAATTTCATGGTAAATCTATTCAGTATTTATTTTGATACTTATATTTCAGTATAGATCTCTGTCATCCTGGCAGTTGAGTGGAACCACTGTTTTGTTTGTTCAGTTAATGACCTAGCAAAAACCTGAAAGGTTCTGACGGGCATTGTCCCTTGTTAATCCTGTGTGTGATGCCAGTGCTGTCCTGAGTGTTGGAAAGTGCCATTAGTCTCTAAGATTGCCCACACATTCCCATTACCGGGGCACGGACAGGGCAGGTGATTTGTTTGTTGAGGGGTGGGAGTAAAGGGAGGAATGGAGGTAATTAAAGGACAGTTAACTGAAAACAAGAAATGAAGAGTCTCTGTCCTTCTTCGTGCCAAGTATAGAGAATCAGGCATTAGAAAACAAAAATGAGATATAGGCATCGTATATGTCCCTTTCTCCTAGGATGAATTTTAACCCACATAATCTAAGTTTTCAAAATCAGACCAGATTTAGAAATGTGTAACTATAGGGGCGCCTGGATGGCTTAGTCGGTTAAGCGGCCGACTTTCACTTAGGTCATGATCTCGCGGTTTGTGGGTTCGAGCCCCGCGTCGGGCTCTGTGCTGACTGCCAGCTCAGAGCCTGGAGCCTATTTCAGAGTCTGTGTCTCCCTCTCTCTCTGACCCTCCCCAGCTCACGCTGTCTCTCTCTCTCTCACCTAGAAATAAATAAAAAAAAAAAGAAAAGAAATGTGTAACTATAGGTGATGTTAAAAAATCAAATGAAAAGTTCTTTTTGTATCTGTATTTCTTTTAAGAATGCATATGTACATTTATGCAATCATTAATATATACTATCTTCTAAATTCTTCAATTTGGACTTATTTAATGACTCAAGTAGATGAGGATTATTGCTGCTGTAAACTTTCTTATTCCTACTCTTCCTCATTCTTCCTGGGTAATCATATTTTAACTTTTCTTTAAGACCAGATTACTGTTCTCATTGTTATTTTTTAAGTATTGTTCACTACTAAGATAAGTATTGTACTATATAATAATTACATTTCCTTTCTTAGGTAACTTTTAGTTTTGCCTGGAGTTAAAGTTTGCCTCATTTTTTTTCTCATGGTTTTGTTTTGTTGGTGGTGTTTTTACTATCTATCATAGGTCTTTCTAGGGTTGTACCCTCCAGCAGCAAAGCTATAACATAGTTTTTCATACTCTCACACCTGCCAGATAATTTTCTTCAATTTTTTTTTTTTTCCTAAGAGACATACTTTCTGGATTTTCAGAGCCTCTTGACCCCATTCAGAGTGGTCGTTACCTTAGACATATATAGCTATCTCCTGGAATGCTCATTCATTATTTTTCTGACTCTTTGCATTTTATATATGGATATTCTCTTTTCTTTTTTTTTAATTGTTTTAATGTTTTTGTCATTTTTGAGAGACAGAGAGAGACAGAGTGCAAGTGGAGGAGGGGCAGAGAGGGGGGTACACAGAATCTGAAGCAGGCTCCAGGCTCTGAGCTGTCAGCACAGAGCTTGACACAGGGCTCGAACCCATGAACCGTGAGACCATGATGTGAGCTGAAGTTGGACGTTCAACCAACTGAGCTACCAAGGTGCCTGTTTTTTAATCACTTGTCATTGATTGTGCACGTATTTAAGTAGCTTCATGAGAAAATGTGCTTGGAATGTAAATTTTTTTCGACCTTACAATTTCAAAAGTAGCTTTACTCTACCCCCACATTTAAATCGTTTGTTTGGTGAGACTGGATAGAGTTATCCAGGATGGAAATCATTTTCTCTAAGAGTTAAAAAATAAATGAAACCTAACTTCTAATATTCCTGCATTATCTCCTTCATGTAGCTATGGAGAAATTAGATACCATTTTGATAAGTGGCCCTTTCTTTATATGTGACCTACTCCCCCATATTCCCTGGGAGCTATAAGGATTTTCATCCATGTTCTAAAATAATTCTGTGTTTCTGTGGGTCTTCCCTTCTTTGTTGTTCTGGGCACTGAGTTTGTACTATACTTACAGGCTATCTTGGTTTGTTCTTTACTGATACCCTAGTTCCTGTGCTAAAAAGACATTTAGCATTAACTTTTCTTCTCTCTGCTAAGTGTTTTTCATCCCTCCATGTGCTTCGCCATCTGGGTATATTGTTAGTAATATTTTTTCTATCACAAACCGCTTAAAACTTCATTTAATTAAAACAATCCTTTCATGAGCTCTACCATTTCTTTAGGTCAGGAATTCAGGAGGCGTGAGGTTTTTGCCAGGCAATTTTTACATGGTTGTGGACAAGACACAGGCTGGAGTTGGGAGGAGGGCACAGGGCAGCCGGGGGTTAGCCGGTCATCTCCTCATGGTGGATCAGGGCAGAAGCTTAGAGAGCGGAAGGACAGCATGGTTGTACCACGACAGCACAACCAACCCTCGGTAGGCGGAATAAGTCATGGTAGGCACATTAGCTTGATGGTCATTGAAACGAAGACTCTTGTCAACTTCCCCTGGTCTTTTCAAATTTCTCCTCAATTCTCTTTTCAGAATCTAATTTTCAGATCCTTTCTTTTGTCCCACACTGCTCTTATTCCTGTTCTTTTAAGGTACCTTAACATCACTCTGTAAGAAAAGACATTCTGAGTAAATGAGAAATGCCCCACAGTAGTTATTTTCCAAATTGGGATTTGAATCTCCTTGGACCTGTTAGGAGTGTACTTGCATTTTAAGAAATTTTTAGGAATTTCTTTTGGGGGGGTGTACTGTAATGACTCAATGTTACTGGGAAACAAGAGTAAAGTGAGGAGAAGCAGCTCCCTGTAAGTGGCAGGGTGTGAATCGGTGGCTGGTGCAGGTAAGAGCAGTTGTGGTTGAGGCTTCGCTGTAGAACTGGAAAAGAAATGAGAAAATTTAGCTCCGGCTAAACTGAGTGTATTTCAGGAAGAGACTGGTTTTTTGTGAGTGAAGACTTTCATTTTCAATAACGGTAGGTTATTATTAAACATTGCTATATATTTATTTAAAGTTTTTCTGGAAAGAAATATTCCATTATTTTAAACGTTTTGAAAACTTTTCAGACGGTGGCTCCTAAGAGCAGCCCATAACATAAGTTTTATTGATAGTCCTTGAAGAAAAGAGAAGCAAAGAGCAGTGAGAATATGGTGATGTGGTTTTGTAAAAATTACTCGATTTGAAATTGATAATACTTGTTGGATTGTCTTACTTCTAAAATCAGTGTAAATACTATGCCTGCTCTGATAAAACTTAATTGGCAAAGTCTTAGTGTTTGTAGAATGTAAAGGAAGGTTTTTAAATTCAGAGAAAATGCTCACGTTTGAAAAGACTATATATGAATCTGGAAGAGGTAAAAGGAAAAAAACCCTTTAAATTTGAATTGCAAGGCTGTCTGCTTGTATTTAATTGACACATGTTTAAACATTGGTTATAATGGATCATGTGCCATTTAACTGACATTAACACCTCAGTTAACTCATGTTTTTATGTTAACATTGGCTCTTATTTTTTTGTTAATTGACTTCAGGATTCACCTTCCTGAAAGTTTTTCTTTTTATAGATATACGAAACTACCATGTCTTGAGTTGCTCTTCTTTTATTATTAAAATGTTTACACATATATTGTGTTTAATTACATTTACTTTTTATAATCTGAAAACATGAACCATACTGATAACAAAACTTAAACATCTGCATATTGTTGCAAAACTTGATTCTGCAAGAGAGCTCGTACCTAAATGTCACGATAGTATCAAATCATCCCAGAAATTTGATCCTGTCTTCCCCTTTCACTTTGGATCCACCAGCGGGAGCTGATTCACTTACTGAAGCAAAGCAAAACAGAACTTCTCTGACTTTGATTTTGAGATGAGATGTCCCATTGCACTGGGTAATTTTCTGATATTAGTATTCTTACCTCCTATGATTTTTTTTTCTGCCAATTTTTATCATTTTCTGCCACATTTCCTTTGCTGGGAAGGCTCTTTGTCTTTGATCTGTCAAGATTCACACTGATGGGAAAGAGACCTTGGGGGCTCCCTGGCCCTTACTTTCAGAGTTACATAATTTTCATTTGAATTACACATCTGCCCTAGGATGACCTGGATTTAAGGTGGGTTTTGTCAGCCGCCCTGACTCTCCTCTCATCCCCTTACCTAGTTATGTTTGTAACACTTGTACGGGATGGCACTGCATTCCTTTGTTTGTTTGTTTTTTGGTTTTTTTAAAATTTATTTATTTTTGAGAGACAGAGACAGAGCACAAGTGTGGGAGGGGCAGAGGGAGAGAAACACAGAATCGGAAGCAGGCTCCAGACTCCAGGCTTCGAAGCTGTCAGCACAGAGCCCGACACGGGTCTCAAACTCACAAACCTTGAGAGCAGGACTTGAGCTGAAGTCAGACGCCCAACCAGTCCCCGGCTGGTACTGCGTTTCTGATCATTACCGGGGACACTTCCTCTCTCTCAAACAGGTTTGTGACTATTTTTTTAAGTTAAATACAGAGTTTCATTTCTGACCCAGCTTGTGTTTAAGAAAAAGATTTTTAGGTCTCCAGAGTTTGATGACTGGTTATTTCTAAGCATTATTCAAAGCATCCACCCCTGCAGACTAACGACAGTAGAAAAGATAGCCAGGACCAGCGGTTAGGCTAACGACAGTAAGAGAGATCTCAGGGACCAGCGGTTTGGCTTCTGGGCGCAGATCTGGCTCTGCCGCTCGTGCCGATTGTCTGATTGCTTTGTGCTTCAGTTTCCTTGCCTGACAAAAAGAGACAATAATAACGTACATCTTAGGTTAAGATGAACATGTAATGCACTTAAAACATCGTTTGGCACATAGTAATCACTCAGTAAATGTTACCCGCTGCTACTGCTATTATTATTAAAGACACTTAGATCCTTTGAAGCAGACCGCAATCAACTTAAAATAATTTTTTAACGTTAATTAATTTTTTAGAGGGAGAGAGACAGAGTGTGAACAGAGGAGGGGCAGAGAGAGGAGACATAGAATCTGAATCAGGCTCCAGGCCCTCAACTGCCAGCACAGAGCCTAATGGGAGGCTCGAACCCATGAACCCTGAGATCATGACTTGAGCCGAAGTTGGACTCTTAACCAGCTGAGCCATTCAGGCGCCTCTGCAAGCAACTTGTTTTTTTAAAAGGCCAGTGCTACCATTTTCAAAGGGAACAACTTGGCATAACAGTAGTAAAAATGATCATACATGGGTAAAACACTGGCTTCCATTCCACAGAGAAAATTGCAGCTAATATTTTAATCTATTTCCTCCTGCCCACATAGAAATATCTGATCTGTGGAAAAGTCAGATTTGTAGAATACATGCTAGGCTGAACGTGGAGGGATTACTGCCTAAGGCTATAGCTGTACATCCACTGGCTACAGACTGGGGACCTGGCAAAGAGAGGGGAGCTTGAGGGAAGAGAATGAAAAACTAACCAGTATCTCAACTACGGTGAACGGTCAGGCCAGTGACTTAATTTGCCCAGCCTGTAAAGTACATCACAGGTACCTCTGTTGCATGGAAGGACTCACATCTTGTACTGCCTTTGTCCGTGCACTTGTGATGTGCACGCTGTTTGCTCTGCACTCCGCTTATCGTGGGGTTCTCTGGCGAATAGCAGTGACGGGGAGGGGAGGGATGGCCAAAGCACCCATGGAGCCTTCATGGCTGTCTCCTGGCCACTCGTTCCCAACTTAAATGGGGGCAGCACATTATCTTGTCTCCATCCAAAGTGAATGGTTGCATCAGCAAGTAGTCAGGGACCACTAGAGAAGCCTCCAGTCATGCTGGTTTCATTTCAGGTGTGTCCGGATGCATTTGCAAGCTTGGTGGCTTGTTAATTACTGCATCCACTGTCACTGGGCTGTCTTTGTTTCTGGAGAATGCTGAAGAGCGCTATAGTCATTTTTAACATACTTCACCTGAACCATCAAATAGTGAGATGGAGTTTTACTGCTTTACTTCCGTGCATTTGGAGCTGGCATTATCCTTGATTCACCAGTTCCAGAGCTATAACCCGACACCACCCCAGAGGAGGATAGCGGCCATTTTTAATGACAGGTAGATGTGGACATTCTTACAGTCAGAGAAATGTATCCTAGAGGCGGGGAGAATGTCTCTTTTGCTCATGTATATTCTGTTCCCGTAGCTTGGCCCCATGGTCACATAAGGGCCGTGTTGGCACAGTGATTTGACATACCTCTGTTGGCTTTGATCGTCCCCTCTCCCTCCCTCCTTCCTCCCCCTAGGACATGGAGACCTCTGATTGGGGCAGTTGCTCCCTTTCGGATTTAGCTTCTTGGCCATTGGCTATCAGGCTTGATCGTCATGACTCTTGTTTCTTTCACCCCCTTACCTGTCTATCCCCTTTGTTCCCCCAAGCCCCTCCCACTCGGTCAGCCCTGCTGTTTCTTTGCTGCTGTGTGTTTCTTAGCACCGCTGTGGGTACATTTTTACAATTATGGCCATTGGCGTTTCTGCTACTGAGGATCATCCTGTATTCGAGGTGAAGTGAAGATTATGTCTTTTTATGGTGATGAAGATCCTGAGCAAGAGAAAAGATAATGATGTATTTTGACAGTCACAAGATGTAATGCGTGTTCATCTTCGGTGGTTGGAAGTTGTGGGAAGTTATCCTAGGGTACTGCACAAAGCCAGGGCATACATTGAAGAGATTTTGTTTTATTTTTTTTTAATGTTTATTTATTTTTGAGGAGAGAGACAGAGACAGAGACAGAACGTGAGCAGGGGAGGGGCAGAGAGCGAGGGAGACACAGAATCTGAAGCAGGCTCCAGGCTCTGAGCCGTCAGCACAGAGCCTGACACACGGCTTGAACCGTGATCATGACCTGAGCCGAAGTCAGATGCTTAACCAACTGAGCCACCCAGCTGGCCCAAATTGAAGAGATTTTAAAGTTTTACTCATATCATACTGCCATTTAGTAAGGACTCTGAGGTCACATATTTGGGTTTTAATCCCAGCTGGCCCTCTTGATAGCTGTGTGAGACGATGGCCGATTTACTTAACACATCTTAACCTCCATTTCCCCATCTGTAAAATGGAGGTGTTAACCACGTCACAGGGCTGCTCTGAGTCAGGGAGGGAGTGTTTGCCATTCACCTATTACAGCACACACAGGAAAATGCTCAGTCAAGAGTGGTGGTGGTCATAGCTGTAAAGCAGAGTTTGTTGTTTTGATTTCCCATGTGATGGAAACTCTTTCTATTGCTGCCTTGTGGGGGAGCGATAGATGGTGAGCTCATATTTATTCAGAGACACCCGAGCAGATAGTTTATTCCTTTGATAGAAGTCTTGTCCTTTAATTTGATTTTTACCTTTATAATGAGCAGTGTAAAATTTCTTGTACAAAAAGTATTTATTTACAGGGCGCCTGGGTGGCTCAGTCGGTTAAGCGTCCAACTTCGGCTCAGGTCATGATCTCACGGTTCGTGGGTTCGAGCCCCAAGTAGGGCTCTGTGCTGACAGCTCAGAGCCTGGAGCCTGCTTCAGATTCTGTATCTCCCTCTCTCTCTGCCCCTCCCCTGCTCATGCTGTCTCTCTCTCTCTCTCTCAGAAATAAATAAAACATTTAAAAAAATTTAAAACGTATTTATTTAACTGTGAATCAGCAGCTGCTGGAGCAAGTGCTGCCTTGCAAGGCGCTGGGCTTACTGTCTTGGGAGCAGAGACATGAGCAGGATGCAGCCTCGGTCCTTCGAGAACTTTGAGCCCAGCGAATCGTGGAGTCCGTGGACTGGATAGAGAGCCACAGCACAGTTCCTTAACTTCCTGTTTTATTTTATGCTTTTGCTCTCACTAACCATAATTGCATATCATAAATGGCTTTTCATGGCTAATCATATTTCAAAGCCACGATGATTAATAATTATAACTATAATGGTAACAACAACTAACACTGATTGAGGGTTTACTTATGAGCCAGGCACTTTTGCAAGCATTTTACATGTATTAACTCATTGAATTTTCACAGCGCTCCTGTGAGGACTGTCATCAGCCCTATTCTGTGTGCGGGCTCCGAGGCAGAGCTTGGTCACACTCACACAGCTGGCACCGATGACAGAGACGGACTGGGAGCCCCGGCAGCGTGGCCCCACACAAGCTACGATGCTGGCCTGTCCGGATATTCGCTAGAACGTGGGGAGCCGTCTATACATTAATCTGGGGTTGTCCGGGATATCACAGCAGTGTAGACGTAAGAAATGTTTCAGGAGAAAAAATTTCACTCAGACACATATATTTTATACCCATCTTGAATTTCTTTTTATTTATTTATTTATTTATTTATTTTTTATTTTACAAATAGTTTATTGTCAAATTAGTTTCCACATAACACCCAGTGCTCATCCCCACAAGTGCCCTCCTCCATGCCCATCCCCCCTCCCCCCCACATCCATCAGTCCTCAGTTTTTGTCAGCATTCAAGAGTCTCTCATGGTTTGCCTCTCTCCTTTTCCCCCACCATTTCCGCCCTTCTTCTCCCCCTTGTTCCCCATCTTGAATTTCTAAAGCGTATAGGGCATTGTCATGAATATGTTGTCAGGATAGTGACTTCTAATTTCTTTTGATCAAGAATAATTGAAACTTAACGTTTTCATACACCTAAACAGTAATTGTTCTAAATGTCCAGATTTCTTCCCCCCTTACGTTTTTGGTACTTGAAAGTTCTGTTGGAATTAGATATCCAGTATTTGTAAACTTCTCTTTTTCCATAGCTTAATTTGCTTCTTAAACATGTTTGTTGAAGTATAGATTTTTAAATTCTTCATACTGAAAACTGTCGAAAGGTGCATAACAAAGTTGTGATGCTAATTTAATATAAAATCAGCACTTTAAACAGTTGACAAAGTTACAAAGTTCTGTCTCCTGTTGTGAATAATAACCTTGAGCATAGATGCTTAATTTTAATTTTCATTCCACAATAGAAATATTTCTTGTATGTGGTGTACATACTATGTGGAATAATGTGTGTAACATATAATAATATCAACTGTGCAAGATTATATATAAAGGAGGTTGCACTAAGCTTACGTTTAAGTGTTTGGGTTTCTGATTTCTGCTTGAAAAGCTTAAATAGTTTCAGATACGTGGGCATACCCGTGCATGTGTGGTTGTGTGGTTGTGTGTGTGTGTGCCCGTGTGCGGGAAAGCTCTTAGGTAGGATGGCAGTTGCTCTTTGTCCTTCCCAAGTTCAAGGGGAAAACAACAGGCATAAGGAAGGTGTTCTATATTAACATCTCACCTTGATTTCAGTGTCCCTTCCAACTTGTTCATAATCATAATACCAAATGAAAAGCCAATTACTTTTGTGTTATTTTCATAAACTTTGATTAGAGAAGATCATTAGTTTGTTTTCAGTGATTCTCCAGCTTTGTTCTAAGTACGTGTTTTTGATTCTGTTGTCGGTGTTTGTGAGTCCCCTGTGTGCTTTGATTATCGGAAAAGGAGCCCAGAGGCGCCTGGGTGGCTCAGTCAGTTAAGCGTCCGACTTCGGCTCAGGTCATGATTTCACGGTTCGTGGGTTCGAGCCCCGCTTCGCATTCTGTGCTGACAGCTCAGAGCCTGGAGCCTGTTTCAGATTCTGTGTCTCCTTCTCTCTCTGCCCCTCCCCAGCTTGTGCTCTCTCTCTCTCTCTCTCTCTCTCTCAAAAATAAATAAACGTTAAAAAACTTTTTTTTCATTAAAAAAAAAAAAAAAAAGGAAAAGGAGCCCAGTGAGCAGAAGGACAGAAGACCAGCCCCAGGGCCTTGCCTTCTGGAGTGGGAGGTTTTCATAATGGGCTCCCATCTGTGGGGCCTGTTCACCAATAAGACTTGCAGTGGCTTCCTTGGCCCTGCAGGCCACGTGTAGCCTGTTCCTGCTCAGAGGCCCCGGGACCTTGGACAGTTGGCCTTGCCCTGGAGGAGTCCGTGCCTGTCACTCCACAGGCACCTGGGAGATGCAGTCCCGTGGAGGTTAGTTAGCAGCCAGGTGAGGGGCGTTGGTGAGGCCCCAGCCATAGGAAGGATTGTGGAGGCCAGCGACAAAGTTGCAGCCTTATGGTGGCTAAGTTTATATTTGGGATTTAAAAAAATTAAGCAGGATTTAGAAAAAGAGTATTCATTGAATTCAAAGACCTTATTAATAGGTCTAAGATCAAATGCCTCATATAGAGGGTTGAACCTTTATCCTTTACAGTTAGCCGTTTGAGTTCATAGGTAGTGTTATAAGATCTACTCGGTGGGTATTCAAACTGTAACAAAAGAGAGGGGCAGGTTTTTTTTGTCCTCAGGTTTTTAGCAGAATTACTTTTAGACACACAGTGTGGTGATTCTGGCGCAGACGTATTCCCTGTTTTGGGAGATGTTTGTGTTACTTCATTTACATAGGTTTGTCTCTAGGCCTGTTGCGTAGATATAACCTATTTTAGATGTTTAAGGTCCTAATATTATATTTTAAAAAATTGTCTGAAATATATATTCTTTAGAGTGACCATCATGACATCATATACTGAATGACAGTGACAAACTTAGTACAACGATCTCAACTTCCAAAATTGTCTGAATGCAGTACAAGTAATATTTGTTCCTTCGATGAGCATAGTTGGAAACCATTGCTCTTTTATAAAGGCTGGAAACGATACTCTTTTTTAAATAATTACTGACTTTCAAATTTCTGTTGGTAAACACATGAACAGTACATTCTAAAATTTGTAAAATCAAATGCAAATTCCAGAAGAGCTCTCTTTGTAAAATATGTCCTGTATCAAATATTTACCGAATAGCTAAGATAATTGTTGATATTTATTCACATTATAAAATCAATATTTATCGAATGTCCTTGGCTGACAGAAGGCCACCGCACCATGACAACAGGGATTACGTAGGAACATGAAGTTTATCTGGTGTACAGAAATTAAGATGCACATTCACTTTGGGGCTGTGATTTGGCATGGATTTCTGTGTTTGCTTTTTCCAAAGTATTATTTGAGAATATCTGACAAAGTAACAGTGAAAGTAGTGAGTTCTTCAAATTATTTTTTCCCTCTGTGAATTGGTTGACTTCAAGCGATTGAACTGCCCTTTTGTTTATAGAAATGTCTATATGGAATTCTGTTTATCACGTATGTTCGTGCACATTCCCTTTAACGAACAGATCTGACTGTACACAGAGGTAGGTTAGTTTGTCTTCATGCAGAATGCTGCAGTGGGTTTTACACCTGTGATATCAGCAAAACACATGATGTTAGAGGTTTAGACTCCGAAGAGTGCCATTTGATTGTTTACAGATCTGCACAGAAGAGTTGATGAGGTAGCTTGGTTGCCTTACTCCCTGCAAAGAAGGAAATGATATATAGCAAACAAAAAACATTCACAGAATGCTTTTCCCAAGTAAAACCCCAGTCCCCATACCTGGATAATCAAAAGCAGCTTTGTTTATGTGTTTTGTTGTATTTGAAAAAGGTGATGAAGGCCACATGCCCAGGATTTACAGCAACTCTTATCAGTGTCACCTGTCACCTATGCTCTGCCTGGAATCCTCAGACCAGGACATCAAAATTCAGTGAAGTTTAGTAACCTGCCCAAGACCACACAGCTAGTAAGAGGCAGAAGGCTGCTTGCAGGCCCGGGCTGCCTGGATCCGTTCGCCGTTTCCTCTGGTAACAACACGACACTGTCCTCTCACCTCTGTGCCCCGGAGTTTGCTCTCTTTCTCTGTAGTATTTGCAGACGTTCTTTCCCCCTGAGGCCCAAGCCCCCACCTTGCCCACCTGTGCCTTTGTGCACCGGGGGTGCAGAGAAGTCAGGGCAGACAGGCTTTGCACGGAGCCCTCCCTGCGACACCCCTCCATTGCTGGGAGGGATTGTGAGCAGGTGAGGCTGCTGAAACTTCTCATGGACTCTCGTCCCAGAGATCATGAGGACTGGAGGAGGTGGGCTGCGCCCTGTTCATGCAGCCTTAGTGGTTCTGGGGGCGCCGTTGACCGATGCGGTTGGTAGGAAGCCACCGTGTCTCCCAGGGTGGGCTCAGATGGTTTACAGACAAGTCCCTGAGGAACTACTTTCCTTCGCCTTTCTCCCTGACTTTCTTACCAAAAAGAACTCTGATTGCCTGTAAGGTACATAAAAGGCCAAGAAGAAGGAAGAAAGTGTAAAGAGCTAATCTGTATCCTATGTCACAAACTGACCTGTGCTGTGTGCTGACTTGGGTGCCAGTTGACGAGACACTTTATGGACAGAGATTGTCCTG
Source organism: Hyaena hyaena (assembly GCF_003009895.1). Lineage (NCBI taxonomy): Eukaryota > Metazoa > Chordata > Mammalia > Carnivora > Hyaenidae > Hyaena > Hyaena hyaena. Next base: position 435,970 of record NW_024080714.1, on the reverse strand, counting down.
AACGAGTAGCAGACTTTTGGTAACTCTTCCCAATAGGCTCGATTAGGCACGTGTTGGTGAGGAATGTACGGTGGTATAGTGTAGTGTGTCTGCTTGGTGGTGAGCCTGGGGCGTCGTGCTAGGAACTGAACAATTTGGGATGAGGTCCTCAACCTGCCAATGAACTAATCCTTCTGAGCGTCAGTTTTCACTCCTGTGGCTATTACAAAGTTCTGGCGAAGATGTGCTCAGTGACAGGGCAGCAGAGAATCAAATTATTGAAAATGCTCTACTAGCTACTAGTAAGCTGTCACCAGATTCTTTGGAGAATCCGCCTGCAACCTGCTAATGTGTTACTGTGTCACTGATGTAGAGGTAAGGTTGCCAGACGAAATATAGGGCACCCAGTTAAATTTGAATTTCAGATAAGCGGTGAATAATTTCAGGGGGTAAGTCTGTCCCATATATTGCACGGGACACATTACACAGAATATATTACCAAATCTGGCAGCCCCGTTTGGAAGGATCCAGTTTGGCAATGAGAAGAGGCATCTCCCCCGTTAAGTTGCTGAAAACCTCAGGACCGCACATCAGTTACTTACATCTCTTCATTCTTAGCTCTTCAGAAGTCGGGGCGAAAGCCTTTATCCTTGTCAGACTCCAGGACGGTATGAATATTTTCTCTCCAGGCATCCTAATGGTTCTTGAGTTTGTTCAGAAGCTTGGATGACGATGAGGAGGAGTTGGAGCCGTGGTCTGGACACCAGCAGTGTTCTCTGCAGGTGCACCAAAGTCGGTCAGGATCAGCTCCATGGGGCCAAGGTCTATCCTCAGTGTGCATTTCTTCCCCTGCACTGAGAGGGTCCAGATGAGACTCTCAGGCAAGATTCCCCAGAAGGAGCAGAGAGCCTCAGAAAGGGAACCTTGCAAGCCCCTTACCAACAACCCTCCCCGCCCCCCGCCACACTCCCCAGCCAGAGGCAGGCTGGTAACATGAACAAGGGCTGAACTTGAGGAGCCAAGGCCTGAACCCTCGCTGTGACAGCTGACCTAACGGTTCACTCCTCGGTCTCCGTTTGTTCTCTGTAAAATGGGGATAGTATCTGCCCTCAGAGGATTGATTGAGGAATCAGAAGTAAATAATAAGTAAAGTATAATATTAAAACTTTTGTAAACTGTGGTGTGTTTAGAGATGGAGGGTATTAAGGCTGTGGGTCGATTAAGCTGCATGGTGAGATCTTGGGAAGTTTTATCAAGGAGACTTGGTTCTTTTTAGCAGTTGTGAATTTTAGGCCTTATCGGTGCCGCATATTGAATTAGATTTTTGCTACATGATTGTTAATAAATTTTGTGAATTGGAATTATAATTTCACAATGGCATTAATGCCCAACTGAAATCAGCCTCCTCATTGATTGCTTCTATCTTTAATCTACACTTGTGCCTAAAGTGACCATATTATAGATAACCCTGATAATTTATTACAATGACTTAAAAACCACAGTGGAAATAAGACATATGATGTTGGGAGGGGGAAGAACGTGTCATTAATAGGCATTAGTTTAATTGCATACAGTTGAGTTGGCCTGGTAGATATGATTATTAGTGTTACTTAAGACAGATAAATTTTCAATAATCTCACTCTCCAGGGAATTATTTTTGACTGTTGTTTTCACAAACACATGTGAATTGTTGTAGTCTCTGGGAAAAGAGCAAGACAGGTGTAAAATTGATGTTCTTAAAAGGTGTCATTTCTGTGCATATTACACTAGTCATTTGTACGAACATGATTTTTCCCCTCTTTGACAAAATTTAGGGGTCACATACGAGGTGCACCTCAAAACCCTGGAACTTTGTCTTTGTACTACAGGTGCCTCTCATGTTCTAAGATGCCTACGGTCTGTTATACTTTATTTTCTATCCTGGAAGCATCCTGAGATTGCAGTTACATATTTGGCGTTCCTTCAACTTGAGTATCAATATACAATTCTTTATCATTGTCATTGTCACCGGTTTTTACTCTTGTGTAGCGTTTTCTCATTTTCAGAACATTTTTACCGTACTTTCTTATGAAATATTTAGAATTACCAAGAGGTAAACATGGCAGGCATTTTCTGTATAAGACATAACAGATATAGAAAATTCTTACAAGACATAACAGATATAGAAAATTCTTACAAAGTTCAGATGGGCAAGTTGTAGAGCTGAGATTTAAACACATGTATTTTAACTCCTTTTTTACAGTTATATCCACTATACCACACCGCTTCCTGCCAGAATCTTCCCACCGCCCATGATTCCTAGAACTTAACATTTAAGTTTACATAAAGTGATGCATTTTAGTAACTAAACGTTTTTTTATTGAAAATTGATATGAGGGGCGCCTGGTTAGCTTAGTTGGTTAAGTGTCTGACTCCTGATGTCAACTCAGGTCTTGATCTCAGGGTCGTAAGTTCAAGCCGCGTGTTTGGCTACAAAAAAGAAAATTGATATGAAGTTATTTGACTCCAAATACACTACTATTCCTAAATGATCTAGAAGCCTAAAAGTACACAAAACAAACACTAAGCATAAAGATATCATCCCAGGAAATAATTTATCTGAAAATATGAACACTGGCAAAGTTTTCATAAATTTTAGTATAATGGGTGTGAATAAATTGATACGGGAAAATATTTGGGGGTGTCTTCCTACTTTTTTCTGTTTAATACTTAAAACAACCATGTCATTTTGTAGAGTGTCACTTGGGTGATCCTGTTGGTCACAGAACACTAGAGAGTGGATCATAGGTCCGTGCAGTGTGATAATTCTTCAGACTTTGCTTGTAGGTATAGACAGAAAACAGCTCTGAATATGCTCGTGACGTGACTGAGTTTACCTGGATCTGAACTGCTCTCTTTCCACTCCATCTCCTGATGGCTTTCTCTTTTGCAAGGCATTGAGACAAGTTCAAGGAGGTGGCGGGAGGATGGGAATGATGGGGCGCCATGCTGGCCCGACCCCGGAGTCCGTGCTTCATACCGGATGCCACCTCACCCTGACGACAGTCCTGAGAAAAGCAACAGCGCACTTGGGAGTTTGGTGTGTCTCACAGTGGCGGGGTGAAAAGTCAGGCGCCGCGTTTGCTCTGGTCCCCGGTGATGGAATATCCTCCAAGTGGTAGGTAGTCACTCTGCCTGAAAAGGAGGAACCGTTTCAGCTGTCGTGGAAACACGGCTCTTCGGGAAGGGCTGCTGTGTGCGCTGAGTAAGCTTGAGCGTTGGAAGCTACCAGAGCTATTGGAGGAAGCTTGGGGTGGGGGAAGGACAGATTTCGGTATGTCCTCTCTTCTGCCATCCTCTGAGCCTCGTGTGGCAGGTCCACAGTTTCTGGGCCCGTAACTTCACAGGCAGGACTCCATGAGAGCGGTGTGAAGTACGCGCTTACGTGCAGACCAGATGCAGTGTGAACCCTCGGCTTACACGTACCGTGTGCTGTTCCCATGCAGGCAGCCACCGTACCGATTAGGACTCCAGGGTCACATTTAAACGTTTCATCGTATCCACTTATCCTTGGGGTATGGTAGTTAAGAGCAGGAAATTTGGAGTCTGGTAAAGCCCAACCGCACAACCAACTAGGTCTGTGACACTGGAGAGGACTCTTGACTTTTCTAAGTGGTAATTCCCTCCTCTCGGACACACAGGTGACCAGGCGTGTTTAACGGAGCTTCTGAGACGTCCGAGGAGTCTGTGTCTGAGCCTGGACGCGGGAGCCCAGTAGTTTCATTACGCAGTTGTACTCCTCGTTACTGTTCTCTCGGTCAGCAAATACTAAAGAGAGTTGCTCTTCTGCGGGGGGGTCAGGACACTGTCATTCTGTCTTTTATTTCTGCTGTTGGCTTCATGCTGATTCTGGAAGCGAAGAGCCAAAGGAACCTACGTACAACGGCATACTTGGTTGTGATGTGAGCGTGTTGGTGTTCTTGTATTTTCTGGGTTTGTGAGCAGCTGAGCGCCCCCGAGCCTCAGCAGTGGCCTGTCTTTTCAGCAGATGTTTAGGACCTGCTTTCAAGCGTGGCACCAGACCCACGGTCCTGAAAAGATGGTCCCAGCTGCTGCGCTCAGAGAACTTGCATTCTGGGGGAAGAAGATGGTTCACTCAACACACGATGAGACAACGTCAGAAAGTCATGATTGCCGTGCATAGAATTAGATACAGCCGTACGAGAGTGAGTGAGCAGGTGGCCGGTTGGTGCTAGATGCTCAGGAAGGATCTCTCCGTGGAAATTAGTCTTGAAGCTGAACATCCAAAGATCCAAGGGGCCGCATTCCAGGAGGGGAGGTGGCTAAGGAAGATGCCCCAACACTGGAGAAGGTGGGGTGTCAGGAGCCAGGTCTGGCGGGGGGCTGGCTGGGGAGAGAGAGACAGAGAGAGAGAGAGAGAGAGAGAGAGAGAGAGAGGCAGGGCTGGAGTCTTTTTCTAGAGTGGGTTGCAGTTTGGGGAGTTTCTATGTTACATTTCTGAATAGGACTCCAGAAAAATGATTGCGAGCCAGATGGAAATGTTGGGCTACTTTGCCTCTGGGAGCTTTTCCTAATTATCAGACGGGGATATGTTTTGTATCTGTGTGTAATGGGGTTAGGAGTGTCATTAAAGTATTTGAAAAAGATTCTGCACACGGTGAACCAGAGACACACTGAAAATACTGCTCAATGTCATGGTTTTGAGTAATAAAATAATGTTAGACTTTTTTTTTTTTGCTGCTAATTTTGCTTTTGCGTATCATTATTTGCTTGCTATTTAAGCATTCTCTATAGGTGAGGAGTGATGTCCTTAAGCGTTCCCACCATCGTAAAGCATATTTTGGAGGGGTTGTTTCTCCAGCAATTATGATGGATTTACACACTTTCCGAGCACCTACTTGTAATAAGGCGTGCCCAGGTCAGGAACGACTGCTATGGGACCATTTCATAGCATTTTAAGTAATGAGGAACACATTTTTATAGCTCTCTTTATGGTCCTTCAGAACTTGATACACATTTAATCTCTAAGGCTATTTTCTTAATGCCATACAGTAAGGAAATGAAGGGTGGGGGTTAAAAACTTGGCTGAGCACTTACTAACTCCAGGTTGTTTTGAAAAGATCTCGTTGGAATACCCAGCAAAGCAGGTGGTTTTCTCCTTTCTACAGGTGAAGAAACTGCTGGTCAGAGGCTAAGTGCCTCTTGTACAGCCCAAGGTAGCAGAGGCAGAATTTGGATCATAGCTCAGGGTCCCTCCCAGTCTACATGGATAAATAATAGATGCTCTGGGTTTCTTTTGAACCATTTTAAACCAGTTGCAGATGAAGGAGGTTCTGGATTATTTTGCACATGTTATCCGAGGTTTCCTGTTCTTCCCTAGAAAGAACAAGTCGTCTTTTAGGGGAGAGCAGCCTGAGAACTTGCCTGTGAGAACCAGCTACTTCGTGATCTCTGTTTTAAGTGTTTGAAGGCTCAGGAAGAAGGTTATTGAAATTTGCATTCTTGAGGATTTAACAATTTAAAAATCGTGAATATTAAACAAAGCCAGGAAGCCTTGTTTGATATTTTATGCAGTACCGCATCTAAACTGTATTTGAGGTTTTGGGGCACCTGGGTGGCTCAGTTGGTTGAGTGTCTGACTCTTGATTTAGTTCAGGTCATGATCCCAGTGTCGTGGGATCAAGGCCTGTATCGGGCTCCTCACTGAGCAGTGGATCCCACTTAAGTTTCTCTCTGCCTCTCTGTCTCTGTCTCTCTCTTGCCTCTCCTCTGCTCACTCTGTCTGTCTCTCTCTCAAACAAACCCCAAAACTATGTTTCAGTTCTTATTTACGTTGAGGCGTGCGCGAGCGCGCACACACACACACACACACACACACACACACACACAGCAGAGGTATTTGCGTCTTGGGTTTATGAGCCCAAGAAATGCCAGCTGTGAGCAGAGCACTCCCAAGGTCTGTCCTGGTCCAGTTGACCCACTGCATTAGCTCTTCTGTTCTCACAAGGTGGAGCCCGAGGACGGTATGATGACCCCAGGAGAGGAGCGCTGGCTCCCAGGGTCCCTCAGGAATTCTCCTTGGATGGGGGGGACGGGGTAGATTTTTTTGGCGGTCTGTCAAGCAGGCTTTACCAGCAGAAGGCAAGGGTCTATCTCCTTGACCATGAGGATGGGGAAGGCGTCTCTACATCCCTACGCCTCTGTAGGGCGCTCACTTGAATGAAAACATGCGTGAAATCCACGCTCTGCCGGGCCACGCTGTTAGCCTGTTGATTGCAGAGCACTTTGTAGATCTTGAGGCACTCAGAGATGCTAGCTTTCATTTAGTAACTACAACTCAGAAAAGCCCCGTTTTAGTTTTCTGATTGCCAGGCTAGCATGAGAAATAGATTTTATAACTGTGACATGCTTAATACCTTGAGATAAAGGTTTAACTTTGAAAAGCTAAACATGTGACTTTTTGAAATTTTAGTATTTTACGTTCATTTTGCATAGTTTTATAACTTCATTTTTGAAAAGAACTTCAGCCAAAGGCATCTTTGTGGTTTTTTGTTCCTTCTACTTATTATTGTTATTATTATTTTTTAATGTTTAGAGGCCCTTCTTTAGCCTTCGATTCTAAAAACCTCCTAATCTCTAGGAAGGCTAAAAAACCCCACGTGTAACATTGATAGGACAAAGTTGGCTCACCTAATACACAGATGTGCTCTGCGTTTGTAGGAAGGACACAGATGTGACTCTTAATCCACTGCACTGCTGTCTAGCCAGAAGCATTTGCTAGTTCTTGAGAGCTTCTCATTCTGGATACTTTTCATGATTGTGTTACATTTGTCTTTTGGAAGTGCTTGGAGAAACATGAAATGAATGGTTAGGATTGTGAAACTGTGCTGGAGATTTTAACGTGGCCTAAATGAGCTCGTTCACGGGACGTGTCATCCAGCCTGCTTTGGCTGCTCGTTTGCCGCATGTAGAGAAGCTCCACTAATGAACAGGAAACAGACCTGCTCTCAAGTTACTTTATAATTTAGCAGGGTGGGTAACATTTTGCAGGGAAAATGCAAGTTGATAAAATGTTGCATTGGGAATAAATACGGGATTACATGAAAGAGGGTATGAATGTTGAGTCTGCAAAGGCATCTAATTGATGTGAAACCTGAGGACAGGCAGCCAGGTGACGGGATGAGAAGGGGACTTGAGGCAGAGGGAAGAGCGGAGACCAGAGACCGAAACTCGGGGTAATCCAGGAAGTCCAGGTCACATGGTGTCCTCCGCGGAAGGAAGCAGGTGCGGAACGCTGGAATAGGTATAAAGGCTGGGGAGATAAGCTAGGGCAGCCTCAACGAGGGCTTTTTAAATTCTTGTAAAGAGTTTAGCCTTGATCTTTAGAGCAATGGGAAACCATTGATGAGAGGTTTTATTTTAATCTGCTGTGTGACCTTGCGTACACTTGCATTTCAGAAAGGTCCTCCCAGCTGCAGTGTGCAGAATGGATTGGAGGAGACAATCTGGGTGGACTCTGGGCATGGCTGTCACGTCCATGGAGGTTTTGCGGTGTTGCATTTTATTTAATTTATTTTGTTTAAACTTTTTATCTCTGTCTGTCTGTCTGTCTGTGGTGTTGCATTTAGGGAGCATCGCATTAATGTTCCTCCATTTCATAGTGCACACATTCCGGACGTTACAGGATGGCTGTGCCAGAGAAGCTGCAGGAAGTCTGAGTTGAGACTATAGCGGTCTGGTTTCAGGCAGCAGCTGCGGGGTTGGAGAAAAACAAAGTCCAAATTGTTGAGGAAGGAGAGCTACAGGCCTTAGGATGGGCTGTGGCTGGAAAGGTGAAGGAGGGGGAAGAGCTGGGAAGATACTAGCTTTCAGACTGGCCAGCGGAGAGGGCAAGGGGCGGGAAAAGGTGCGAGTCCATTTATTGTTTCTCCTCCTTTTCACAAAGGAACCGAGCATCCCGTGTGGTAAGTGAAAGTGGCAGCTACGTTAAGTGGCCTTACGGCTTCTCTCCTTTGACTCTGCCCTTCATCAGGTCCACATCTAACCAAGGAATATTGATTAACATTAGGGCACATCGTGGGGCGCCTGGGTGGCTTAGTCGGTTGGGCGTCCGACTTTCGCTTAGGTCATGATCTCACGGTTCGTGGGTTTGAGCCCCGCGTCGGGCTCTGTGCTGACTGCCAGCTCAGAGCCTGGAGCCTATTTCCGAGTCTGTATCTCCCTCTCTCTCTGACCCTCCCCTGCTCACGCTGTCTCTCTCTCTCCTAGAAATAAATAAAAATATTTAAAAAAAAAAAACAAAAAAAAAAAACATTAGGGCACATCGTATGATATTTTCGATGGAAATGTGTCAAATTTTGGAAACTAAGTCTATGCCAAAAAAAGAGCTTGAGCTCTAAATTGCCTCAAAAGTTATATGTTTGCTAAGTGTTTGGCAAATGTAATCATTTTACAGCTCCTAATATGTTAGGTGAAGCCGTTTTGTGTCCCCTGTGAACAAATATTGGACACAGAGATCTAAGTCCCAAAATACCATCATTTTGTTTGATTTTATGAAGTGTAATTTCTTGACATAAAGGCTCAAAGGAGCACTGACACCAAGTAAGATTAAATATTTATTTCGTCTCATAGACTTTGAAATTTTAAAATATAAGTTGTAATTTAAAAGGTAAAATGGTCTCTTTTATAAGCTCACAGAAAATGATACTTACCTTAATTTAGAAATGTATTCAGTTGTGGAATTGATTTTGGCTTTGTGCACTGAGCCTGGTCTTGATGTTAGAGTCATTCTATATGGTTGAGTTCGGAGTAGTCTCTGAAAAAGCACACACTTTCATACTATGTTGTTTTACTAATTTTGTTAATCTTCAGCAGTAGCCACTAGAAAGAATCTAATTGTTTCTCAGAGTAGGAGAGATATATCTATAGTATAGTAAAATCTATCCTTACCAATGTTTTCTGTATGTTTCAAGAATTCATTGGCATTTCATTAAAAAAATTTTTTTTAATATGTTTATTTATCTTGAAAGACAGATAGCAAGAGCAGGGGAGGGGCAGAGAGAGAGGGAGACAGAGAATCAGAAGCAGGCTCCAGGCTCCAAACTGTCAGCACAGAGTCTAATGCAGGGCTTGAACTCACAAGCCATGAGATCATGACCTGAGCTGAAGTCAGATACCCAACTGACTGAGCCACCCAGGTGCCCCTTCATTGACATTTCTGACACGAAATATCCATTTTCACAAAAAATGGCAATTGAGAAACACTTGATTCACAAGGAGGTCCATTTGTGAGTTTCCAAGAACAGTCAATCATAGTTAACTTAAGCTTTAACTGAAGATGAAATCCCAACACCCTACATTTTATGAGCAGGTGAATTTTTTTTAAGTTTATTTTGAGAGAGAGAGCATGCACACACAAGTGAGGAAGGGACAGAGGGTGGGGGAGAGAGAGAGAGAGAGAGACAGAGAGAATCCCATGCTGTCAGCACAGGAGCCCAAAATGGGGCTCACTAAGTCTCAGAAACCAGTGAGATCATGACCTGAGCCAAAATCAAGAGGCTGATGCTCAACCGGCTGAGCCACCCAGGTGCCCTGCAGATGAATGTAACCTAATGTATTTTAAGTTACTAAACTAAAAACATAACTTCGCATCTTTTAAAAATGCCTTTTTAAAATGTGGCATGCCTTTCAACTTTTTCCCCAAATTTCTCTCCTCTGCTATCTCCTTATCTCAAGATTGAGCTCTGGGCTTATACATTACCAGCTTTAACTTTGCTTTTTATGCCCTGGATGTATGTGCAAAAGCCATGCTGGTACTTTAAGAGGCTCTTGCTTATTAAAGTTCTTCCCCTCCAGTTTTCCCCATCCTGTCTTCCGTCCCTCTTCCTTCCCTTCTCCCTGCCCCTTCTGCCTTACTTCTTTCCTCCCCACTCCTGCCCTGCCCTCCCTTGTCCCCATTAAAAGATCCAAACAGGGGTGCTTGAGAGGCTCAGTGGGTTAAGTGTCTCTTGATTTTGGCTCGGGTCAGGATCTCCCGGTTCTTGAGTTTGAGGCTCCAGTCGGGCTCTGCTCTGAAAGCCCAGAGCCTGCTTGGGATTCTCTCTCCCTCTCTCTCTGCCCCTCCCCTCCTTTCTCAGGGACATGCTCCTGTGGTCTAAATAAATAAATAAATAAATAAATAAATAAATAAATAAATAAATAATCGATCCAAGTAAAACTGAATCTTTTGCCTTTGGAATTTTGTGGAAAGTTCAGGGATACTTTCTTACTATTGTAGAATGTCATAGCACATATTAGTTCTAAAAAGATTCTTACCGCAGAGAGCTGATTTAAAGACCATTTGGAACCATCTCTGGGTCCTATCACTGACACCCAGTTTACACTCTCGGTTCATGAATCATGCTGTCCCGGCAGAACCCCAGTGAATGGCACATCATTTTATTACAATAAATGCTGGTGGAGATGGTCACTTGATGTCATGTGGAGTATTGTCTAATATTCTCTCCTCCGCCCTGCTCTCAGAATTAAAATTGCCATTCTGAAGAGAAGAAAATTAAAGAATTGTAGCCGAAGGTCACATTATTTTTTAAAAACATTTCTGTAGTGCAGAGATGTTATGTAATGGGAGAGTAATGCCAGCTTCAGTTCTGGTCAAGCAGTTATCCTTTGGATATGCGTAGGAGAGTAACTAAGCTAAGTTACCAGTAATTACACTTTTAAAAATTCAGTCATTAATTGTTAGGAAAGGTCTTCAACTTTTTTTTTTTTTAACACTGGAAAGATACCAACAAAATAATGTGTAATGGGAATGAAACATATTTTGCCACCTTCAGAATACTCAGGGTAACAGGTAATATTTTTAAGAGACTAACGAGGAGTCTGTGCTGTTATCTCTTCACGAAGAGGCTTTTAGCACAGACCTGTCATTTCTAGACTGAATGTTCTTATTTCAGAATGGAAAAAAGACTTGATCCATAAGACAGCCCGTTTACCAGAAGTGGGGTTTTCTGGGGTCTTTTTATCTTTAAATCCTGAATTATTATTGCATAAAAAGAAACATTATTGCTCATCTAAAGGACAAGGCCATGAATTCCAGGGGCCTGTGTACATACAACTCACACAGATGCACACAGCTTATTATCAAGCACCAGAGACATGGTCCTACGCTTGAGCCTTGCGGTTCCTCTTGTGAGAATCCGTCCTAAGGAAATAATGCAGAATGTTGGGCGCAGGGAGTGCCCTGTGCGTAAAGACAAGTTTCTTGCTCTCCTGTGTAGACTCGTGAAAAACTGGAAACAATCTCAAGGCCTTATTGAAGGGGACTTAATTTAATGAATTTTCACACACTCCCTCAAATGGCAATCTTATAGGATTAAAGACGATGGTTATTAAAACTTTGAGAAGTTAGAAAATGTACATTTGTTTCAAGTTTGAGGCTATAGTAATTTCCCCCAGTTTTCTAAATTCCCTGTATTTGCACTTACATTAGTATTTTCATAATGAAGAAAAAAGAATTTCCAAATATATTGTTTCTGCTCTTAGGTTTTTTAAATATAAATATTGGAGTTTGCTGCCAGACTGCAGCCAACAATTTTAGGGACCCCAAAGCTTGAATTTCCTTTAAACACATTAATGGTTTCAGTATATTCTGAGAGTGTGCTTAATTTAAAATGAACCATTTAGTTTTTGTTTAGATTGGTTTTAGAATTAAGTGTATATATTTAATTCTAGAGAGGAGTCCTGGAATTTGGAGTATAAAATAAGAAAGAGAATTTTAAGGACTGAATAAAAGGGTTATTTTAAAAAGAGAATTACAAAGAAGAATTTCTGGAACGTCGATATATTAGAAGTTCCAAAGGACCTTTTACGGCAGTAGTTAAAGGAGGAACCTAAGTTGAGAAATGTTTAAAAGCTTAAACCTCACAAACAACACATCCAAACGTTTCAGTTTGGGAAATAAATATTATTAACAAGAGACACATTAGTTTCCTTTCTTTTCCCCCTCCCTCCCTCATTTCCTTCCCCCCGTGACAGAAAATGGGCCATTTTCACCATTTGGAAGTGTTCTGCGTGTCCCCCTGTCCTGTAGCCGTCCCCACCCTCCGTCTCCGGAGCTGTTTTCATCTGCCTGAACTGTGACTTGGGTCCGACGCAAGCCGATGGCCCCAGTCACCCTGCCCCTGCGCGCCATGTTGTATCTTGTAGCCGTAGGCACCTTGTATCCTGTCTTTCCTTTCTTTTTAGCCCGGGTGCCACTAAGGATGCCCTGATCTCATGCCTTCACTCCCAGCCCCTGCCCGTCAGCCGAGCTCAGAGTCCCCAGTGGCGCGTACCCATCAGTATGAAAAGCAAGGAACCTGTTTAATTTGCAGACTACTTGGCATAAACAAGTGCAGCCCTACATGATAAGTGTTGTTTACAAGGTAAAAATAAAGAAGAATTGTGGTACCTGAGGAACAAGAGTCACCGTGCGGACTAGAGTAGGCAACAGGGAGGAAGTGTCGTCCCCTCACCCTGCTGAGATTTGTCAGCCTCCGGAGGATGCCACAGCCGCGCTGTCTCTGGGGGGAGGGCGGGTGTCACGTTTTATTAAGTTTCTGTGGTGCTTATTTGCTTGCTTGCTGCCGTTTGACTTTGTCTTCTGGGTTTGGTTTGGGGTTTTAAGTGGTTGATAGGTTGGGCTCAGTCCTCCCTTTCCTGGTCTGGTAACAAAAGCCTTGCGGCCCTGGGCTGTGGCACAGGTGAGTGCTTGAGGAATATAGTAAATGCCTGTGAAGCTAGAATGATCTGGTCTCTTGTCCACCTCTGAGGTTAAAAAGCCCACGGGCAAACCTGGATGTGTAACCTGATCTGTGCAACCTAACTGAGATAACAGTTCCTGCTCCAGACGCCCAGGGCCCAGGATAGTGACGTGGCTGACGCACTGCCGGTTGTGAGCTGTAAGAATTTTAGGCAGGGCTGCTCCTTTTGCGTTGGGTGGGGGACCGAGGCCCCTTTCCCTTCACGGCTCACTTAGCAGTGTTGATGCCCATCGCTCTGTGTCCTGCCAGCCTCTCCAAGGTGACCGTGTGTGTCAGTCACTGGTCATTCTTCCAGTGGCTTGCCTAAGGTCCCCCAGATGGTAAATCGAGGGGGTGGGTACAGGGAGCTGACAGATTCCCATTTGACTTAGGCACCTCTGTTCCTCCTGAGTACACTTCACACTGCCTCCCATATTAAGATGTTTGGGCTTCCTTTGTTGTGTTTAAGAATAGTTATTGGGGCACCTGTGTGGCTCTTTCGGTTGAGCATCGGACTTTGGCTCAGGTCATGATCTCACAGTACATGGGTTCAAGCCCCACATCGGGCTCTGTGGTAACAGCTCAGAGCCTGGACCCTGCTTCAGATTCTGTGTCTCCCTCTCTCTCTGCTCCTCCCCTGCTTGAACTCTGTCTTTCTGTCTCTCAAAACTAAATAAATTTTTTTAAAAAGTAAAAGAATAGTTTAGTTATAGTCTGTCTTGAAGAAGATCAGTAATTCACTGAATAGTGTAACAGTGAAATAAAGTTTGTTTTGCTTTTAGCCTGATAGGTGAATGCCAGCCACTCTTTTTTACTTCACCTTGGAGTTAATCTTTGTACAGGGTTTGTGAGAAGAAAGACCTGCCTGTCATTGAACTAAAGAGGCCATTATGTGCGGAAGCAGTGGTGTTCACAAGTGTTGGATGTTTATAGGAAACCGTGCAGGATTTTGTTGGAAAACCTCGTGGTTCTGTTAAGACTAGATAGAAGGTACATCTTGGGGAGTAAGATGCAGGTAAGGGAATAGGTCAAATAGGTGGTGGGGTGCCATCGAGCGTTAGAACAGGGAACACGCACCATTACCAAGGCCTGTCAAATATTAGGACTTCTTCTTCTTTTTTTTTTTTTTTTCAATTTTTTAAAAATGTTTTATTTTATTTTTGAGAGTGCAAGAAGGACAGGGACACAGAGAGAGAGAGAGAGACAGAATCCGAGCTGTCAGCACAGAGCCTGATGCAGGGATCAAACCCACGAACTGTGAGATCATGACCTGAGCCAAAGTCGGACACTTAACCGACTGAGCCACCCAGGCACGCTGGTATTAGGGCTTCTTGTAAAGGAAGCAGAGTGGGGTGGTGAGGGGCAAGGAGGTCAACCAGGAAACAGATGCAACAGCTGTAAAACTGACCTTAAACTAGACATGGAATGCGGAAAGCGAGTCTCTCTTGGTGAAAGGATTAATTAGGGACCATGGTTTCTAGTGTGTTCTATCTATATAGCTTCATTAAGCAAGTTTTTATTGTATGTCACTACCTTAGATATAGAAGCTTTATCTGATCAGCACCCAAAAGTCTCATACACGTCATTGTTGTTTATGATGAGGGAAAATGCTCGTGACTTCAGGCATTTAATGGTTGATTTGCTAATGATATTAATATTGGTTAACATACTTTCCTAAGTGCCTCACATGTAGTAATTGTTCAGTCCCTCACAACAGCCCTATGATGTAGTTACTTCTTTCTGTTACACAAGTTTGCAGAGAGGTAACCCTTCAGTCAGTCCCTGTGGTGGCGGAATTTGAACACAGGCCATCAGCCCGCATAGGCTGTGTTTTGTCCACATCTTGAGCAAAGAATATGATGTAATGTGGCCAACCTGTTGATCATAGTTCTGCAAAAGATTGTGAGAGGCTGTTCTCTGCTAATTTATGATGCAATCTTTTAGGAATTCCAATCCCTTCTCTTACCAGGGATGTTCTTTGAATACCAGAATCCTGGAATAAGAATTTTTTTTTAAAATTTTAGTATTTTTAAAGTTTATTTATTTATTTTGAGAGAGGGTGTGAGCGAATAGGGAAGGGCAGATAAGGAGAGAGAGAGAATCCCAAGCAGGCTCCTTACTGTCAGCACAGAGCCCAATGTGGGGCCCAGACTCCCAAACCGTGAGATCATGACCTGAGCTGAAACCAAGAGTTGACGCATAACCAACTGCGCCACCCAGGTGCCCCTCTGAGTAAGAATTTCGAAAAGAAAGTATAGTGAATTGTTGGGACCAGAAGTTTTTACATGCACACTGCTAAATATTCACTGGTTTTAACTCAGAGATTTTCAGTCTTTCTCTCTCCCTCTTACCTTCGTCCCTTTCTCTCCCCAGCCCTCCATCTTTAGGTACCTTTTAATAGGCACAGCTGTTCTTTACTATTGATCAGTATAGATTCTAGACTGCTGTCTAATTTTGTAAACATTCACGAGCGTTGGTCTCCTTGCCTGTAAAAATAATTGTATTCTAATGCAGCAAGGCTTCATATGAGTTTAGGCAAAACATCTTGTGTAAATTTCTCTATATGGAGGTTGTGCGTGTTTGGAAGTGGAAAATCTTTCCCTAGAGTGGTAACCTTTTCACTCGAAGGAAGTAGGTATGACCTCTTCTGTTTGTCGCTATGAAATTGCTACTTCATTCTTTTTGCTTGTGTAGGAAATGTGTAGATTATGATAAGTGCAGCCACCCACTTAGAGAATTTAATGGTTTAACTTTTTAAAAAAATTTTAATGTTTATTATTTTTGAAAGAGAGAGAGAGAAAGAGAGGGCAAGCAGGGGAGGGACAGAGAGAAAGAGAGAGAGGGAGACACAGAAGCAGACTCCAGGCCCGATGTGGGGCTCAAACTCACAGACCAGGAGATCATGACCTGAGCTAAAGTCAAATTCTTAACCGACTAAGCCACTCAGGTGCCCCTACCGTTTTAACAAAGAAAAAGAAGAGCCTGCGTGTTTAATTACACCTGTTTAGCAACAGCCTGAAGAAGCTCCAAAGGCCAGAATATCTCTCAAAGTTTACTCCCCACCCCTCCCCCCATGATATGTGTGTGTGTGTGTGTGTGTGTGTGTGTGTGTGTGTGTGTGTGTGTGGTTTTTAAAACTGTTGCTTTGTGGGAAGGGCTGTGGAATGGACAAAGTGAACAGGGAAACCATTCTCAATTTCATTTAAAGTAATTTTTTCCTTTTGGTTTTAGTACAGGTACAATAAACTGTTGGTGCCTTAACAAGGATCTTTGTATTCGTATCCTTGAGCACGTGGAGTTTTGATATTTAAAGAATTGGAAAGATGAACGTAATTGTAAGATAATTAGATTGATAATTTGAGCATTTTGCAATTCCTTTGAGCTCTCATTGTGGAAGAAGTATTGTAGTTCTATCATAAGCTCCCTTTCACTTGAATTTTCTACTTCTGGTCAGTAGCGCCAAGGACAAGTTATGTAGTGGTTTTGATTTGATTAGTTAAGATGAGCTAAGTGGAAAACTGGAAAAGAAAGCTTAATAGGTGTGAAGTGTTACATTAGTTTATGCTGTGGAAAAGTGAAAATAATATAGATATGCTTTGAAATCTTTGAGGAAAGAACTCACTGTCATCACAAAGTTGTTTTTTATGAATTATGGCCCATGAGAAACCGTATCACAATAGACATAGTGGTCCATAGTTTAACTGTAGATGTGTTGCATTTATTTTTGTGAGATGTTAATATGGATGTTATCAGAGGATTTGTCTTCTTTTGTAAGTGAATTTAAATGCCTAAGTATTATCATTGTCTTTCTAGTAATCCATAGATCTAGGAATCATTGTGCATTCCACGTTTAAAACAAATGTCTGTCTACACTTTCTCTTAATTATAAAAGACAAAGTGTTGAAAGCAGCCAGAGAAAAAGAGCATGTCACCTATTAAGAAATAGTGAGAATCTTAAAAAATTTCTTTAGTACTATAGAAACCAGAAGTAGGAAAAATATCTACAGGGTGCAAATTTAGCAAAAATTATTTCAAGTACTATTCAAGCATTATGATAAAATGGAACCAGTTGAGAGAATTGATCCCTGAAAGCAACCTCTGCATTTCCTCTAAAGGAACTTCTGTAGGATGTAATTCCAGGGAAAGAACAATTATCCCAGAAGGAATGCCTGAGATGGAAGACAGAATAGTAAGGCACAAACATAGGTAAAGCCAAACAAACATGATATAAAAATTGTCTGTGGGGCGCCTGGGTGGCTCAGTCAGTTGAGTGTCCAACTTCGGCTCAGGTCATGATCTCTGGGTTCATGAGTTTGAGACCCGTATTGGGCTCTCAGCTGTCAGCTCAGAGCCTGGAGCCTGCCTCAGATTCTGTCTCTGTCTGTCTGTCTGTCTGTCTCTTTCTCTCTGCCCCTCCCCCACTCATGTTTTTATCTCTTTCAAAAAGAAATAAAAACATTAATTTTTTTAAAAAATTATGTCTAGGCGGTGGAATTAAAAAGTAAAAGAACTGCATGCAACATTGTTCAGTAAGAAAATGTAAGCCTGATAGAGGAGGGTGGCAACTAAAGTCCTTTTACTGTCCCCAAAGGGAAATTTTGTTGCGTTAAATATGTACGGTAAAGTTTCAAAGGAAGTCACTGAAAGACTAAAAGCAAAAAAAAAAAATTATAAACTAGAAAACAAGAGGGGGAAAGATAATAGGAGTGTCCAACTGGTTGACAGTAACCTTAAGAAAAAAGCAAAACTAAACTGTCCCCAGTGAGAGCATCTCAGGGTTTTTAAAATACTCATTAGACTCATTCCTGATTATGAAACTCTGTAAACAATGTAATCATGTTTTAACCTTAAGTAGCTTACATTCTCTTCATTTGTTTGCAGTATTGATCAGCTTAGGAATCCTTTATATCGGAGCTCACTCCAGATTCGTGGAGACTGAAAGTTACTGACTGGGCTTTCCCCGCTCTGTGTGAGATTGACACTGGGTCCTGAAAGGGTTACTGACTTTGACGGGATTTCTAGGTGCTTGTAGAAGAAATGGGTATTTTAGATGAAAACAGGAGCGGGTAGCTTGTATAGCGGGTGGTGTGCAGCAACAGGTGTCCTGCAGGTGCACTTACGTTTTTCTGTTTGCTTCATCTCTGTTCTCGACTTTGAATATTTAATAATCATTCTCACTTATAGAGTGCTGGGCTGGACTGGGCATTTTACAGTTGTTTCACTTATTATTTACAGCCCTCGCAGCAACTCTGCAGACAGAGGTATTATTTTGCGCACTTCACACACGGGAAACCACGTGCCGCAGGGGGTCACCGTGTCCTGGGCCTCGCGGCTGGCCTTCGTGCTACAGCGCGGCGGGGAGGGCTGCCTGCAGAGACGGCTGCTCATGGGGAAGCCAGGTGCCCAGCGCCTGCATCTCATGGCAGAAGCTCCTCGCGCAGCCGAAGAGCCCAAGAGCTTTGCCCCGGAGCCGGGGATGCCCTGACTCGCGGGCCCGATCGTACGTTCTCCTGCAAGAGAGAAACGAGACCCAGGGAGTCTTACAGTTACCGGCACTTGTGTTCAGACCCGAGGCATCTGGGAGATGCACGTTCACCTCTGTGTATAGAAAGAAAAGAACTTTGAAACTGTATCATCAGTGCCCGCGTGGGGTGCCACCAGCTGGTCCCCCCATCCAAGGCACAAAAACATTGGGTATTTAGGAGGATACTGTTCAGTAGGAAACTGGTTCTCCAAGAGGTGGAATTCAGGGTTGGGGGGAGGCGCTGGCATCTGGAAATGAGTGTAATCCAAATCTGCTCATTCTGAGGACACTGCAGTGTTAAGACCCTCACGGCCTCAAAAGAGCGTTGGTTGACCTTGGAGCCAGTCCCCTACTCAGAGTGAACTACTTTCTGCACCCAAAGGTTTCTCTTCACTGCGGCATACAAGTGCAAAGGTTTGATTTTGTAAAAGCTCCCAGTAATCATAGGTCTGGTGATACCACGTGGGTATTAAAAAACAATGTAAAATATCTCATTAATATATTGTTTGTATTGATTATATGTTGAAAAGATATTCTGGATATATTGAGTCAAACAAAATTTATTATTAAAGTTAATTAAAAAATTCTTCCTAATATGGCTACTAGAAAATTTTAAATTATTTACGTGAAACATGTTTGTGGCTTATATTTCTACTGAATTGTGCAGATCTAGAACATTTTTCAGCCAAGTTTCTTTACCTTTGGCAGTGATGTTAAACCTTAGTTGAGAAATTGGCAAGACCTGGGAATTTTAAAACTCCTCATACCTAGGTCACACTCCAGATCAGTTATAGCAAAGTCTCTGGAAATGAGATCCAGACATCTGTAAAGTACATCATATGACTTTTTTTTTTTTTTTTACAAATAGTTTATTGTCAAATTAGTTTCCACATAACACTCAGTGCTCATCCCCACAAGTGCCCTCCTCCATGCCCATCCCTCCTCCCCCCCACATCCATCAGTCCTCAGTTTTTGTCAGCATTCAAGAGTCTCTCATGGTTTGCCTCTCTCCCTTTCCCCCACCATTTCCGCCCTTCTTCTCCCCCTTGTTCCTCCGTCAAGTTCCTCCTAATCCTCCTATACGTGCAAACATATGATATTTGTCCTTCTCTGCCTGACTTATTTCGCTTAGCATAACACCCTCAAGGTCCATCCATGTTGCTACACATGGCCAGATGTCATTGTTTCTCATTGCCATGTAGTATTCCATGGTATAGATAAACCACATCTTCTTGATCCATTCATCTGTTGGTGGACACACATCATATGACTTTCTAAGTCTTCTATAAATCCATGACCCACCCCGGCCTTCCCTTTTATCTCTTTTAGTGAAAATTTGTTAATTGAACAACCCTTGCTGTTCTTCACATATTTAACCTATTTTTCTTGTGTTACAATTTAACTTCATTTCTTCTTGTTGGAGCATTCTATAGAGTTGATATGTTTGGAGGAAATACAGTATTTAATTCTAAGAAATGAAAGCTGAGAGAGATGCAGGGTTTCCAATTATTCTGCGTAAAGTAGGTTACAGGGGGAAAGGTCACAAGAGCTGACTGGACTGGGCCCGGAAAGAGGCTAGCTAGTTAATTGAGTTTAGAGCTGGCCTCCAAGAATTATGTCCAGAAGTAAAAGTTTTCAAGAATGTGGGGGAGTCTTTGTTAAGAGGCGGTGTGTACCAGCACTGCCCAGGTAGGGCTTCTCCTGGTCATCAGCTAGTGGGGACATCTTGATTCCCAGAGAGAGCTGGGACAGGCAGTTGTGGGAATACTAGAGTGGCAGGGAAAAGCAGATTATGCGGGCTCCAGTCTTAGCAGACAAGAGGAGTAGAAACGGAACGAAGTCACTTCGAGGGATGTGGGCTACATTTGGGTCGGCTGAAAGGCCAGTGAAGGGCACCATGTATGGACAAGCTGCTGATACACACCTGGCCTTGGAGTCGTTGGCTGGCTCTAACCTAAAGATTCCTCAGGTTGTAGCTAGTTCTCACCAGATGCAGACAGAACATTATTGGAATGGGTACTGTATGATACAAAGAACACTGACCTAGGGTCAGGAGATGGGAGTTTTAGTCTGATTTTCTCAAATAACTGTGTTCTCAAATAACTGTTTGTGGCCTTAGACAGCTCATCTAATCTATTGAGCTTTCATTTTTCCTCATCTGTGAAATAAGAAGTCTCGTCTGAATGTCCAGTACCATTCCTTTAAGGTCTATGAATATTGCTGTAAAATACCAATGAGAGCCACAAGTATGCTAAGTATTATGTACAGTAGAAAACCTTAGAAGGTTGTGTTTTTTAGTAGGGTGTGAAGTTATTGAGCTGGTCTTCTCAACTGCTCTGACATTGCCTACGGCACACTGTCATCTTGAAGAGGTGCTTCGAATGCTCAATCTTAGTTTAGGCCATTTGGTCTTGAGATGATCCCAGGAGCTAGAAGTGAGCCCTAATATTTAGAGCCTGTATGTTCTGAATACTGACTCAATTTCTCATTTTATACAGTGACGGCAAGAAGAGAGTTCAGTATCAGAACCGCTGTACCCTCAATTTTTGGGGGTCTCAGTTGAGCCTAATGATAGAAATAAATGTTAGGAGCCCCGTTACTGCTTTACATCTACTCCATTTAGTTGGTCAGAAGACATATATTTACCAGATTATGTAACTATTACTGAAGATAGGATCTGTCATGAGCCAAGAATTTCAGTCTGTTTTTTGCTCCAAGTGAGCCTGGTGTCTAACACTCATCAAAAATCCATACCAAGGTTTGGTTGAGAGTGTTTTGAAGGTGCTTGCACACAATCTCATGCACTTTTTTTTTCTGTACCGACTAGAAACTGATTGCACTGTAGCCAAAGATGTCAGCACAAAGGGAATTCCGTGGTGTCCCTGAACAGAATAGAGGTGACAAGCGAAAATCAGTTAAAGGAGCCAGCCACACGAGTATATTCATTTACACAGGCCAGCACTGTAGCAGTCTTACACTCACTGCCTTGCTTGAGATCAGTGCTTTGACTTTGTTTATTGCTAATGCACACACGAAATTCTTTGTTCATCATGATATTTCTGATGATGGTATTGGATTTGTTTTGGATTTTTCTGTTTGTTTTGGATGGCTCAGCATAGAACCTGTTTTCTTTTGGGGGCAGTCTGTCCTCCGGCCCCACAAAGATGAGACTTGGGGAAAAACCACTTCGTATTTTCCATTTCTGAGTCCAGAGCCGTAGAGATTGGTTGATGAATAGGCGCATGACTGAGATGCTAGCGGATATTTGATGGAGGCTTCTGGGAAAGTATCTTCATGATACTCTTTTTTTCTTGGAAATTAAATAGGCCTATAAACTCTCCACAGCCACTGCTGCCATTTTGTAACTACAAGGAATGCACATTTAGGCTT
The DNA here is from genome assembly GCF_003009895.1 of Hyaena hyaena. Taxonomy (NCBI): domain Eukaryota; kingdom Metazoa; phylum Chordata; class Mammalia; order Carnivora; family Hyaenidae; genus Hyaena; species Hyaena hyaena. The sequence goes on along the minus strand of NW_024080714.1, from coordinate 414,298 downwards.
AAGCAGACACCATGCGAGAAGGCAAGAGAAGTTTGAAGAAAGTGGGTCTTGAGTGACCTCTCTGAGCTACTAGATTCAGACACTGTGCACAGAGAACTTGAGCATAGAGGGCAGAGGGTTATCTATTGGTGGTAGCAAGCCACTCCACAACTTAGTGGCTTAAAAGAATGGTAATTTATTTTGGTAAGATTCATCAGGGGTAATATAACCCTTTTCTGCATGGTATCAGCTGGGCTGGAGGCATCACTTCCAAGATGACAGACTAAGATGACTGGCAAGTTGGTGCTGGCATCAGCTGGGGGCTTTGATTTCTCTCCATGTAGGTTCTTCCGTGGTGCTTCCTTAACATCCATATTAGCTCATACTTGGGCTTCCTTATATGATGAAGGCTTGGGTCCAAAAGGAATTATTAGAAAGACAGGAAGTGGAAGTTGCTAGTTTCTTAAGGCCTAGACCTGGATCCCGAAACAATGTTACCTCTACTCTAATCTGTTGCTCAAATTGGTTATAGCACCTGTCCAAATCAGAAGGGAGGGGAAATGAATCCCACCTATCAGTAGAAATGTCAAAGCATTTGTGGCCATCTATATAACAAGGATATATAGGATATATAGTCTTTATCATAAGTAAATCAGGCCTAAGGGGTAAACAGACATGAAGTAGTTAAGGGCTCCATTAAAGATAGATAGTGTTACGGAATGAATGGCTTTCCCCAAACTTCACATGTTTAAGCCCTAACCCCCTGATGTGACTATATTTGGAGACAGGCTCTTTAGGGAGTTAACTGAAATTAAAGGAGGCTGTAAAGTTGGGGTTCTAATTGGATAGGATTTGCATCCTTTTAAGAAGAGGAAACAGCAGAGATCTCTTTCTTAGCATGAGCACAGAGAAGAGGATGTGTGGGGGATAGAGGGAGAAGGTGGCCGTCTACAAGCTAGGAAGAGAGAATTTCAAGATCTAGAAGCTGTTGAGGGAGCATGTGACCAAGGCTTGGCCAGTCCTAAGCTCTTGCTTGAATAAACCATCTGAAGTCAGGAGTCTAGTCCATATAGGAAGCATCGTATGTCATTTATTAGAAGGGCTGAGGGTGACGTTCTTGGTAAATTGTTTCTTTTCAGTCACCTCACTTGTTCCTTTAACTCTCCTCGCCCTGCACAACCAACTCTGTGAGCCGATCTAGTACTCATTCATGAAATGCCCTCCCAGGGTAAGTTAGCTACACTCAGTTTCAAGTCTTTCTAAGGACTCTGATGCTATAGTTCATAAATTCGCTACTCTGTGAGTTATAAACCAAGGCGGGTGTCGGGGGGTATGCTCTGAGTCACCAGTAACTTGGGTCCTGTGAGATTAAGTGACATAAAAGATGGTCTTTCTATACTTACCTGGGTTAAAACTTACTGGTAATTACATTACTATGGAAGTAAACCTTTTTTTCATTGTACCAGTACAGCCTCTAGGCTTTGTAGATGTAAAAACTTCACATGAGAATTTCTGGATTTCTGACCGTTTCCTTGTGCGATACAGTGTGGGACGATGGTTATCAACTCCCTTAAATGAAATAGCTTTTTGATAGAAGGATGATCCTCTGAATTCTAAATGTGAAAAGATCAGGTTTTAGTTACATACAAACCTTAGATAGTATCACAAGTGGAATAGGTAAATTTCCTTTGTAAACTGAAGCCTGATGCACATTTTATTTATCAATAGTTCATTGATTACCCTCTGTATCCTGAATACTGTGCTGTCTCTGTATGACTCCAAGATAAAAAGATGAATAGTCAAACATGTCATTCTCTGCCTTCTAGGAACTTGCGGGCTACCGTAGAAAACAAAGAGAACATTATAGTTCAGTATTTTGAGGAGGAGTTGGCTAACATGACTGAGATACCAGATTGGGAAAGAGGGGGTAACATTAATTACCATATGCATCTTAGAAAATGTTTGTGGAATGAAGTTTGAACTATATGACAAAGAATAAAGAGTTGACAAGACCCTAAATTAAAAAAAAAATTTTTTTTTAATGTTTTATTTACTTCTGAGAGACACAGAGAGACTGAGGGTGAGCAGGGGAGGGGCATAGAGAGAGGGAGACACAGAATCCAAAGCAGGCTCCAGGCTCCAAGCTGTCAGCACAGAGCCTGATGGGGGGCTTGAACTCATGAGCTGTGAGATCATGACCTGAGCTGAGGTCGAACGCTTAACCAACTGAGCCATCCAGGCACCCCACAAGAGCCTAAATTAAAGTAGGAATGATGCAGATACAGAGAACGGCAGCAGTATAATTTCTGATTGGAACAGTATCAGAGGTGTGGATAAATTCAAAAGTTTTGAGCTCAGGCAGACTGGTAGTTTGTCAGTAACTGAACAAAGGGAACACAGAAGTTGGTTTGAGATCAGTGAAATGGAAAGAGAAATTCATTTTAGGATTTGACTTGTTAAATTCAAGGTTTTTGAGGGAATGTCTATGAGATTGCTCAGTATGCATTCAGAGAAATCTGGTCAGTGCTGGAGCTCAATTAGAGGAAATGAAGATAAAAATTTAGGATTCATTGACATATTTAATATCTGAAGCCATGGGAGTGAGTGAGATTTCTCAAGAAGAGTGTTAAGAATGTCCCTGATGGTTCCATGAAGAAAGTAATGTTTTTAAATTGCTATTTCTGGCGCTGAGGAGATTTATTTGAAAGGCGACCCACTCAGTAGAACCATGCCTCTCAACAGCCTGTTTGTCTGGAAGCAGGTAGGTGTCCTGTGGACAGTTTAGCGAGTGTGGACTGTCTCACTGTGTCGGCTCTCATTCTGCCTTCCCTTTGCTGCTTCCATCCCTGCCACGAGAGTACAGTTGTGGGAAGGGCGCTCCGGTCGTGCCGATCACCACATCCCTCCTGCCCCATCACTGCATACGGCCCACCCTTCTCAGAAAGAGAGGCCAAGTTCGGTGGGTTTGCTGCTGCTTCACTGCCCGTGGGGTAGCAACACTCACCTCCTCGGAGCAGTCAGGGCCTCCTGCCGTCGCTGTAAGACACTGTCACCGTCAACGGAGACGTCTCACCTGTAGTAACATTGCCCGTGTGGCCCAGGGAAGGGTCCGTTGAAATGGCTCTCCAAAGACATTTGACTACTTTCTGTGCTTCAGCGGTTGGCTGCAACCCTTTGCATTATTAGAACCGTTACTTAATCTTTATAGATCTTCTTCAAATGCTTTTGTACTTTACTTTCATATCAGTAATCACTGATACCCTTCATGCAATGGTATCTTTAATTTAAAAGTCCCCCTCAGTATAAATGTAAACTACGTCACCCAGTCTCCCCCTGCCCTCCGCCTAGGGTATCTTGACCTGCCTGACGCGGCTGCCGCGCACCTGAACTGTGCTTAGTCCGAATTGAGATGTGCTGCAACTATACAGCACTCATGAGATTTTGAAGACATAGCATTAAAAGACTAAAATTTTGCATTAATTTTTATATTGAGCACATGTTGAAATGATAATATTTTGGGTTTATCAGGTCTGAGAAAATACAGTTTTAACTTCACCATTTTCTTCTGCTTTTCTGAATGTAGCTACTAGAAAATTTTAAATTACATGTGTGGTTCTATGATGTTTCCAACAGCATTGGTGTAGACTAAGCTACAGCAAATACACCCCCTTCCTCCCCGCATGCCCCAGATGAGCTGCCCCTGCTTGTGGATTTGTTAGTGATTGATTGCTCTTGTTTCTACTGTCACCGCCCAGCGCTGACGCTTCTGGGCCGGGAGCAGTTCTGGTGATGTTTCAAGCCGTCTTTGTCGGTTACAGAGAGTTTTGCAAAGAGCCGATTGGGGAAATAGTTCACATTGGTTGAGCTCCTCAAAAGTAATTCTTTTGTATTTTTTAAATGTTTATTTTTGAGAGAGACAGAGACATGGAGAGACAGAGAGAAAACATGAGTAGGGGAGAGGCAGAGAGAGAAGGGGACAGAGAATCCTGAAGCACGCTCTGTGCTGACAGCAGAGAGCCCGATGCAGGGCTCGAACCCACAAACTGTGAGATCATGTTCCAAGCTGAAGTTGGATGCTTAACCAACAGAGCCACCCAGGCGCCCCTCAAAAGTAATTCTTGAAACCAGTAAAACATCTGTTGGGGACCATGGCAAGGTGCTCTCTGTTCGTTTCGGCTAGTGTCTGTAAAAATGACACTTGGATTTTATAAAATACATTTTTACTTCTACCTTGTTCCAAAATGGATTTTAAGCAGCCAATTTAATAAAGTAATTAATTGGTTAGCACCTTTTTAGGAATCCACCAATAGAAAGATGGTATCTGTTATTTTAGGAAATGAGCTAGTCGAAATTCCAGTAAAATAAAAATTCACGTTCCTCTAGATGATTGCTTTTTATCCTTTTTTGGTCTCTCTCCTGAGACCAGACCTCATTCATCTGGAAATAAAGCTTTATCAGTCTGACCAGGACAGTCCGAAAGTAAAGAGGATCTCACATTTAGAACGCTGCACCTTCTCAGATTGTGCTTTGAAGTTAAAAGTGAACAGAGCCCCGGCTCTGCGTGGTACAGATGTCTAGAGCCCAAACGTCTTCTAACATGGAAACCTACCATTTTAGGAAAGAAATGTTCAAAAATAAGTTGTAACTTTAATAGCTGTTCACCTCCTTTTTATGATGATAAAGAAAATTCTCCACTTCCTGGAGATATTTATTCAAATGGTTCCCTATATACATATGAGAAAGAGAATGATTCCCTATGTACATACGAGAAACAGATTCAGGTCTCTACTTTATTCCTACTTATTAATCTGAAGATTTGTATTGCTGGAGCATGAGAGTGTTTGATTTCCAGCATTTCTCTTTTTAAATTTCTACAGTTTAGTGCTTACTGTGTGTAGCATACTTTCTAGGGGTTTATGTGTGAGATAATATACATAAATACAGAATGGACGGACCTTGCCTTCAGCCATCTAAGAAGAAAATAGACGCATATATGGCTACATATAAAATGATTACATCAGTAGAATCCAGTATTGTACCAAATGCAGTAAATTCTATTGAAGGGAGGGGATCTAGAAAGTCTTGTTGGAAGGAAGCATGGAGATTTCAGAAGGGCAAAATTATAGGGAGAATGAAGGGCTCAATATGAATAAAGCCTGAAAAAAAATGCAGTAGATTCAGGACACAAGTCACCAAAGAGGGTGATTGAAGGGGTGAGTACAGGGAGATGAAACCCCAGGGTAGATTAGCAATCCAGTCCCCAGGGCCCGTTATCCCAAAGTAGGGAGTCTGCACCCAGTTTGCTTGATATTCTGAAGGATTTTGAGCAAAGTAACCTTCAAATCTGTGTTTGCCGAAGACAAAGACTAGCACCTTGAAAGATAATGGGTGGGAAAGAGTCTGGTGTCAAGGAAACCAGCCTCACTGAATTCTAGGTTTTAAAAGGAGAGATAAGACCCTCCACTAAGGCAGTGGTAATGGGAATACAGGCTAGAATGGATCTGAAAAACTGGATTTGGTGAGTGATTGGATGATGATGAAAGCAAACTTCAAAAAACTTTAAGTTTATTTATTTATTTTGAGGGGGCGGGGAGGGAGAAGCAGAGAGAGACCACCCCCCCCCCCAAGCAGGCTGCACCATCAGCACAGAGCCCTGTGTAGGGCTCAGTCCCGTGCACCCTGGGGTCATGACCAGAGCCGAAATCAAGAGTAGGACGCTCTACTGACCGAGCCACCGAGGCCTCTGGAAAGCGAACTTTTAGTCATGGTTATTTAACTCTCATAACAACCACCTGCTGTCATTCATTACCATCCTCACTTTATACTTGAGGAACGAGGTTGTAAGAAACTTGGCCAAGAATAGAAAGCCATTGGTTGGAGGAGTCCAGTTCAGTGGCAAGTAGTCTTGCCTGCCTACAAGCTCTTAATTTCTATTTCTCCCTGTATGTGGAGGGAAAGCAATTCCGGGGTCCATTTCTAGCCTAGTTGGCTATTGCTTCCATCAAAGAAGGAGAAACTTTATCCTTTACATGTCAGTGTGCTCACTGAAGGTTTCGTTTGAGGGTTTATTCTCATCTCATCCTATATGCTTTTCTATAAAAAGCTCAGGCATCCACTCCCATGAACTCAACTGTCGTCTCACTGCTTGTGATTCTGTGCCCTGTAGTCCTCAGTACAGGTACCCCAACCTGTACTTCCTCCTGCCAGCCGGCTGTCTCCTCCGTGGGTGTACCCCCCACAAGCATGTCAGAGCGAACAGCCCCAAACCAAACTTATTAGTTGCTAGTTAGTGACACAACCACGCTGTTATTGAGCCCACTGAGTTGAAAACGGAGGTGTCCGCTTGCCTACTCACATACGGCCATTCCCTTACTTAAACCAGAACCATCTCAAAATCTCATTAGAGCCCTTAAGTTTTCTTTTTTTCTCCCCCTGCCTTTTCTCTCTTGATCTGAATGCATGCATACATATACCTACCTACCAACCAAGCAGGGGGCACAATTTGGAGAACTACAAAGCAGCAAAACTAGAAAATAGCTGCAAGAGGGAGAGGAGGAGAAGGTAGATACTTTCAGGAGGGAGGGGACTGTGCATATATAACAAGAAATTTTCTCTTAAGAAAATAACTGAGGTTTTAAAAAGCTTTGGAATAAAATTGAAAACCATTTAGCAAAGTATATTAAGAAAATTAGTAATATTCAGAAAATAAATGGGATGAATATAAACAAATTTTGAACTTTTCATCACTGATGAATAGACCTAACATGGACTTGGGTAGTTCTCTTTATTCTTGATTTTTAACTTTGTAAACAGTATCGTTTTACACACTTTACAGCCTGGCACTGGTGCCTAGTTCATAAGGGATATAACAAGCTAAAAATTAAAGGATACATAGGCAAACCTTTTTATGGAGAAATTGTTGTATGACAGTGTAATTATAAATCAGACCTAAAAAATAAGATGTTTAAGATAGATTTAATAAGCATCTTTTTTCTTATTAATCCAAACTTTAACATTTGAATAAGAGTTTGTAAATGTTGGAATTCTTAGTATATATGCCATTGTGTTTTTCTGTTATTGATATGGTTGGAATTATAAATAGTAGGTAGGGTTGAATGAGAAATGCTATCGTACAAACAACAATGAAACCTAATTTTAGCCCTTTCTTACTCAGTTTGAGATTCAAAATATTACACAGCAGTGATTTAAAACTTTTAACAATTTCCTCAAAATATTATTTTTAGTTTTCTTCAAACCATTAACTTCTTACACATACCTTCAGTTTATAACTCAAGAAATTATTTTCTGGGCGCCTGGGTGGTGCAGTCAGTTAAGCTGGAGGCTGCGGGGGGGGGGGGGGGGGGGGGCCCCCGCCCCAGGTGAGGCTCCTCAGTGACAGCACAGAACCTGTTTTGGACTCTCCCCCCCCCCCCTCTGCCCCTCCCTCTTAAAACTCTTTCTCTCAAAATAACATTAAAAACATATTTTCTTAAATCAGTGTAGGATCTACTTGATTCCTTAATTTTCTCCAAAAAAAAAAAAAATCTGGCACGTGTGGCTGTAAATTATATATATAACCTTAATGGGTGACAGAACGTGGCTTATTTGTTGAACTTGATAATTAGATACTTTGTGGAAAACAAAACTTTAAACATCTGCCCTCAAAGACATGCTAACAACGACCTTCCAGACGCAGCCAGCCGCTGGCTAGTGCAGAGCGTGGAGCCCCTTCCCAGCACGGCCCCCGCCGGGCCTGCGTCTCCGCGACCGTCCTCGGCCCCGGCGCGCGCCCCTACTTCTCGGTCCTTCCCGGGCCGCCTGTTCCGCTTCGCAATTAGTAATTCATCACCCTAATAGTTTATCTACTTTTATTTGTTGCCAGGGACTAGCCTTGTAGAGAGTATCGAGTATCTGAAGGACAGAGGACCCCTTTCTAGCCAGCAGCCCTAACATTACTTTTCATTTTCCCCAGACACTAAAAACCGTTCCGCATTTGCCTCTTTCCAAGCGACGTCCAGCACATGACACCTCCAGCGACCCGATTCGGTGCTCGATCAGGAAGAGACAGATGGCTAGGGGAAAAGTGTAAAAAAGGAACCTGAAAGGTGAGGGAGAGGGAGAGCGGATGGATTAGCAAGTTCAGAAACTCCTGGTGCCTTGAAGCCCGGGGATCAGGAAGGAACTGCCGCCGCGAGCCTCGGTGGAGGAGCGGCCGGGGCGGCGCGGGGCGAGGTTGTGCAACAAAGCTCTGGCGAGGCGGGCTCCCAGCAGGCACCGCTCCGCGCCGCCCTCCGCCCTCCGCCCTCCGCCCGCGCTCCAGGCTTCCCGGCAGGCAGCCCTCGCCCCGCCCCCTCCCCCGCACGGAGGCCGGCGGCGGGGGGCGGGGCGCTGTGAGCGCGGGGGGAGGGGGCGGAAGGGCTGCCTTCCAGCCTGACTGGCCCGCCGGGCCGTTCGTCCCGAGCCACGGCCGCGCGCCTGGGCCCCCGTGGCCATTTTCCCCCGACTGCAAGGCTCCTTGGGCCCTTTCTCTCCGGCCTTTTCGGGGGAGCTCGGGCAGCCGCCTGGGCAGCCTTGTGCAAGCCAGAAACTGGCACCTAGGCAGCCAGTGCCCAGCGCACGGTCAAACGTGGTTTTGTGAAGTTTCTGCTGACACAGCCCAACATCTTAACGAAACGGCCCAGCTGGATTGACGAAGGCAAAGAACGTTTTTCCTTTGCCCTTTCTAGCCACAGTTCTACCCCAGATTGCTTCATTTGCCCCCCTAACCTCCCGTTTGGCTTGCGTGTTATTTCCCTGCCGCCTTCAGCGCATCGCTCCTTGCACGCCTCTTCCCGTGCCCCCGGAGAAACACCACCGCCCAACTTCAGGGCCGGGTGAAGCTGCAGCTCCTTTTGCGCAATTACAACAAGTGTCTGGTGGTGGAAAAGCACAGAAGGCTGGGGGAGGACGGACGCTGGGTCGCAGCGGAGCCCAGGCCTCCAAGCGATGGGTGCGGCCCTTGCTTGTGGGCGAGGGGCGGGGCTCGGGGGAGGCCGGGCGAGGCCCGGCAAGCCGGGGAGGGCCGGGAGCTGCGAGGCCGGGCCACCGAACGGGGTGTGTCACGTGCCAGCTGGCGGGGGGCGGGCCCTGTGGGCGTGGGCAGTGTCGGAGCGGAGCCCGGGCTGCCGAACTCAGGGTGGGACCCGCGCCTTTGGGCGAGGGGCGGGGCCTGCTGGCTGGGGCGAGGCCCGAGTTCGGAACCCAGTCGACAAAAACAGGGCGGGGCCCGCGGGTGAGGGGCGGGGCTGCGGGGCAGGGGTGGGGTCAGCGCCAAGCCCAGGTTTCCAATGCGGAGCCGGGCCCCAGGGGAGAGCGAAGGGCGGGGCCGGTAGGCAGGTGGAGCCTGAGGCCCAGGCCGAGGCCTGCTGGATCTCTGCGCGGCCGGAGTGGGGATCAGAGCTGTGAGGAGCCGGTCCGGCCTAGGCTGGGGCTGCTTAGACAGGCATCTGTACAAAAATCTGGGGCCAAGTACGTGCTCATCAGCCTTCTTTGGCGGGAAAACCTGCTCACAGCAGTCTTTAAAAAGCTGAAAAAAGTCGAAGTTGGTCAAATTTTGTCTCCAGCCTGTGCTTTCTTATCGTAACTAAATGCTAATAAACCATTTCGGAATATGGCCTTTCTGCTTTTCAGCCTTTCTCTGTCGTGAACGCTCAGGGATCATTCATTGGTCATTCTCATTGAAGTTTCATGTCGGATGTTGCAATCTAGACACCGTTGAAGACATTTTCAGCTAAGCTAGATGACACATAAAACTGTAGTAGATTAATTAAGACATGTGTTTAATCTAACTAGGAGTAATCCATTATGGCCACTTGGTTTGTAAACTTCTTTTATTCCACTCAGTGCAGTATATAATTCCGAAGGCCTGTTTACTCTTTTGATAGCACTTACATAAGTACTTTACTACTTGGTAGTGGGGTTCTGCTTACTCTCCATCATGCTCAAAAAAACTGAAAATTAATGAAAGGAAGCTTCCTTTAATATGGAGGCCAGAGGCTAGTGAGGGAGCAGTCACCCTGCACCCGTGCTGATCAACTGCAGACCCAGTAGGAAGAAACGTACCCAGCAAAGCCGTCCTGCATTAGCTACTAGGTCACCTTTCTCGCATGAGGAAGAAAGGTTTTTCTCCTCTTGCAGCAACAGCTCAGCCAATGAGACACTGTCCTAACTCCGTGAAAAGCCTCCCTATACTTCCAACAGTTCCCTGCATTAGTTTTTATTTTTATTTTTTTTAAATATTTTATTTATTTCTAGGAGAGAGAGAGAGAGCGTGAGCAGAGGAGGGTCAGAGAGAGGGAGTCACAGACTCTGAAACAGGCTCCAGGCTCTGAGCTGGCAGTCAGCACAGAGCCTGACGCGGGGCTCCAACCCACGAACACGAGATCATGACCTAAGCAAAAGTCGGACGCTTAACCGACTAAGCCACCCAGGCGCCCCCCCCCCCCCGCATTAGTTTTTAGAACAGCCGCCCCCCGCCCCAGCTTCCTACTTTCCTTTATAAGGAACGTTCCTCTCCTTCATTCTTGGGACTTGCCTGTGGTTTTGCCATGGCTTGCTTTTCCTGAGTTGCAATTCTCTGCTATTCCAATCTTTGCTATAAAATAACTGGCGAGTTTTAAAGCTAACACAACTTAATTTTGGAACTCTTGAATTTTAAGTTGATGATTTATTATAAGAATATAGTTCTGAGTTATATTCTGCCTCTACATCAATATTGATAAACTAAGAAATTAGTTAGAAGACTATAAGGGAAATAGCTTTGAATAGGAGTTTTAATGTTCTTCCATTTGCTTTTGTGTCTTATAAAGTTATAATGTTTGTAGTACAGATGGATAAGCATAGTATTTTTACCCGTGTATGCAAACAAGATTTAATTAAAAAATAGATTGTATCAGGGATGTTTCTAACTTTAATCAAGTTGGTGGTCACTTATGACACTTGCTAGTTCCATTTAAGTTAAATTAAATCCAAATTCCTTGAGTAGTTTGTTAACAAGAGGTGAGTCACATACCAGGGTGTACTGTTGTGATCCTTAGTCCTCCCTACATTATAGGAAGGAGGAAAAGCAAATGTAATGTTGGGGGACACCCTGATTGGTGTCCACCAATAAATAGACTGAGATTAACAGCTCTTTTTAGGTTTTGAACTATAATCTTGTGTAATAGTGGTTACACTTATTTATGTCTGTGAGTTTGGAGTTGACAACTTTTACCTTCTTAGCTTTGTGAGTATAGAATTAATGGAAAGGCTTAAGTTTTAGTAAACTTACCAGAGATGGTAAGTTTAATTGGGAAAAGAAAACAGGGCAAACTATTTCATGTAAGCTGGTGGATTTTGAAAACAGTACAATGTTAATTGAATCAAAAACAATTTTCACCTGTCATCCACACATGTATTTATTCATTTTGCAGTTAACCAGCACCTCCCTACACATGCGTTCCATTGGTGACAATGCATCTGAAATTATAGGTACATCAGGCTCTATCTAGGAGTTACGTTTCTTTTTTTCTTTTAACTTTTTTTAATGTTTTATTTATTTCTGAGAGACAGCATGAGCAGGGGAGGGTCGGAGAGAGGGAGACACAGAATCAGAAACAGGCTCCAGACTCTGAGCTAGCTGTCGGCACAGAGCCCGAAACGGGGCTCGAACCCACGAACCATGAGATCGTGACTTGAGCCGAAGTTGGACGCTCAACTGACGGAGCCACCTAGGCGCCCTAGGTGTTACCTTTCTAATGTTACCTGGAAAGTCTTGGACTTTAAAAATCTTAACCCACATAAATGTTTGATATACTTATTTGGATATACTTATATATATCCACAAAAGATATCCTTATTTGTGTAGTCACTTATGCTCATGCTCCCAAGAGTAGTAGCTCTAGCCATCCTTTTTACAGAAAAATTCTAAAGTTAAGCTTTGCCCCCCACCCCCACCATCCTCGTGAGTATAAGATTCCTGTACCCACATTCCCCAGGGTTCTCAAAGGGACTCTTGAAAGTAAATAATTGAAGTGAGATTTCAAACAAATGTCTGACTGGACTAATTTTGCATTCAGATTTTGGATAGAGCTAAAATACACACATGCAAACATGCCCATGCATGCTTATACACACGTGTTAACAGGAGTTAGTTATCTCAGAGGTTATTACTTTGACTTTCACCCATTTCCTCTTTTTTTTTAATAGTGAACTTGTATTAACCATAATTAGTAACAACTCGTTTAGAAAAAGTAAAATATGGCATTGAGCTCTCATTTCATACGAGTAGTTTTATTTGCTTGAACTTGAGAATTCATTTGTCACTGAACTTGAGAGCTTCTTCCTGGAGGAAAAATTTGTTTTACAGCATTTTACTTAAACCATACTTTGCCTTGTGACCCTTGTTTCTGTAGCCCTTCTATGGTGAACACAATGATGAGGCAGTTTAATTAACTGTTTCTACACCTGAGATAGCTTTCAGCCCCAGCACTGTTAGTATTCCTCTTAATGAAAAGAGTTGAGTCAGGATCTTTCTTTTCTTAGGCTTTTCAATTATTAGTAGCCGGGATTTTCCATGTCTAGACCAGGGTTTCTCAACCTTGGTACTATTGACAATTGGGGCCTGATCATTCATTTTGTGAAGAGGCTATTCTGTGCATCATAATATCTTTTTTTTTTTTTTTTTTTTTTTGGAGAAAAAGAGAGACAGTGTGAGTGGGGGAGGGCCAGAAAGGGAGTGAGAGACTCCCAAGCAGGCTTTGTGCTGTCAGCACAAAGCCCCAAGTGGGGCTTGAATTCAGGAACTGTGAGATCACCACCAGAGCCGGAATCAAGAGTCAGATGGTCAACCAGATAAGCCACCTGGGCGCATTGTACCCTGTGCATTGTAGAATTTACCCACTAGACACCTGGGGTAACCCCATCCCCCCACCTCAGTTGTGATGGACAAAAATGTCTCTGGATATTGTTGGGTGTCCCCTAGATTAGGGCAGGAGTGGGCACACAAAATTGTTTCTGGTTGAGAACCATTGGTCTAGACAAAACTTAAATTGATTAGAAATACTTGGCCAAAATTGTTCATAAATTTTTGATTAATCGTGACATAGATAAATGAAACGCAACAAATAAAACAAGTAGCTAGTTTCTTTTCAAATTTGGTGTACACTGTTTATTTCAGAAGCCTCATTTTGAAAAAAAAAAAAAGCTTTGTATGAACAAAACTGAGTCTGCTTAATAACAAATGGTAAAAGAACCTATTGAGAGTAGACATTTCAGACATTAAAATTCCAGCTTTTCAACTTTGAGGCCATATTTCAAGCTTTTGGTACTTCTAGAAAGTAGTTTCACTGTAGAAGTTCAGTAACTCCGACTTTTCTCCTACATCTTCTAGACTTATTGGGGCTGACTTAGCAAACAAATATAAATATGTAGTCTTTTAAGAGTTTTCCAAGGTTTGAATTCTAAAAGTTGAACTTCAAGATCTCTGAGCTACGAATGAAAGGACTGTTATGAAGAGGGAAGTATCGTGCTTCACATTGGAAGGTCTTATAATGTTTTCTTGTCTGAACTTGGACATACAACGTTAGCTGTTGTGTTGGCTGTAGCTTTGACTCAAAGCTTACATAATATTTTCATGTCTGAACCTGTACATACTACTTTAGCTTTCATGTTGACTGTAGTTTTGATTTTAAGTTAATTGGCTAGTTTTCATGTTGGGGTTCAAATTATAGGCAATTGTAGTAAATAACCAAATACTTTTGTTAGACATATGATTCCTTTCTAGCTTAGAAAAAACAACATGTAGTTGTTTCTACCTGTTTAAAAAATTTCGAAAACCTCAAACTTCCCTCCCACTCCAAAGAAGAATCTGGCAGTTCTGAGATTAGTCAGAAATCTGTAGAAATTATCAACTGAAAATTTCAATTCTGCGACCTAGAACACTTTATCAAACAGAGCAAAACAAAAAAAGTGTACAATGCAATGAAAATCAAAGGCATTTTGAGGATGACAAACTATGGAATGTTTGTTACTTTAGTTCTCGTCTGCATGTTTGGAAAAGGTAACATTTTCTGAGTACCATGAATTACTACAACGTGAAATGCAAAACCAGATAATATCTAAGAATAGTATTCTCACAGAATCTGTGAGCAGTTGTAATAGGACATTTTTGTTACCCTAAAAAGCTTCCTTTTCCCCTTTATACTACAGGCCCTCCCTCCTTACCCACCTCCAGGCAATCATTGGTCTGTTTTCTTCCCCGGTAGATTTGCCCTTTGTAAGATGTTACAGAAATGAAAGTATACAGTAGGTAACCTTTTGAATCTAGCGTCTTTTACTTAGCGTAACATATTTGAGATTCATTCATATTCAGTTAATTTCTTTTTTGTTGGCGAGTACTTTTTCATTACATGGATATGGTATGTAGTTTTGTTTATCCATTCACTAATTGATAGACCTCTGAATTGCTTGCATTTTTTGACAAATATGAATAAATATTCAATAGATATTCTCATACACACTTTCATGTGAACATGTTTCCATCTCTCTTGAGAAAGACCTAGAAGTGGGATTTCTGGATCATGTGGTAGCATTACTTATACCTTATCAGAAATTGCCAGTCCCCTTTCCAAAGTGGCCCTATTATTTTGCTGCAAATAGATTATTTTTAAGAATCAGTTCTCATCGGGGGCGCCTGGGTGGCTTAGTCAGTTAAGCGTCCGACTTTCGCTTAGGTCATGATCTCGCGGTTCATGGGTTCGAGCCCCGCGATGGGCTCTGTGCTAACTGCCAGCTCAGAGCCTGGAGCCTTTTTCAGAGTCTGTGTCTCCCTCTCTCTCTGACCCTCCCCTGCTCACTTTGTCTCTCTCTCTCTCTCTCTCTCTCTCTCTCTCCTAGAAATAAATAAAAATATTAAAAAAAAAAAAGATTCCATTCTCATCGTTTGTTTCTACACAAATTACCTTTTTTGGCGGGGGTGGGGGCTATAGAACATTGCTATCTACAGTGGAATCAAAGGATTCTTCCTCAGCACTTTATTTTTCAGGGGAGCACTGTAATCATACCACTGGTATTTTAGAAAGTGACTTTACTGTGTCATGTCAAAACATGCCTCTTGATAGGAGGTGGTTTTTCTTAATGAAGCAGGTGCAGATGAGCGTCCCAAGCATGGTGCCTCGCTTCCTCTTCCGGCCAGGCTTTGTCCACAGCTGTGCCGACGCAGGTTTCTGTCGCAGCTGCCAGCCTAACCTTTGTCCCTCGTGTCCTCAGACGCCAGTTCTCAAGTGAGCAGATGAGTGTTTTTGTAATTATCTCCCTGACTTTCCTTCTCTTCTAAAGTGTCCGTCTCCTGAATTATCAATATTTTTCGACTGTTGGAAGACTCTAGATTCTTTAGACAGGGGTCCTTTATGTTTATTCTCGAAGATTAATATCAAACAAGTCCGAACTCGAAACAGCATTCCAGTGAACTCAGGGGCAAAACTTTTTCACACAACCAATACCAATTTTTTGAAGGCTTCCTCTTTTTCTCGTACAATTTTTTGTTAGAAGATTTGGAGAGAGGAAGAGGGGGCTGCGTCTAGTAGCAGTGTGCTGACTGACAGTTACTTGCCTTGAAAACTTCAGCTCTTTCTTTCTTCATTTGCCTCTTCCAGAACTTTCGGTACTAGCCTCAGTTTCCTTCACAGACTTAGGCTCTTGGCTTAAAACTTTTGTTAATGTTGCCCTTAGCAGATAAGGCTGTCTGTGCCGGAACAAAGGAGGTGACATGATTAGTGGGGGCTGGGGGGGGGCAGTTTAGGTTAGCTTTTTTGGTCCAATGCCACTTAAGGGAACTAAGAAAAGAATTGAAAAGCGGTTGGCTTCCCTAGAGACTTCTGTCTTAGTTTTGCAGTCACTGGTTTACCTAATTAGATCTGTAGATTCTTCAAAATATGTCCCATCTAAAACAGCTGTAAGGTAAAAGGTAAAAAGCTTGTGGCTAAATTTAAGTATAGCTAACCTTATGTTCTCTTTCGTCTCTTTTACTGAGTTGTCTTTCTGTTCCAGCTTGATAATCAAGAGAGCCCTAAAGGATTTAATTTAAATTTTGAAAAGCATTAAAGATGCATGGCAGTCAAAGTGTGGTTTTAAGCCCTATTCCAGTGTTTTAAAACTCGGTGTGTATTTTGGTATGTAGAAGTGTTTTAGGGTAAAAAAGAAGCTTCTTAACACCTGTCGTTTTTCATACACGCAGACCCTGGTGACTAAGCTGGGGGCAGGGACATGTGGACAGGGGAGAGGGCAGCAGAAAAAGAAACCAGTGACCCGTAATCAAGTTAATAATGTACAAACAGCCATTCGGGGCCAGTCATGGAAATTTAATTTGTTGATCTAAAAGTATTTTTGTTTTTAAAACACCTTTTCATTCTAATCTGACCCATTTAAGTCCTCTTTGTTGCACCCCTCCCCTTAGACACACTGACACTTGCACGTGGCCTTTCCTTTGGGTTTCCACAGCCTGTCCGCAAGGCCTCTTCCACCTACTGATTTTATAACAACTTTCAACTTGCTTTTCTGAGCCTCCCTTAACTAGGTGGGTAGGATTGGGACAGGGGTTAACTAGGGCCAAATAATACGTTGGCCAAATTTCTAATCTTTTTACCTTAGTAGGTTTATCCGGTTATTTTCAAAACGTGAAATTTTCCTCTTTACAAAAGGTAACTAGAAAAAAAGAATTTGTATTATTGGCTTATGGTGTTAGAGCATTTGAATGCATCAAATTCTATTGTAAATACAGTATAGTAAGTTTGATAAATTTTTATCTCAATTTATATATGAATGAGTATATACTTGGGTAACAGGGAAGTATTGTTTAAAATGGCATTGAATTATGACAATTCACAATGAGTGTGATATAATGGGAGATGAGATAATAGTATTACCTCAATTTTTATAAAGTTTAGATAAACTACCACTTAGTGTTCAAAAGTTTAATATCTGAACTACCTGGACACCTGTAGCTTTTATATTTTCCTTCATCAAACCTCCTAGAAGTTATGAATAAGTATAGGAAATCTTACCAAGAAGTAGATGTTAACTTGAAGTATACAGATACTTCATCATATGGAAGGTGATCATACGGAAATGATACTATAACAAATAATTAGTATTTTACTGTACATGTATTTTCTACTTTAATAAAATATGATTTCCAGAGAGATCTAAAGGTGAATATGAAAGCATTGCTTTTATTGAAAGTATGATCTGTTTTTCAAAAGTTTTGTTTACAAATTTGCATTATTGTATACACGTGTTTTCTATTAGGAAAGCTAAATAAAGTCATAAATACATACCTACGCATCGATCAAAATATTCATGAATCCATAGCCCATGTTTCCTGATAAACACTGGCAGTATAGAATTGATTGACTTTATACATGTGATGTTTTTAGGCATAGCGCTCTGAGTGTCTCCAAGTCTACAAATACGTTGGTCATGTAACTGACGTGGTTACACTTGACCTCGTATTGCACTCTGTGTACTGGAATCCACTGTGGAGTAGGGGTGGTTCTGTGCCCAAGGAAGCCTGCTAGTGTCAGTACTCGCCAGGAGAATTGACGCCTGACGGTCTCCACAGTATGACCTGCAGCATGGGTAGGGCGTTCTTAACCATCTTCTATATTTGTGCAAAGCTAAAATTTACTTTTAAAAATTAAATTTGGAAAGTTTTGGAACTGTATTCATCCTTTGTAAAACATTTCTATTGTCATTTCTTAGCACAGTACAATTTTAAGAGAATCATTATGTTTTAATTCAAGAGTAGGGAGAAAAGAGTCTTATCTTTGAGTACACCCTTCATTGCCATCAATTAAAAACGGATTGTTGAAAGGAGTTTCAAATTTACTATTGCTAGAGAGACGGATGCATCAAAGAAATGCATATGTATCACCAAATATAGTAAAACTGGGTATTTAAAAAATATTTTAAATTAATTTTTGAGACAGAGAGCATGAGTAAGGGAGGGGCAGAGAAAGAGAGGGAGACAGAATCTGAAGCAGGCTGTGAGCACAGAGCCTGATGCGGGGCTCGAACCCACGGGCTGCGAGATCATAACCTGAGCCGAAGTTGGATGCTCAACCTACTGAGCCACCCAGGTGCTCTGATGTTGTTACAGTTTTGTTTTGTTTTTTTAAAATAAATGCTTAAGTCTTTTTTTTTTTTTTTTAGTTATTTACTTTGGGAGAGAGAGAAAGCATGAGTGGGGAGGGGCAGAGAGGAGGAGAGAGAGCGAATCGAGCAGGCTCCACACTATGGGTGCAGAGCCAGACATGGGGCTCGAACTCATGAAGCTGTGAGATCATGACCTGCACTGAAATCAAGACTGAACAGATGGAGCCACCCTGGCGCCCTCTCGTGGTGTCCTGGTTTTTAAACCATTCATGTGTATACATAGGGGGGAAAAACAGTACTTAAGCTGCTACTCTGTGCCCGGCACTTTGTAGGTAGGAAACATACAGCCGTGAATGAGACAAGTGGTCCCGCTTTTGTGGCATTTACATTTTTTTTTTTTTTTTACAAACAGTTTATTGTCAAATTAGTTTCCACATAACACTCAGTGCTCATCCCCACAAGTGTCCTCCTCCATGCCCATCCCCCCCCTCCCCCCCACATCCATCAGTCCTCAGTTTTTGTCAGCATTCAAGAGTCTCTCATGGTTTGCCTCCCCCCCTCTCCCCAACTACTTTCCTCCCTTCTTCTCCCCCACGGTCCTCCGTTAAGTTCCTCCTAATCCTCCTATACGTGCAAACATATGGTATGTGTCCTTCTCTGCCTGACTTATTTCGCTCAGCATAACACCCTCAAGGTCCATCCATGTTGCTACACGTGGCCAGATTTCATTCTTTCTCATTGCCATGGAGTATTCCATGGTATAGATAAATTGTGGCATTTACATTTAATAAAGGGATGGACAATGAAATTTCAGCTGGTAATGCAGGACAGGAAGAGAGGCTCTCTAAGGATGCGACCTTTAAACCAAAGTGGGAGTGTTATGAAGGGGACCAAAGGTGGGAAGATGTGGTATAGAGCATTCCAGGAAGAGGGAACAGCGAGTACAGAGGCCCTGATGTAAGAAAGGGCCATTCGTGGGAGCAGAAAGGCAGCTGGTGTCACTGAAACATTGTGCCTGGAGGGACAGAGGTGGGACCGGAGATGAGTGAGACAAAGCAGGAGCGCTCCTGTCCAACTGCCTGTGGACCACAGTAAAGAATTCAGACGGGATTATGATCTTGGAAAACTTCAAGTTGGGAGTGGAGATGGAGGTGGACTTGGCTGTGTAGATCCCTAACAGCTCTCGGAACGGCCTTTACCGTCACAACATCATTGCCTGGAACTCTGCCCGCACATGTAGGACACAGAGAGCTCTGCGGTGTAGAGTCGTACGGTGCATTCGTTAGCTTTTCCTGTGCAACAGACGAACCCCTAAGTTGGTGCTTGGGACAGCCGCCATTTATTTAGCTCACCATCCTACAGTCTGACAATTTGGTCTGAGCCTGAGTTGTTCTGGTTTCTGCTGAGCTCATTCTCCCAAGTCAGCTCCTGATCAGCTAAGTGGCTCTGCTTCTTGGAGTTGACTGGCTCTTGGCTAGGGTGATGTGGTAACAGAACCATCGTGTCCTCCAACAAACTAGTCTGAGCTTGTTCACATGGTAGCTGGTTGACTTTCAAGAGAGTGATTTTAAGTATGCTTTGCCTTTTGAGTCTTAGACTTGGAAGTGGTACAGTATGATTCTGTAGCTACATTCTGTTGATCCAAGCAAATCACATGCCCAGCCCAGCTTAAAGGAGTAGAGAAATGGATTCCACCTTTTAGTGGAAGGGGCTGTAAAGTCACATTGCATAGTGGTGGCTGTTTTCACACACTCTGTTCCACACTCAAGGTCTTTTTTTCTCTGAGCCATCATGAGTTTGTGATTGCTTTGTAAATCACAAGTGAAGGTATCCTCACTCAGTTAGAGAACCTAATTAGAAAGAGGAGTGTGACCATAATGGTGACAACTTTTGTTTTAAATTTAATAGCCTAGGATATGAAGACACCGCCAGCATCCTAGTATAGAAGATAATGGGAGCATAGCACTTGGGAGTCAAAAGCATAATTATATCCTATCCATTGTTTGTCTTGAAATCATATTACGCTATATTAAGTATAACAAAAATGCTCTTTGGCTGCATAGATGAAATTTAGCATCGCTATTAATATTTACTGGTTCCCTAACCAGAGACAGGTTTTTAGTTCATTTGAAATACATTCGGAGAATGGAGGTTCTACTCGGCACCACTGAGCAGTAGAAGGCGCCATTGTGCGTTCTCTTAGTGGCTAACAAACACCGAGCGGTTTCAGCAAGCTGTGTCCTTGAGCTGTCATGTGGCCTGCACATGCTAATAAGGAGAATGAGGGGAATTAATCCGAGGAGACCGCTGGCAGGTTTTTGCGTGGTTTTCTGAAGTGTTGGTTTTTTCAATGGATTACAGAAAAGTAAGATGATAATGAAAGTAAAAGTAGGACTAACAAGCAAGAATAAGAAAGAAGAAGACAAAACAGCTTCCTTGCTTTATGCTAAAGGAAACACTTTGCAACCCCGTGTTCACTGCGATGTATTTGTGAATGTGATGGGGGAGGGGGCGGGGGGCCCAGGGGCCCATCCTGACCTGCAGTTCTCGTCAATATGGGGACACGGTTTTGGAGAGCAGTTTATTTGTTAATGGCTGCTTCTCCTTAATGGTATATCGCTCTTTCCCGTCCAGCCAAAGCAGGCACAGCAGTCTTTTAAGTGGGACAGAGTTTTTATTCCTCAAACACCAATCTAGGCAAAAATTCTTTTTTCAAGAGCATCTGAATTCTTAGTGATTTACGTGTGGACAGATACCATGACTGCAAATTCAGTCGTGCTCTTGTTGATTATCATCATTCTCCTCCCCTCAACTCCCACTCATCTCCCTTTAGGTTGAATACCTCACCGGTAATTTTGCTCTTCTCATCCCTACCTGGAACTGGAGGCAAAATTTATGTCATTTTAATGTTTAATTACGGTAAAGATATGGTATCTCCCATCACTGGAGAACATAATGGATTATTCTGCACCATAGTTATTCAAATGGAAAATTAAAACCGAGTCACCTCTTCCCCTTGTTATTTCAAAATAAATTATAGATGGATCAAATATTTAAATGTAAAAAATGAAAGTCAAACATATTAAAAGAAAACATGAATGAATATGGAAAAAATCCTGGGGTGGGGGAAGACATTTCCCAGCACAGCACACATTCTAGAAAGCATGAAGGAAACAAATGGATAGACTTGAATATTTATAATGTCAAATTTCTGTTTTTAATCCCACTTTTTAAATTTAACATGTTATACATGTTCTCTTATGTTATAAAATATGTCATGAAATGTGAGTTTTTATGATTATGCAATGGTCTGCCATATGAAATACCATACTTCATTTAACCGCCATCCCATATTTTTGTACATTTTCTTCCTCATTTGTCATTTTTTTCAAATAATGGCATAGTACACACACTTCATAATTTATAAACATTTGGTCACACATGAGACCATAAAGATAGGTTCTCTAGCAAATAGATTATGGCCTTTACTTACATTTCTGTGATTATTATTGACATTGGACAATTTTTATGTTATGGGCCTATTCTGTTAACTACTTTTAATTGAACAAGAAACACATGCACGTGACAAAAAGAATTCTTAACATCGTAAGGCAAACTACAGCGAAAAATAAGTTCTCTCCCTTAAGGTAATCACTGATGTGTTTCTTGCATATCCAGAAGTGGTCCAAGTAAATCAAGCGTATAACCCACCCCACTTAAAAAAATACAAACGTTACCTTACTGTGCACATGATTCTGAATCTTTTCACTTAATGTTTAATATCATAGAAGTCTTATCTGCACACAGAGGTACCTCCTTTTTAACAGCAGTATAGTATTCTATTGCTTGGCTGTGTGATAACTTATTAAACACTCCCGTGTTGACAGTCATTTGGTTCCTGGATATTTTCAGCTTTTTCCTGTTACAAACAACTCAGATAAATCATTAGGTAAATATTTTTCAACTTGACTATCAGAATTACTGGTTTAACACTTAATCATGTGCATACACATTTTGATGGATACTGCTAAATTGCACTTTATTCCAACATTTGTCCTCATAATCAGTGCAAGGCTGTGATGTGTTTTCCCACACCTTTGTCAGCATTGTAATTAAGCAACCTTTTTAATCTTGGTAATCTGTAGTGAGAAAAATAGAATAATGTTAGGAGTTTGGATTGGCATTCTTTTGATTATGAATGAGATTCTTTATATACATTTATAAATCATCATGGTGACAGCATGATCCTGACTTTAGCGGGGAAGATGTTTTTATTAAAATGGGACATACTTTTTACATAGTTTTACTTCAGTGGAAACGCTGCCAGATTTTTTGTACTGTCTGCTTTCGAGGTGAAAGTAGATAGATAGGACTCCAGAAGTGATTCAAGAAAGAAAAGTACAACCTGTTTCACTTCCAAATTCATGAATTCACGTTTTCTTGATTTTCTTGATTGAATGACTGGACATTAAAGTGGTTTGCTTTAATTTTGGTGGAGGTAGGGCTTAAGAGGCTACTCAGGAGAGAGAGAAGCCACCCGAAGGATTTTTTGTGCTGCACAGAGTGCTGTAAGGCTTTTGTCCCACTGCCGAACTCCTCTGGTGATTTTCAAAGTTCCCTACGGACGGAACCCGTTTCGCCACTGGTGTTACAAAGACTTGATTGTAGCATCATTTGAAACTGTGTGATTTACTGGAAGGGGCCTTACCTGGGTCTTAGGAAGCCTCTGCTCTGCTAGCCTGCTCCCAGCCCGTCACACCTGGAGCTCTGGACCCCCTGACAACTTTCGCAGCTGCCCTCCCATCAGGGTCCTCTGTCTTTGCACTCGTTACAGCGTCTGTGCAGAGGAGAACACTGGCGAAGGTGGCCTAATTTTTCAGTGGGTAAAACCTGGGACCTTTTTTTTCCTGGGTGGTTTTTATAATACTGCCAGTTTAAAATTCACCACCCCCCCCCCCACCCGCCGACCAAAGTTTAAACAGAAAAATGACACCGTGAATAATTTCATCGGGCCTTTTCTGAATATGAATTTAGTTTTTAAATGAATGTTTAAATACATTTCATTCAGGCATTAGTACCAGAGTAAAATCTGTCACTTTTTCTCTCTTACAGTAGCACTAAACCCAATGATTTGCATGCAGCAAATATCCAGAAAGACTGTTAATGAGTCAGGTAGAGGTAAACGGTCAGCATTCTCTCTTCCCAATACATTACTGAGTCTTTCCACGGAGATGCACTAATTTTTTCCAGTTGTACACTTCTGTTTTAACCTCAAATTGTAACTACTTTACAGCCAAATTAAACTGGGTGATAATGGCTGGTTAGTAACTAAAATCCCATCAGATAAACACAAAGCTACTTTGGGGCGCCTGGGTGGCTGAGTCGGTTAAGTGTCCAACTTGGGCTCAGGTCATGATCTCACTGTTCGTGGGTTCGAGCCCCGCTTCAAGCTCTGTGCTGGCAGCCAGCTCAGAGCCTGGAGCCTGCTTCACATTCTGTATCTCCCTCTCTCTCTGACCCTCCCCTGCTCTCTCTCTCTCTCTCTCTCTCCCCCCCCCTCTCTCNTCTCTCTCTCTCTCTCTCTCTCTCTCTCTCTCTCAGAAATAAATAAAACATTAAAAAACCCCACAAATCTACTTCTAGTATATGTATAGGAATTATAGGTGTTTGAGGCTTGTGAAATATAAAATTATTTTCTTTTTTAGAAGATTTAAATTGACAAAAGGAAAAAACTCAGCAGATTTCTGCTGACAGTTACGTTTAATGACTGCTACCTGAAAATTGTATCTGAAGGTTGAAATACTCCCTTACTCCCACTAGAGGGGGATTCCTTCCAACTTAGGTAAAAATGTTCTTCGATCCAACAGGAAAACCTTTGTATGACATTGATCTTTCTCTTTTATTAAATAGAAGTTTATTTCATGGTTTTTAAATCAGTTGTTTTTATGTTGGTATTAAAATATAAAACCTTTCAGAAGCAGAAACAAAATATAAAGGAAATCCTAAAATACAGCTCAGGAGAGCTGTCACGCACATGTATTTAAACCACAGTGCTTTCGAATTAAAAAAATATATACTTTTCAAGTTGGTTTAACTAAATTGGTTAATACTTAGGAATTGCAGACCTCTTCAGCCCTCCTGGAGATAGAATCTGAGGTGGAGGAGGAGGCTGACCTTTTGAGATCCACCTCCTTCCTCCAAGGTCTCCAAGGTCTGTCTTCGTCTCTGTCTACTGACAGAGCCACGTGGACAGTCCCTAAATTCCACTTGAAAGCTTTGGTTCGCTGATATCTCAAGTTGTCAAATATATTGAAGCCATATCTTTAAATAGATTTCTATTTGCTATTAAATTTTCTTGCTACTTTGGCTTTTTATATAATATGTTAAGCAAACACAGAACCCACTTGAGGATGTGTTTTTGTAGATTTAAACTTCTAATACATTTTGAAAGTAATTGGATATTAAAATATCACACCAAAGGTGAATATACCTAACATTAATGTATGCAGCTGTGATTTATGTGTATAATTTAAGAGTAAATGTCATATAGCCTTTACACTAGTTAAGATTCAGCAATTATGTTGTTTGTCCTTTGCCTTTAACTAAAGTCTTCACTGTCGATTAGAAGTTTTAATGTGAAAATATTTGATGTTAGTAATCTAGTGTTGTGAAAGACAGGACTTAGGAAATTCAAACATATGTAAATTGCCAATAGCTGTTGCGTCTCCCCACCCCCCACCCCCACCCCTAGCCCCTTAAGCAAAGTCTATAATAAGACCTTGCTTCTGAATCTAACAATTAGCTTTGGAAATCAAAGTGTAAACAGACATGCTGTCAGTGAATCTTATAATGATTTTGTACCATACTTGATCCAACATTTCACATTTGGTATCGGCAACATATGGTTTTCATCAAAACGAGTCTGGTCATCTTCTCACTTGGTAACCGTGTGTTTCTCTTGCTTTGTGCCCGAGTCTCTGTTAGGTGCCAGGTGCTGGGTGAGCGTCACTTTCGGTGAAGCAGTTGGAGAATACAATTTCTTTTTTGACCCCTCTGCCGGATGACAGTCTGATTGAAATGGTCTTCCTCTCTGTGTTTCCTTTCGTCAAGGGAAGAATCCAATTTAGTTTGATAGCAAGACCCATTGGATAGGTCCGCGCACCTTCCGCTTAAACACCCACCACAAAGGCCTAGCTTTAAAGGGTTAAGAACGCACAGTGAACCTGCTAGTCCGATGTGTTGCCCCAGCCCCGCTGTCTCCTGCAGACATTTAAAAAGATTCCTATTGCCTTCTTTCCTTGCTCTTTTCCATCCTATGTTGGAACTTTGTAGTAGTCAAAGTAAAGCTTTACACACCAGGCTGAATAATTATGTTTAAAAAACAGTAATTATCAATACACGTCTTGTTCCATGAGGCTTTTTAAATCCATGTTAATGAGCTCTGTCTTCTCACGCACAAGACTGACGGGCGGTTTTGAAGTTCTGCCATCATTTCACAACTTGTTGCTTAGACTCGGCCTGCCTTTCCCTGAGTGCTGCTTTCAGGCCGCCTTGCTCTGCAGGATTCCAGAGACCCGGGACTGCCCACTCCGATGTGAGCGGAACAAGAACTCACTTAGCAGCTTCACAGCAATGATGAAATTGCTTTACAAAGCATAACTTTCCCCTCACTGTCCATAAAAGATCTAAAAGTATACACAACATCTTGTGCTTGAACTGAGAAAGGTGATTTTCCCAATGTCCCCGATCATTTTGAGGGACTCCTACCACCACATCAGTGTGAGGGCAAGTAGATTAATTTGATAGGAGCTTCACCCTGTTACAAAAATGGAACCCAGGGCAATGACCTGGATTTTGACCCAACTGACTCTCGAAGAGAATCCCAGATCCATCTTTCTTGATGCCTGGCGTCAGTTGCACCCCAGTTTTCTCCAAACTCTTGGTTCCAGGCCATGCCCGTGCTCTGGTGTCTGGCTAGACTCAAAGAACATTTTCGAGAGTGCCTAAATTATGTTTTCCTTATGATTTCAGGTTGAAGTCTTGACCTCGGAGGATACCGCCTTTGGACTCAAGGTGTGTAGTCTGACGTAGCTTACTGTACAAGTCCCATCAGCTCCCCTAAGTGCATTGGAAGGCTCAACGGATAGGATTTGTTTTTATTATCAAATGCAGAGTTTTTAAACTCTTCCACAGTTTAAGGTTTCCGCTCACTTGTGATTACAATTAGACTGTGGTAGAATTTTCTTCACCTTCTTTCTTTGTTGTCTAGAATATAAGTACAGGAGACCAAGTGTTTCGATTAGTAGCAGTTGACTTTGAAGTTGGAAGTAGCCATGGAACAGGATTTACTTACTGAGTGGCCCGCAGGTTGGGACTGCAATAGCCACCACCGACGGGTCTCCAAGTGCTGTTTTGCTTTACCACTCTGTCATTAATCCATGCATTCGTTTTCCCTGCTCCAAATAGTTACTGAATCCCTGTGCTCCAGTCGCAGTTACATCCCAGGTCCTGCCCTCAGCTCGCTCACAGTCAGTCAGCTAGTAGGCACAGGCCCGTGAACAGGTCAGTTGTCCTGTGGCGTCCTTGTCCCCTCGCTAGAAGTGTTGGGGGGCGGAGGGTAGTGCGGAGTGGGCGAGGCCCAGTGGCAAGGCATTCTAGGAGTCTGAGCCCCTGAGAGTGGATTATATTTAGGCAAGGGAGGAGGACAAGAGAAACGAGAACTATTTTCAGGTCAGGACAACCATGGAAAAAAACAGAGGGAACTAAAAGTAGCTAAATTCCGCCCGTGTAGCAAGAGTGGAGGTTGAAGAGGTTAAAGATTTGAATTTTATCCTCTAGGAAACGCAAAGCGATTAACGGATTTTAAACCAAGTAGTGGTTAGATTTGCAATTTAGATGATTTTGGCCACTTTGTGGAGGATGGATTTGCCAGAGACCAGTGAAGGGCGTTGAATGGATCAGGTGAAAGACAGTGTGGACCTGAGCTAGCCTAGTGGAAGAGTAAAAAAAATCCTTAAGAAGTCAGTCTCGGGGACTGGCGATCATTGGGATATGCAGGGTGAGGTAGGCAGAGGAGCTGAGAATATGGCAGAGGAGGAGGTGATGTGTCACAAGAGAGGGCGGACACAGGAGGAGCCATCACCGATACCTTAGAATTACAGTCTTCCAGACCTGGAGTGTTTTATCAGGTTGACTTGCCTTTTGGATGTGTATTTGCTGGAATTTTTTTTTTTAATTTGCTAGTAATTCTTAAACTATGTAAATAAATTGGTGAGAGGCACTTATTAGGGGAGCCTGACTTCATTTTCACATAGAGGTATAGAAGTACAGTATCGGTGCCATCAATTAAATACTTGGGAAGTCAGACGTTTAGGAGAAGAGTTGATGGAAACTTCAGAGCACAGGGTATGGCTGATTACCTTACCTGACTCCTGTATGTGCTACATCTTTGACTTAAAACTAAAAATCATTTGTTTATATTTTTTTCAAAGTTTTCTCTACTTTCCATTTTAGATGCTTGGCATTTTATTAGTACAGTTTAATAGTAGGGCTGTAGTTGGTTGGCGGGTGATGTAATACTGCCAGAATCACAGCCATTCTGAGGTTATAAGCTTAGCAAGGTTTATGTCATAGATGAATACAAATTAAAAGTGAAAAAATAAGTCGGGACTTTATAAAAATTTAAATATTCAGTACACTGACTCAGGTTTACCTTAACATATTTTTTCTAGTTCTGTATCTGCCAAAAATTACTAAAGAAAAATTTAATTATAAACAGAGCCAATTCAGTGTTATTTGTAGTATTTAACATATCATCATCGTTTGAATTTTCATTTTTTATTTAATGCCCAGCATGCACGCAGAATATTCATTGCATATTTAATAAACCTGTAGGGTGAGTTCTCGTGAACTCATCTCCATAATCCTTCATACTTACCGAGTAGGCGGCGGGATTGTGGGACTGTATTATAACTAACAGCGGCTCTCTCTGTCCGCCCCACTGTGTTAGGGCTCTGCATTTGTTTTCTGGCTAAACTAGCACATTGCTCTTGTAGTCTTAATTCAGTTTGTAGAAACAATAGTCCGAAATTGCTTCCCGGTAATTCAGTGATTTTTCAAAGAATTCGAAGCTTTTCACTTTCGCATGTCTGTACCAAAGTGTCGACACATCTAACTAAAAATGAGAAATTGGAATTTTTTTTAACCCTCTTCATTATCTGCCAGTCAGCAGATACATTTTTATCTTATTTCTTAAAATGTCTGGGTATTCAGTGTTGGTCAGATTTCTGAACACTTACTCACAGTTGACCTTGTTCCCTGTTTTTATGCACTGGGATAAATAACTCCGATATCGGGTAGTAGTACATTGATGGCATTATCTTGGCAAATGAGGAGATTGCTGGAGTGTGTGTCTGCCCTCACGTAGGTCTTGGATCCTTTTAGTGCTGATCTTTAATGTGCCTTTGCTCTTTCTTTACCTTTTTTTAAGTTTACTTATTTATTTTTGAGAGAGAGAGAACCAGCAGAGGAGGGGCAGAGAGAGAGAGGGGGGGACAGAGGATGCGAAGCAGGCTTCACCCTGACAGCAGAGAGCCTCATGTGGGACTCGAACCCAGGCACTGCGGGATCATGACCTGAGCTGAAGTCGGACACTTAACCAACTGAGCCACCCAAGCACCCTGTTTTTGTTTTCGTTTTCGTTTCGCCACTTAATCTACTTGATCACTCCTTGGATGCTGCTTCTCCGAAGTCCAGCTAAAAGCTGCAAGCTTCCTATTTACTTGCGATCAAAGCCTGCATTTGTCAGTCTCCCTGGAAAATAATTTAAACATGCTGGGACCCAGAGCTATAAACAGCCTATTTTTGGGTGTGAGTGTGCTGCAGCCGTAGCCCAGGAAAACAACTTTGCGTTCCTTCCAAACTATCAAGACTGTTAGTGCTGTTTTGAGATTAATCTTTTTCAAGCTAATCTAATGAGACATAGCTGTCCTGTTTCTTATACTTTGCACGTCTTAATTTCTCAAATCCTCATTCGTCGTTTTATTTGGCTTATCTCAGTCAAAAGTAACTTAGAATTTGAAATGCTAATATCTATATCTCAGTATACACTCCAGCTGTTTTCCAGTGGTTCTAATTTTTTCCTCTGAATTAAGGCAACTTTGATTTTCTGGAGTTTGTTTCTATGCTTAATTAATTTAAAATCCTGTGCACTTACAAAAACAAGAATTGCAGTGAATTGAAGAGGTGCTTCAAAGGTTTAAAAAATGAGCAAACATATTAGGAAAGGAAAGTTCTACAAACTATAGACCGCTGATTTTGACTTTGGTTCTGATCAAGACTTGACCATATTAACAAATGTATAATTCTGTAGAATAATAAATCAGGAGTCGCAGGTGCAGGCAACATGGGTTAGTTCTTGTTCACGAGATAAGCGTACCTTCTATGTCATCAATGGACTAAGTAAAGCTGTTAGTGATAATGATTGATAAATCAGCTAAGGAAATATATATAAAATTATACTATTAAACATAGAAAAGGCTAGGGGCTCCTGGGTGGCTTAGTTGGTTAAGCATCCAACTTTCACTTAGGTCATGATCTCGCGGTTCGTGGGTTCGAGCCCCTCGTCGGGCTCTGTGCTGACTGCCAGCTCAGAGCCTGGAGCCTATTTCAGAGTCTGTGTCTCCCTCTCTCTCTGACCCTCCCCTGCTCACGCTGTCTCTTTCTCTCTCTCCTAGAAAAAAAAACAACAAAAAAACAGAAAAGGCTAAAAATTTGCTGCTTATGAGTTCTGCAAAGAAATTTATAGTAGAGAAGTAAAAAGAGGAGTGAGTAAAATATTCCTGGGTCATTAAAAAGAAAGACTAGAGGGGTGCCTGGGTGGCTTAGTCGGTTAAGCGTCCAACTTTCACTTAGGTCATGATCTCGTGGTTCGTGGGTTCGAGCCCCGCGCCGGGCTCTGTGCTGACTGCCAGCTCGGAGCCTGGAGCGAATTTCAGAGTCTGTATCTCCCTCTCTCTCTGACCCCCCCCTGCTCACGCTGTCTCTTTCTCTCTCTCCTAGAAATAAATAAAAAATATTAAAAAAAAAAAAAGACTAGATAATCATAACTTTTCCATGAATTTCTTAAGAGATCTTCTCAAAATCTAAATAAATGACTTTAACATTTCATGATCATGAATATCTCTTGCTATCTCGTTTCTTGCAGACAGCTAAGTCAAGAATCCGAAAGAAGTAAGGTTGTTATTTAATCCACTCCCTGTGGGTTAGGGTCTGTTGTTATTCTCAGTATTGGGGGAGGAAATCGAAATTGACACAGATAATGAATAACAGAAGTGGGCTGGGAAGCTGGGAGATGGGCCCCAAGGCCCGTTCTCTTCCTTGAAGGTCCTAAGACCCAGTGCGGTCTGCACCCACCACCGGCCTCCTCGCTGCCCCCTCCTCTCCTCTGCCCGCACCTCTGTCCCCGCGCTGCCCCTCTTGCTGAGGTCCCCATCAGTCCTTTCGCTTTACTTGCCTCTTTGCTCTGTCTGCCTCAGTTGGCCTCCTCTTCCTTCCTTGGCTCTCTTCCCGTGGTTGCCCCAGCGGCGCTCTGCTGACCCTCCTGAGAGCCGGGCCGCGGTTCCCCTTCCTCCTCCTCCACAGCGCATGCGTCTCGCTCCTCCAGGCCTCCGTCCTGGGTTCTCCTCCCTGGAATGCCAGCGGCCCCTCTCCCTCCTGCTCCAGGGCCGCGGCTGCCTAAGTATCCGGCAGAATGGATGGATACGCCTAAAGCCAAGACAAAGATTTAAAAATCCTTCCCTTGTTTGGTACGGCCAAATTAGGGGGAAATTCTTAGGGCTTACTTGTTAGGCTATGCTAGCATTTGGTTACCAAAATCACTACTCCTGAAAGGTTGGGTGGACAGAAATATATATAGGATACGTTATCAGTTCATGCGTTTGACAGTTCTTTTTTTTTTTTTTTTTAAATGTTTATTATCTTGAGAGAAAGCACAAACAGAGCAGGAGCAGAGAGGGAGACATAGAATCTGAAGCAGGTTCCAGGCTCCCAGCTGTCAGCGCAGAGTCTACGCGGGGCTTGAACCCGCTAACTGTGAGATCACGACCAAGTCAAAGTCAGACGCTTAACCTGAGCCACCCAGGTGCCCCTGTTTTATGTTCCAAAGAGGCATTAGAGTTCCACAGATCCAGATATTCTGGTGCACCCTGTTGGCTGTCAATGTTGTTTGGAGAAAACCAAAATCCTGCATTTTATGCCCTTTTTAATAATTTTTCATAGAAACTTTGACCAAAAAAATACAGATGGGAAAACAAATAGTGAGGAAAATGCAGGGGAAACGTATGTGTTCTAGAATAGAATGAGGAAGAAAAACGTAGACTGTAGGTCACCAGAGGGGGCCCCCCAGGTGACAGAACCCTTGACTCCGGGACACCCCACAAGCTGCCACTGTCCCTAGTGGTCCCCAGCCCCTGCTGGGGAGGGAAAGCCAACCTGTCCCCTCTGCCCCCATGTTTTAAACCAAACCCTAAGAGAGGCATAGAAAACTCAGAAAGACCTTTGTACCAAAACCCTATTGCAGGACATATTCTTCTCATCTTGTCTCTTCCTTTCAGTATTTTCCCTCTGTCTTTTCCTGGAGCTATATTGTGCTCGAGCCCCAACACTTCGTCCCTGCTGGGTGTCCTCAGATCCTGTGGTCTAGCCTTCCTCCATGTTGCAGACGAGGCAGCTAGCGGCCAAAGGATCCCTTGTTCCCAGGGTCATAGCTTAGGACTGGCGAAGGTGAGAGTAGAATGGATTTTAGTGATCTCCTAATTTTCCCCAATACTTTAAAGTATTTAACATTTTCTCTTCATAACTTAATATTACTCACCTTTTTATCCTCTCTGGCAATAATTTTTTTAGTATTTGTTTTAGGCACCTAAAATTTATTACTACTCTAGAGAAAAGTCTACAAGCTTAAAATACCTACAATTCAGATGTAAAAATGTATACTAAATTTGGTTACTCTGGCGTATTACTTTTTATCCGTATGTTGATTGATTAAGTATCTTAGGAAAAAAAGACATCAAAGTTCAAACTGGTCTACTAACCCCAACTAACATAGCCTCCTAACTGTGTGGCGCTCTCAGGTTCCTTCCCTCTGAGGCCAACCTCCTACCTTTCCTTCCCTTCAAACGGAATCCCGTTCTCGTCTCGTGTTGCATTTCAAATTCCTCCTACCTTCCAGCCTCAGTTCACACCCTTCCTCCTCAGTATTGCAGGCTTCTGAGCTCTCAGGCTCTGAGCTCTCACAGCACTCACTGCCTTTACAGTTTACCTGTAACAACACGGGTTTGAACTGTGTGGGTCCACTTAACGTGCAATTGTTTTCCATAGATACGGTGCGGTAAATGTTATTTATGGAAGTTCTATGGTTTCTTAATAGCATATTCTTTTCTGTAGCTTACTTTATTGTAAGAATACAGTACATAATACACATAACATACAAAATACATGTTAATCGACAGTGTGTTTCTGGTTAGGTTTCTAGTCAACAGTAGCGTCTTTAGTAGTTAAGTTTTTGGAGAATCCAAAGTGATACACAGATTTTTGAGTGTGCAGTTCTAACCCCCATGTTATTCAAAGGGCAAGTGTATTTGGAATTTCTCTTTTGCCAACTTGGTTTTAATGTGTATGTGGGAAACAGCATGGTATGGCCTGGCCCAGCTCCACTATGCGGCATTTTTTTTTTCCAGCAAGACTGAGAGCTTAGAGACTTGATCTTGCTCATCTTTTTATATCCATATCGACTTGCACTTGGCTCACAGTACGTGAGTGTTGCTGATTATTTAGAGCTTTACTGATAGCTTAACCATCGTGATTGTTACGAGTAGAAAACCTGTGATGTTAAATTACTATTACTCCTGGCTTTTTCCTCCCATTATCTGGGTTAATGTATCAGGTTGGGCAGTTTATATGGTAGACCCCACTGAAAGAAGACGCATTGGTTGTTAATGTTCATTGAAGCTATCGAGTGGTTCTGGTTGACACTGAAAACCAATTGGTTCCAATTTATCTCACTATTAACTTAAATATAAGTGTTAATCCAAGTTCTGGGGTTACATTCATTGATTTCATTCAGACAAATACCTGTGGAATATACATGTTATGTGCTGGGACTGCTATAATTAACAGTAAACCCTGCTTCCGTGGAGCTTACATTCTTGACACAACTTTGGGAATGATCTAACTCCAGGAAGAAACTCTAGAAGAGAAACAAGTTTACTATTCTCCTTTTGGATGTAACTGTGTGCTACCCTGTATCATTATTGCTTTAATTGGGTGTATTTGTTGTATTCCAGAAACTGAAATAGCATTCCAATGTGACTTATAAAACTTACAAATAACAAAGGGATTTGTCGTCTCGAAAAATAATTTCAAATGAAATAAAAGTGAAACTTACCTGTGCCTTTAAAACTAAGATACTTTTAATTATAGAAGGTTGTATAGCTAGGGGACCATATTGGGCAGTGACTTAAGTCACTTTTGGACTTAGTCCTGTATTTTGACATCTTACCATGATGAAAATCATCTATATTTCCCTTCTTTCCTTCTTCATATAAAAGTAAAATGTTAAATAATGCAATTTATAATTATTTGTCATAACTATGTGTGATAATAGCTAAGGAGGGGTTAGAATAGAACACTGGTAGCCTATCTCAAAATGTTCTTCTTCGGGTAAAAAACCAAAGACGTGACCTTGGAGAAAAGTGGGAGCATGTTCACCTGAGTTTTCTTTCTTTTCTGACCAGTTCACCTCACAGGTCTCCAGCTTGATCAGGTCTCATTATTTTTTTGGTCATCCAGAACTGCCCTGTCCGGTTTGGTAGTTACTAGCCATGTGTAGTTATTTAGATTTAAATTAGTTACAATTAAATTTAAAAATGCACTTCTTTAGTTGCACTAACCACATTTCCATAGCTGTGTGTTTTCTGAGTGGCTACCATATTGGCACAGTGCATATATAGAATATTTCCATCTTTGAAGAAAGTTCTGTTGGCTGGAGCTGGTCTAGAAAACAAAACTTCCAAGTATTCATATGAATAAGACATTTTAACATAACACATTTTACAATCAGAATAACCATTTTTTAATTGATAACACCCCCAAGGATTAGAGCACATAAGTAGAAAACAGAAGGAATTTGATTTCATATTCAGGTAACATAGAGGGGATGTTCTGTTCAGTTAAAATAATCATAATAATGTTAGTACGTCCGGTTGGATTTTTCAAGTAGAAAGCTTTTAAACAAGGTTATGAAATAAGACATTCTTTTGCCGACTCTTGTAATGGGCCATTCATTGATACACTTGGGGTTATGTCTGGGGGCTATTAATGTAGGATTCTAGATATAGAATGTTTAGCTTCATATAATAAGAGATTGTTATCTGTTAAAATGTCCTTCCTTTTATTAATGTCACCACCTGAAAGATACATTAATCTTCTGTTTAAAAACATCTATTTTTTCCTTATAAAGCTACAGTGGTGCAGGTTTTTCTTAGTCGTTTGCATCTCCATACCAGGGTATATGTTTTCCAGTGAATTTACTTGGCTAACTAGCTGTGTGGGTGTGGCTATAACCCAAGTAAAAATACATTGAAGGTTAACAGTGTCATTGAGATGAAACCAGCAGAGATTTGCTTTTTGAAGTTTATAATCTTATTAACTCTTATTGCTTTTCATTAGATAAAGGATTTCTCTTTGTATTTAAATTTTTTTTATTTATTGAAAATCTTTAGTTCAATAGAAATATTTAGAGAAGTAGAGGACCAAGTTTATTCTTTCCTCCTTCAGTCATTGAATCTGAATCAAAATGATAGAATATATGTTGGTGAAGCAAGGGAATTTCCTGTATCTCCATGAGAGAAAAGACTGGAGAAAGAAAAAAACCCATAGCAGTAGTCAAGTCGTGATTTGGGAATCCATGTTGAGTTGCTCCCTTCTTTTGTTAGAGAATTTCCCAGCCTCTCCTTCTGCCATCTGCTGGTGGTTCATACACTTACATGTTTGATTTTAAAATAAATCTGCTATATTCTTATTTTAAAAAGATTTGGGGGAAAACGTTCCATTTATATTCACCTCTACTATTTTGGTGTAGTTTCGTTTGTCATGTTTAATTATCTTTTTAAAGGCTGTTTTAGCTTCTTTCTCAACTCTGCCTTTAGAGCAATGCATGAATATAAAATTGAGAGAAGGCGAAAGGCTATGAAGGCCAAAGCATACACCATTAACAAATAGAGAGGCTGAGGCTTACTGGTTAAAGGTCTTCCATGCCATAAGGGCTTATTTGAGAGTTGTTGAGGTCTTCCCTAATTTCTGAATTGGGATTAAATAAGGAATAGCATTTCCATCCTGCTTTTTTTGTAATTAAGACTCCTTAACTGGAAGTGAGCAGACCTATATTCTATGTGAAGTCTTCTAACAGGTTGGAAAACTGATTACTTGATCAGGTTGTTTTCAGCCCTAAAAGGCTGTATGTCTTCTTGTATTCATGAAGTCAGACCTTCAGCTCTGTCCTCATTTGTTAGTCTTCTGATTTCTCCCCCCTGCTGTTTCCAGCCTAAGTTGTTCTCATCATCTTGGGGAAAACATCAGTATTTTTTGTCTACAAACAAATCCTTCTATAAAATAAAAGTAGGCAAAGTTTTGGGGGTTTTTTTTTAGGAGAAGCAAAGTATAGGAATTTTATGTCCTGTTACCTTTAATCTCCTTTCCTAATCTTTAGAGTCACCTTGACTAATTCTAGTACCGTAGTTTCATGGGTCAGTTATTTGTTCATCATTTCTTCAAAGAGGAAAAGTAACCTAAAATATTAATCTCAATTTTTGTTCATAAGGAACAAGGCTGAGGAAAGTAAAATGACATATTTTAGGGCCTGTTTACTGGCAAAACAGAACAAAAATCTTCAGTTTCTGCCTCCGAGGCAAGTACCCTTTATACAGAATTACAGCAATCCTAGGATTCGCCCTTCCAGTACTGGACTGTATGTGAGATTGAGTGTTACAGGATTGTCATTTTTACAACTCAAAAAGAGTCTAATGTTGGCGATTTCATATGGTTCAATTCAGCGTATTAAGGCTCTCCCATATCATTTTAGATCTATATTCAACAATAAAAACACTATTTTTCTTTAAAAGCTGTTTATCCCAATTGAAATGTGTATATGCACACTGTATGAAGTATTAGGTGATCCCAAGATGTTTGTAGAGTTTAATCGGCGTCAAAGTACCCACTAAGCCACATGACTCAATAGAGAATGTGTGAAGTTTCCATAATATGCTTTGACACTACACAAAAAATATTTTATCATGAGCAAGTGTGTTCTCAGTGTGGTAGGACTTCCATCTTTTCTAGACCAAATACTCTGTCAGGTGACGGGAGAGGGCAGACTCGTTAGATGGATTTGATAACTGCATGGCATGGTCGCTAGATCTAGTAAGTACATTTGCGCAGAAATGTTTACTCTGATAGTGGTGAATATAGGAAAATGAGTGAAGGAAGCATAATGCAATACAATTCATACCTACTTTTGTCAGACTTACTTTTTTTTTTTTTTTTTGAAGATCTTAGAAATTAAACATGGCCCCGAGAACTGTGGATTTCAAAAGTGACCTGTCTAACCAGGGAGGGGTTGGGCTTGAAAGAAAGCTTATTTACTTATATATTCTGGAGTTTGATTGACTCCATTTTTCTCTGGGGACGTTATTTTGGCACTGTTTTTTGAGAACTTAATTTTCAAGTAATAATAAAAATGCATTTATGCTCCCCATCCCCGCCCTCAAACACCTGTTCATTTGGGATGTGCACAAATAATTAGAGGCGCGTTTCTGGGCTCGCCTGTAAAATTCCTTAGCATAGAGTTACTGTGACGATCCTGATAATCATCAAGCTGCTTATGATTTTGTTGGGGAGAAACAAAGAAATTATTCCAGGGGAGATGAGAGATGATTTTGATTGCGTGTGTTTTAAGGTTCTCTCCGATGCCAGATTTTAAAGCCAGTTTTGTTTCTTCAGATGGTGAAAACCCTCCTCCTCCCCTCTTCCTGCCTTAAGTCTGGCTTTTACCCAAGGCATGTCAATTTTTGCAAGTCAGTTGAGAATGTCAAAGTGACTGGTGTTGAAAGAGCCAATATGTTGGAAGATGCTCAAAGCCAAGTAGAACATTTATGTGAATTAAAGAATATATTAGGAGATGAATTTCAAAAATCAGATTTGGGGGAAAAAACCTGTTGAATTAATCCTTGCCTACCAGATGTATCACTGATAAATACGTGTAACAGATATTCCCCAATAAGCACTAAAATTACCATTTTACAACTGAAGTAATGTATCCTGTGGGTACATTTGCAAAGATACGCCAACAAAAATACATGCAGAGTTCTTGAAGTAATAATGCAAATAAAGCATTTCATATTATAATTTTAAAATAACACGACTGGAAAGCAAGAAAAAGTCTGGGAGACTATTTGTTGTGTCTAAATTCTGCTTTGATTCTGGTCTTTTGACAGTTGGATTTTTTGATATGAGATAATTGTTTTAGTGTCTGTGTGTGTGTGTCGAAGGACCAGATCGTCTGACAGAGTCGAGGCTGGAAATCCCATAAATTCTAAGTAGTAAAAGTAAATCAATGTATCTCGTTTGTTTTGTGGCAAGAGCGGCTTATTCTCATACTTTCCTGAATTCTTGTTGTGTCGTGGCTACTCCTGCATCACTAAGCAGGGAGTTTTGCCACAAGTCATGTGTCCATTCGTGCACAGCCCAGGCACCCGTGCAGCATGCAGTGGTCGTGTGTCTCCGTGTATGTGTCCAGTCACTGAGACTTGCTGCCAGTATTCACTGCCCACCGGGCCCGGTGAGTCTCCTCCACTGGTGACGTTGGCCTCTGGCTGAGGGGAGAACGCCTTCAGTCCGGGCCTGAGCACACCTCAAGGGTGGGTCTCCTTTGGTGGTAGATGGCCACATGGACAGAAGTGAAGAATGTTAGAAAGGAGAAAGGAGTAGAGGGAGCCACAGGCCTCATGCTCACTGTGATTGAGACAGAGTAAATTAAATCCTGCAGAATATTTCATTTTCTTCTAGCTACGCATGGCACTTTAAAGCCCTTAATTGGCTGCTTCCTAAGGAGCCACGTACATTTTTATAAGAAATTCCTCTTAACCTCCCTCCACTCTTCCCAAATTAAATTTTCATTTCCGAATGACTTTTTTTGTATCTCATCGAGGGGGAGAGGAGATGAAGAATGAAGTAGCAAATGAATACATATTATTTAAAATGAGAATTGGATATAGGCCTAGATTGCATATTGCACATTAAATATCATAGGGAAATTAATAAACTTATAAAAGTATTCTAAAAATATATTCAATATTTTCTGAACATTTTCGCAACTGAAAAAAAATATTTATTGTCTCTTACATTTGTAATTCTAAATTTCTCACATTATAGTCTTATTTTTGTCTCGCTTAATTTCTGGTCGCTTATAAATAAAGCAAGCTTATTTTTTTTCAGTCGTCTTAATGTGTTAAATCATATTTACCATCATCATAACTTTTAGAAAATTATATGCTATTGTAGTATAAGGATAACAATAGATATTCAATTAAAAATTATTTCCTGTGATAAATGAGTAATTTATAAAGAAGCTGGGAAATCCTGATTTTTTTTTTTTTTTTTTTTTTTTAAGAGATGGAAGACCTCTTCGCCATAGAGACATTTTTGAAGGGCTTCAATTTTGAGAATAAATAAGTCATCTTTATAAAATTTTTAATATTTTGTTTTATCTTAATTTGAGCCCCAAATGGGATGTCTAATGGCATCATATTCCTGACATGACTGTTTTCTGATGGACGGAAATTGTCATTCTGTGCTATTTAACAGTATGTGCAAACATCTAGAATCACAAGTATTAAGCACATGCATGTGCAAGATGTAAATAGTCCCCGCTCATGTACACATATGTACACACTCTTTCCCTTTACGTGGGACCTAGGGAGAAGTTGACCTCCCCGAAGGATAAGCTTGAAAGGGAAGGAAATGGAGATCTGCCAGGCTTGTGGGCTAGAGTCATGGACAAGAGCAAGGCCTGTCTGAACTGCCACTCAGTTTTTATTCTGCGAGTTTGCAGGGTTGGTGATTAGAGTGGCTTTCGCCCAATTATGCTGTGATTATTCTGCTGCACTGTAATTGACTGGGGAGATATGCTAATACCTGTCATTTGGGATGATAAAAGATGAGCGGGGGACGCAATGCATTATTTAGCTGGCTGTGTGATAGATGAGGGATGCGCACAGTGCTTTAATTGCTGAGAAGAGAGGTTAAGCTGAACGAACGGATGAATTAGAAATGAGTTTTTTTATGGCTTGTGGAAAAGTGAAATAAAGGAAAATGTGCCTTAGACTAAAGCGGCAGATAGAAATGAGCACAACAAAACCAGATCCGGGCAGCCTGCTTTATCAATTTAAATATTAACCAAAAAAATGCAGTTTAGAGTTCAGTAAATAATAATCGGAAGGAGAGCATACAATATATTCTCCTATTAAGCAAAAGAAGAATTGTAAAGGAATTGTGCTTATTTGAGATGACAGTATTTGTGATTTGTAACCTCTCAACTTCATACTGTGTTTTAGATTATGCTAAAACGTAATATGCAACAATTCCGAATTTCACGCTTTGTATCTTTTGACTGTTCGCTTAGCGGCATCTAGATTTCCTGTGCCTATGTGGCTTTCAGTAAACGCAGGCAGAGGAAGTCGAGGAAAAAGTGAATATTTATAACACTAGGAGAATGTAATAATATAATTAGTGAGAGAGTGTACAACTAATTCTTGAGTGTCAGGAGCTACGGCAGTCGGTGGTACCGTCCTCGTGCTACGCATTTAGGTATGGGTGTTTCTCGGGAAAAATGTAAGGAAAGAGTGGTATTTTCCCTTTCAGATGGTTTCCTTTTGTCACACCCATATATAACCTTATGTCTGTATTTCACAAAAAGACTTAAAAATACTCAGTTGTAATTTGCTCGGTTACTTATGTGACTTGGCGTTCGTGTTTTGCTTTATTGTAGTCTTGTGCATTTAATAGATAATTATTTTGAATATGTAGTCCGAAGAGCAGTTTGCAGAAACAGACGGTTACAAATGGAAGGCTGAGGCTTGGCACACACTGTCAGCTTTCAGGCACATCATACTTTACCAGATGATGATGTAGGAAAGCATTGTCCCCAACTGTGCTGTTTCATCTTGTAGATAAAGCGATGGAAATACAGGTTGAATAGCAGAAGTTGTATTTTTTGTAAAATGAAGGAAATGACCCTCATGTATTGTTGAATTATCTCCAGACAGTCCCGGCTTCTCAGAGCCTGTGTGACTCGTCCAGCATAGCAGAATTTATCAGGGAATGGTTTTCAACCGGGTTATTGAATGGTAATGGGTCTGTCTGGAACAAAGCGTGCTTATTGGAATGGATGTCAACTGTAGACAGATGCTACACTCTGCTACTCAAAGAAGTTTGGTTGGAGCTGATCGCTTCCCCCCAATGTAATTGGCACCTCTTTTGCACATTTCCTTCCGAAACAAAGTGCAGTTTCCTTATGGCTGGTTTTAATCACTGTCTTTGGGATTCTGGAGTAGACTGTTGTTGCTCCCTTAGCCTCAGATAGATACGATTCTAAAAGGGTGCTTCTATAGAGCATCCCGGAAGGCAAAGTAGGAATTATAAAGGGAAAGATGCAGTTAGTCTCAAAGGACTTAAAATTAAATGGACAAAGGTAGGGCAAATACAGCAACCTGTAAGCAGACAGCAGTACCTAAGAGTTTTTACAAACGTGAGTTACACCAATTTAAACTATCACATGTCAGTTAGTATCCCATTAAGCTAACCCTGTAATGGAAGATGGTGGCAGCGCTACAGAGACTCGGTGTCTTGAGTTTTTTTTCTCATGAGTAGTATAAAGAGAGTAGTCTGCAAACCTCCTCGACTTTGTACATCTTTTTTCCTAATATGAGTAGCTTATTATCTTTCCTTCCTGCTAGGCATTTATTCAGTCCTGAGACATTGTGCCTAGATCTTGGCTATCAGTAGCATCACTTGAATGTAAAAATGATTCTTTAAGGTCCTTAGTTGGAAAGGTTGGCTTTGTTTAATATGATCTGAAAGAAAATCGTGTTTGTGGCTTTTTGTTGTTTCCCTGAGGCATCTGTCTCACTGTAGATGTGATGTGTGACAGCAGGAAGTCCTTCTTTTGTACAGTTGGATGCCTGGGAACTATGATGTCACCATTCCTTACCTGGGATGAAGTTCTTTCCCTTGGAAATGCCTTGAAACTGAGGTTTATGATAAGAGGCAGCCTAGAACTATCTTTTTTTTAAAGTTTATTTATTTTTGAGAGAGAGACAGAGACAGAGAGACAGAGCACAAGTTGGGGAGGGGCAGAGACAGAGGGAGACTCAGAATCCAAAGCAGGTTCCGGGCTCTGAGCTGTTAGCAGAGAGCCCAACTCAGGGCTCCAACCCGTAAACTGTGAGATCATGACCTAAACTGTGAGATCATGACCTGAGCTTAAGTTGGATGCTCAACCAAGTAAGCCACCCCGGCGCCCTAGAACTAACTTTCTTAAGTCTCTTTAGCCTCTTTACAATATCCCTACTGCCCAGTTGAAGATTTTTTGTTTTGGAAAGTTTTATATTATTTTTTATTAATAATTTATTTTTTTGATTTACATCCAAGTTAGTTATCGTATGGTACAACAATGATTTCAGGAGTAGATTCCTTAATGTAGATTTCAGGAGTAGATTCCCTTACCCATTTAGCCCATCCCCTCTCCCACACCCCCTCCAGCGACCCTCTGTTTGTTCTCTATATTTAAGAGTCTCTTATGTTTTGTCCCCTTTCCTGTTGTTATATTATTTTTGTTTCCCTTCCCTTATGTTCATCTGTTTTGTATCTTAAAGTCTGCATATGAGTTAAGTCACATGATATTTGTCTTTCTCTGACTAACTAATTTCGCTTAACATAATACCTTCTAGTTCCATCCACATAGTTCCAGATGGCAAGATTTCATCCTTTTTGATTGCTGAGTAATACTCCATTGTGTGCGCGTGTGTGTGTGACACACATACACACACACCACGTATTTATCCATTCACCCATCGATGGACATTTGGGCTCTTGCAGTACTTTGGCTATTCTCGATAGTGTGCTAAAAACATTGGGGTGCATGTGCCCCTTTGAAACAGCATATCTGTATCCTTTGGATAAATAACTAGTAGTGCAATTGCTGGGTCATAGGGTAGATGTTTTTTGAGGAACCTCCATACTGTTTTCCAGAGTGGCTGTACCAGTTTGCATTTGTACCACAGTGCAAAAGAGATGCTCTGTCTCCACACCCTTGCCAACGTCTGTTGTTGCCTAAGTTGTTAATGTTAGCCATTCTGACGGGTGTGAGGTGGTATCTCAATTTGGTTTCGATTTTGTATATCCCTGATGATGAGTGATGTTGAACATTTTTTCATGTGTTGGTTGACCATCTGGATGTCTTCTTTGGAAAAGTGTCTATTCATGTCTTTTGCCCATTTCTTCACTGGATTATTTGTTTTTTGGGTGTTGAGTTTGGTAAGTTCTCTACAGATTTTGGATACTAACCCTTTATCTGATATGTCGTTTGC
This sequence comes from Hyaena hyaena, assembly GCF_003009895.1. NCBI lineage: Eukaryota > Metazoa > Chordata > Mammalia > Carnivora > Hyaenidae > Hyaena > Hyaena hyaena. The sequence continues at coordinate 371,450 of NW_024080714.1, read as the reverse complement.
AAATATCTCCTCTCACTCAGTCGATTGCCTTTAGTTTTGCTGATTGTTTCCTTAGCTGTGCAGAAGCTTTTTATTTTGATGAGGTCCCAGTGGTTTATTTTGGCTTTGGTGAAGTTTTTTTTTTTTTTTTTTAAATGGTGATGAGGTATCACATTTCCAAATAATATGGTTATATTATTTTAAAGTAAGTTTTTAAATACAGTTGTAGAATTATTGCCAAAGGGGATATGGGAAACGATGTGGTCCTTCTCCCTCACATCCAAGGTAGGAAGTGAGGCTCATGAGAAGACAGCTGTTCCAAATCTGGGGTTGTTTCCTTTATGCCCCGGGAGGTGGTTCTTACCTAGTGAGCAGGGCCCTGTAGAAAGTAATTGTGTACCTGAGCTGGACAAGAAGCCCAGCGGAAGGCAGCTTACTGGCTGTCACTAGTGCAAGTGTGAGTGCTCAAGTTGATTCAAACAGAGATCATTAAAAAATGACATACACGTTACACATTTTATTTCCGCACAGAACATGGAAACGTACTCTTGTGTGTGCCTCCTCTGCATCCGTCTTTTACAGCAGTCTCAGCCCTACCTAATTCTGCGGCACTGTTTGAGCCGTTCATTCATCTTCAGCAGAGTCGGGGTTTTCCCCCTTTTTACATTGGCTCATCATTTGCTTCCATATTTTATTCAGTTTTATAACTGAGGGAATGCGTCGCGTAAACGTGCTTAGGAGGCAGAACAGCTAACTCACTCTCCGGAGACGTGTACCTCAGCTGGCAGGAACGGACAAGTAGAAGGGTTTTCTAGAGAGTGGCCTCCTGCCCGCAACCTTGGGCAGGCGTCCAGAGGGATGGGGGGGTGGGGGGGGCGCAGGAGGGAGGGACGAGGGAGACACCCGGCAAGTGCTTCAGGTGAAGGGCGCAGGTTGCGCTGTCTTCTTTCGGACCTGGTTCGTTTTCTTCAGAAATCCCACGTAATGACTTTTCCTTTGGCATCAAGGCAGGTCCTCAATATCGTGCCACTAAAAAAGATACGAGTCATTAATCAATTACTAGAGGATAATGATTAGTTTACCTATCTCATTTTGTGGTTTTGATTGTCCTCTTGCCAGTAAGGCACTGCTTTTCTTGTGTGTTTTTGTCACATAAATTAACCCATAGAACTTGCACTTCCCTTGGGAATAACTGCTTGCAAAAGAAAATGTTCGTGTAAACAGTTACCTTAAATCTCCAGCCCTTATTACTCACCATCGTACCTTTTCACAGTCTTTTCTTCCTTAAATTTAATTGTAACACTTTTCATAAAGATAGAAGACTAGCTTTTAAACAAAGAAAATTTAAATATTCATACAGGGGCCTTCTGGTTAGATTGGAAAAGAAGGGAAAGTGGCTACTATATTAGTTTTCTACTGTGGGGGAACACAATTACTTCAGATTCAGCAGCCTGAAACCACGCCCATTACGTACCTCACAGTTTCAGTGAGTCAGCCGTTCAGGTACTGGGTCTGCTGGTCAGGGTCTCACGAGATGGAGACGGAGTTACTGCTGGGTTTGGTTTCATCTGAGATTCTGGGCCTCTTCCAGGCTCCTTGGTTGGTGACAGAATTCACTTCCTTGGGGCCGCAGTGCCGAGCTCCCTCCTGCCCCTGCTGGCTATCAGCCGTGAGCCACACCCTGTCAGGGGCCGTCTCCACAGCACGGTGCTGGCCGTACAGCTGCTGCACATCTCTCCCACCTGTCTTAAGGGATCACCTGCTTAGGTCAGACCCATCCAGGTTAATCTCCTTTCAATAATTCAGAGTCAGCTGCTTAGGGACCATATTTACATCTGCAGAAGCCTTTGGCCCCGTAGTGAGGCATAATCCCAGAAGTATTGTCCTGAATTTGGTCTTACTTCCATTCCAGGGAAGGAAGTGAGCAGGGTATGTATAGCAGCGCCTGGGCATCTGGGGGATCCTCTTAGAATTCTACCTCCCACAGTTAGTGATTCACATTAACTGTCAGATTTTAAGGATGAAAACCTTTTCTCCCCGTGTACTCAGAGTTCCCTTAACTCAAATTTTTACAATGTGCAGTTCTGGAAAAATGAAAGTGGCATATAATAGGACATATTTGACTGACAACATTGAAAATAAATGATAAGCACCTTGAACAGAGCTATCCATCATAACAGCAGTTTTATTTCTTGTGTTGTTAGCTCCCGAGGCTTTGCTGCAGAGCAGTGGAAGTAATCTCTGACTTTAGGCTCTGACTGTGCCGCTGCTGTACTTCTGGGGAAGGTGGGGAATGGTCTGCATTTCTGTTTCCAATGCTTCTGTTGAAAGGTTTTGATGATCTCAATTTCTACTTCCAGTAGATCTGTTTGGTCATGATCTCGGGAATCTTCACAGGCATGCCAATTATAGAACACGAAGTCTGGTGATAACTGGTTAGTTTTATAGACTTGAAATGCTAAGAAGAAAACATTTTATCTTAATATTTTACAGAGTCACCATTTGACATTTTCAGATTTGACTAATCATTTTTGGAATACATAAGGAGAACTTTGGCTCGTGAAATTCAGTTTTGTTTTAATTTTTAAAGAATTAGATGCTTTTCTTTACAAATTCTATGGATTACACCCAGATAAGATATAGTGAATAAAAAACCCAAACTATCTGTTGTCTTTTTAAGGAATCAATCTTGGGCATCTGGGTGGCTCAGTCATTTAAGCGTCCGACTTCAGCTCAGGCCATGATCTCACAGTTTGTGAGCTTGAGACTCGCGTCAGGCTCTGTGCTGACAGCTCAGAGCCTGGAGCCTGCTTTGGATTCTGTGTCTCCTCTCTCTGCCCCTCCCCCACTCATGCTCTGTTTCTCTCTGTCTCAAAAATAAATAAATGTATAAAAAATGTATAAAACACTTAAAAAAAAAACAAAAAATAAGTCTTAACCTCTTAAAATTGTGTACCTACGTAAAGATATTTTGAATGTCTTTGCCAACACCTGAGTCCTTTCAGAATTACTTCTGAGGAAAAGTAATATATTTTAAATAGGATTTTTATGTACTTCATTTGAATCCTTTTGGTGGAGGAATTCTATTGGGCCAGAAGTTTAAGCAGTCAGATGTGAATCAGATCTAATGATTCACTTTTAAAGTTAACCTGAATTTTGAAAACGTGACAAATACTTTAGTTTAAAAAAGTGATAACGATAGAGGCACCTGGGTGGCTCGGTCCATTAAGTGCCTGACTCTTGATTTGGGCTCAAGCCATGATCTCAGTGCAGAGCCTGCTTGGGATTCTCTCTCCCTCTGTCTCTGCTCCTCCCCTGCTTATGCTGTCTGTCTCTCAAAATATATAAATAAAATTTTAAGAAAGTAATAACTATATATTGCATTTGATTCTAGACTCAAGTTTAGGAAGATTAATTTTAGATAGAGTTGATGTTACCAAAAGTCTACTCCAGAGCAGGAATGGAATTATTTCCTTCTTTTTCTTTTAATGTTTATTTTTGAGAGAGAGACTGTGTGTGCGTGCATGCATGCAAGCAGGGGAGGGTCAGAGAAAGAGGGGGACATGGAATCTGAAGAGGGCTCCAGGCTCCGAGCTGTCAGCGCAGAGCCCAGTGTGGGGCTTGAACTCGTGAACTGTGAGATCATGACCTGAGCTGGAATCAGAGGCTTAACCAACTGAGCCACCCAGGCGCCCTAAGAATGGGATGATTTTCCAATATGACAGAGGAATTACTAATGTTGGCTTGAAAAGTACTAATTAATTTTGTTCCTTTGGCAGACCTTTATAAGTCTTAATGTAGTATTTTATGGATTCGTACTTTGGGGGGAGTATGTATGAGTACAAGATGAGCGAGCTGTAGAGCATTTAAGAAAGGCAGTGGCCATGGTATGGCAAGACAAACACCTACTTATATACGAGCACAAGTAGCAAAGCCACTGTTCCACGTGACCCCATGGCTTCCTCTGCCCCAGCACCTTCCCCTTGCCTCCATCAGGGTTAGGAAGTTAAGGTACGCCCAAACACCTACCTGAACGACGCCAGGCTTTTCTCTAAAGTCTTTTTTGCAACATCTCCATCTCCTTAATGCTGATCCCTGTGCTGGGTTATTTCTTTCCCCCCCTTCTGAAGACCCCCATTCTTTGATGGCATGCTGTTAATAGGAGCAGGCCTCGTGGGCAGAGAAGAGGCCGCTGTCGAGCAGAATCTTATCCCCTTCCCTCTGCAGCAAGTACTGAGGACACTAGCATGAGTGCAACATGGTCTCAACTCTCTTTGAGGTTCTAGCGCAGTCAGAGAAGTGGGGCCGGGAAGCCCAGGACAGGCGCTGAATGGTCACGATCCAGCCAGGCTCCGTCAGACGTGCAATACCATCTGGGGCGACGCGGCTTTGAATGGCACCTGACTCGGTGCCATGGGAGAGGAGCGTCACAGACAGGCAGGAATGTAGGTGTAAATTTGGCTGGAGCTGACATGTTTAGGTTGGAGGGCCTTGAACTCCTTCCCTGGATGCATAAACGAAGGTGCCACAGCTTGGATATGGGGTTTTGCTTTAAAAAAAAAAAAAAAAAAGATTCATTTGTCAACAGTTACCTCTTGGCATAAGAAAGACTGGATTCGGAGAGGATATATTGATCGGTTGAGTATCTTAATCCATTTAGAATGGAAGGAGAAAAATGTGAAAGTGCCTAGAAAATAGGAAATTGTATAAATTAAAGTTTTACATTATCATCTGGAGCAGCTTGTTAGGTAATAGATTTATGTGGTATCAGGAATGAAAGAAACTCCATTAGCTAGAAAATGTTTTAGATAAAATAATCAGCCAAACCAGTAAGTCATTGCATTTTCAAGGGATGGTTTAAAACTTACGCATTTGTTTTTTGCTTTCCTGCTTGGATCCCTCGTCGCGTAATGAATCTGTTCGTAAGTATTCAGTGGTACACTATAATAGCTGAGGTTTCTTGAATTACGGTGTGATTAATTTAATGGAAATTGGTCAGTGGGTAAGTGAAAGAGGTTCGTTCTTGTATTTTACAGAAAGTTTTCTGAGAGTAGAGTGTTGACACGTTCTGAGCCGAGTTTGTTCACCATTCATTAGTCACGTTCAGTGGGCTGGCCCTGGGGAATGCCTGGGAGATCATGATTAGGACAATCCAAGTGACCTGAATTCCTCGCACCTCGACTCTGCTGCGTGGCTGGACCTGGTGGCCTCGCAGACCCCTTCCCAGCCTGGAGAGGTTTTGTAGGAGAGCGAGCCGCCTTTTCGAGTGTTAGTGATTCTTCAGGCGCCTGCGTGTTTGAGTTCTCAGAGTGCGTTGTGGGAGCTTAAATGAGATATAGTGTGTTTGGTTTTCAGGAGAACAATGAGGGGAGAAATTTATTTCAGTGCTTGTTGCTTAAGCAACATCTACGTGCCACTTCACATCCGTGTTTGTCCTTTGCAAGCGAATCAGGTCTTGTGGGCAGCACGTCAGGAGGATGTGTATTGTTCCTGGCAGGGCACTTGAGTTTCTAATTACCAGATTCCTGACTTAATTGCAATTACCTGGACACCCAGGCGGAGTGAATTTTTGGGAAAGAATGTAATTAGTGAAACAGGAACTTTGCTGCCAACTCCTTGTCTAGATACGAACACTAAACAGAACACTGATAAGTTCACATCTGTAAAGACAACCCATCAGTTGATAAAAACAGTCCTTAAAGTTAATTATGTATCGGACATCTCAGCTTTGGATTCAGGAACATGGAATGTTAAAGCAGAGAACGTTGGATTTTTGCTTCATAGTCGTGTAGAGTATGTATGCAGGCTGTGTGTCTTTTCAGATTGGGTAATTACCTGGAGTAGAAAAGAATTCTTTACCACAGACTCTCTTTCTGTATGAACATGTGTGTTGCACACTCGGTTTGATAAGTGCAAAATCCCAAGGTCTGTGGTCAGGGGGAGAAAAAAGTCATTTCTGATATTCAGTTGCTTCAATAGTAGTTTTTCTTTCTTTCTTGTTTTAAAAACATATATTTAGTTTTGAGAGACAGAGCATGAGTGGGGGAGGGGCAGAGAGCAAAGGAAACACAGAATCCGGAGCAGGCTCCAGGCTCTGAGCTGTCAGCACAGAGCCCAACGGGGGGCTTGAACCCACGAACTGTGAGATGATGCCCTGAGCTGAAGTCGGATGTTCAACCGACTGAGCCACCCAGGTGGCCCAAATAGTAATTTTTCTTAAACAGTACTTTTCGTTAAAAACGAGTTCACACACAACCAAAAAAGTTTCAACCTAGTTACAAATACAGGGCTAAACTTACTTTCAAACCATTTTAATATCCTTAGGGCGCAATCTAAAATATGTATTTTTCTATTTCGCTCATTTTCTCATCACATCCAATGGCCCTAGCACAGATTCACAATCCTGGGATGGTAATAAATATCTACTTAGAGCTTATTTTACAAATTTCGATTCAGTTCTTAACCCCCTGCTAATTTGCTCTTCTCAGCTGCTCTGAGCTCTGTCCTTCCTTTCCATCTCAGCAAATCCCTTGTCCACACCAAGGTTAATTTTGTCCATCTATGGTTAGTTAACTCATAAATGATCTTTTACAGCTTCTTCCCCATGGAGCCGCTGGTCTTTTTCATTTTTAGCCTTCTTAAAAAATGTTCCCCAGCCCCACTTGGAGGAAGCCCCCGGACAGCAGAGGGGTGGGCTGTGTCTCTCTCTTCCTTGTCGCTCTTCACTCAGGCTGTCCCCCAGCTAAGATCATCTCATTTATTTTGACCATCATCTAATTTCTTCTGATTCCTTTAATAGTATTAAGAACATCTCCTACTTGTGTGTCTTTTTACATTTATGTTATCATATTTTTACGTTTACAACGGTAACTTAAGAGCACAGACTCTGGTGCCTGCCTGCATTCGAATTGACGTTAACTGTCTGAATAAGCAATAGTAACATTTCAAATGAGAATGAGAAGAGTGACCGCCTAATGGGTGTAAAGACGGAGTGGGGCCTCGCACATCTACGTGCTGTCTGTTGCTGCTGCACCGTGTGGCTGGAGCCCCGTATCCACCCTGCGCAGTAGCTGTGGCAGAATCATCCCCATTTCATAGAAAGAAACACACAAGTACCAAGGGGGTAAGTCACCTGCTTGGCATCTCAGAACTGGTGGTGGATCTGGGCTTTGGACTCAGGTATTTTAACTCCTACTTACTATGTTTTTCCATCCATCAATCTTAGGGTTTCCAGATTCAGGAAAAAAAAAAAAATCAGATCACCCAGTTAAGTTTGAATTTCAAAGAAACAATGAATAACGTTTTATTAAAAGTACATCCCAAGGATTGCATGGCATGTACTTAATGCCAGCAAATTTGTTTATCTGAAGTACACATTTAACTAGGTTCCCATATCTTACCTGATAACCCTAATCCATCCATCCAGAGTATCTACATTGTGCTGGTCTTTAAATAATAGTCCAGAAATTAAAGGTAGCTGATTAAACCCTCTGTACCTTTTTTTTTTTTTATATATAACATCTAAAACCTCTTTCTGGGGCGCCTGGGTGGCTTAGTCGGGTGAGCGTCCGACTTTCGCTTGGGTCATGATCTCACGGTTCGTGGGTTCGAGCCCCGCGTCAGGCTCTGTGCTGACTGCCAGCTCAGAGCCTGGAGCCTGTTTCAGAGTCTGTCACCCCCTCTCTCTCTGACCCTCCCCTGCTCACGCTGTCTTTCTCTCTCCTAGAAATAAATAAAAAACATTAAAAAAAAAAAATTAAAACCTCTTTCTGTTTTTCAGACACCCTAATTAAGCACCATTAAAATGAGGTGTCTGTGCTAGAGACTTCCCAAACTCATATTGTAGGTGGAAAAATATTTTTATGAGGGAGACACCATAGCAAATTTTTCCAGCGGCCAATAAACACCGAGTTTGCAGCGGCAAAAGTGAGACGGTACATATGAAAGGGGCTAAAGATAGCCCCTGTGTCCTGTCACTTCTCGGAGATGTCCAAATGTTTGACGGGGCAGTCACGACACGCTGAATCTCTTTTTCCAAGTACATCACTACAACATGCAGTTCTTTCGCTTTCCGTTACTGTTGTTTTCCTCCGTTTCTGTTTTTCAGTCCGTTAATTGTTGTAAGCTGCCGGAGACATGAGCTTGGTTTTAAAGCTCTCTCTGGTGAATTCACAGAAAGTACGTAAAGGGTCGATGAGAAACTGGTAACCGTGGTCTGATCAGAACTCGCTCTCATCTAACTTTTTTCTGTGATGTTTGTTGTGGTTTTTAACATTTTTTTTAAGTTGATTTATTTATTTTGAGAGAGAGTGAGCACAAATCACGTAGGGGCAGGGGCTAGGGGCAGAATCCCAAGTAGGCTGAAAGTGCAGAGCCTGATGTGGGGCTCGAACACACGAACCGTGAGATGATGACCCTAGCTGAAATCAAGAGTCGGATGCTTAACCGACTGAGCCGCTCGGGTGCCCCTGTTCATTGTTTTTATACAAAACATCTGTTGATCTGATAATGTTCGAAGAAATAAGCTTAATTTCAGAATGAGGATGAATGGGTCCAGTTGGACCACCCTCGTTCTGAGGTTTAAAGACTATAGAGAGTATTTCATATGGTGCCTCGTCCTTTTCTTTACAAAACATTTTTGAGCCTTAACAATAACAGCAAGTGGCCCAGGACAGAAGATCCCCTAGTCCAGGAATGAGCCATCAATCATTTCTTCATTCCAGAATGGAATATTGTGTAAGGATGGAGAGTGGGATTTACCTAGCAAAGTATTTCTCCTGTGCTTGGTTTTTAAAACAACACTACCTTAAGAGGCAGGTGGTATAATTAGCTTTTACCAATGAAGGAACAGGCTCGGAGGTGAGGCAGCTGATGGAGAGAACACATAGCTACTAACACACAGCCGCTGCTTTGTCCATTCCACCAAGAGATACTTAGCACAGGGTTCATTTCGTTCTCTGTGAGACATTTTTTTTTTTTAGACGGTATGCTATTTTATTAGTGATCCGTATGAACACAGCAAGTTTAATTCTGCATTACTGTGAGAATTGAGTCTATGACAGAACAATATATTCATTTATCAGTCATTGGTGAGTTAACAAAATGTATATAAACCGTAAAACTCTTATTAAATGTACCTCTAATACGTCAGAATTCCCAATTGTGTATATAATGGTTATTTATGTATGAAGTTCATGCCAGTGGGTAGACCTAACAGTCTCATCTTTACAGAACTTCCAAGTGGCCGGGACACCTGGGCGGCTCAGGCAGTTGAGTGTCTGACTTCGGCTCAGGTCATGATCTCATGGCTTGTGAGTTCAAGCCCCCTGTGAGGCTCACTGCTGTCAGCACTGAGTCTGTCTCCCTCTCTCTGTGCCCCTCCCCCACTGGTGCTCTCTCTGTCTTTCTCTCAAAAATAAACATTGAAAAAAAAAAGAACTTCCAAACGGCCAATTTTATGGCCAATATTTATTCCCATATTACAAAGGGGAATTTTAATTCTTCCTGATTCACCGCAGGGTAACAGGACTTGAACACATGTGCCTAAGTCCAGGGTTTGAGTCTCTATTCTGTGAGGTTTAGACAGCAGTTTTGCCAGGAAGATACGAGGAGATGGATGGACCTTCTCTTCGGAAAAGACTCACAGACCGCCCTGATTGACAGGGCCATGGTCTTCCTGGTGGCAGACCAACCCAGCAACAGGCCGCTTTGTGAGGATGGCGTATGTGGGGTAGTTCAATGATTTGAAGCTTTTGCAGTCTCGGGCTAGGAGAGCCACACACCCTCATTTCCACAGTGCGCGTTCCATGCTGGTTTTTCCAGGCGTTAGTGTTATGCCATCACCCGAGATGCTCGCTGTCTTCCTTCTCCCACTGTCAGCTTTGTCTTGTAGAACCTCTGTGATTCTTCTTTTTCTTCGCTTCTACTGCTGAGCAGCCCCTCATTTGATTACGTTTTTTGTGGAGATAGATCAGTACAACTGGTCTGGTTATAGAAAGGCATCCCTAGGAGTCGACCTTGCTCTTGAAGGTAATTTTACATACATCTACTGGACAGGAGTAATTGGTTTTCATATATTTATAAACATTGAGAATCTGGAGCCCATTTCTCCAGAAAGCTCATGTAGCCATGTCCATTTGTAACACTAGAGAGCAAAAGCAAACACATAGAGGCTATATTCTGTTTTTCTAATGATGCAGACCCTTTCTCCACAGCATTTCTTTTGTGTTTTGAATATAGCATTGCTCTCAGGGAAGACTTTGGTTTTAATTTTCACTCTTCCAGACCTTCTCGTCCATGCGTGCTTGTAACCCAGTCCAGAGTTTAGTCAGGTGGGAAATGCACAGGGCGGGCTGGACTCACAGAAAAGGCTTCCAAGTGCTTCCTCAGTTGCTGTTTGCTCGAAGAGCCCCACTGCGCCCACATCCCAACTTCTGAGTCTGAATGAGAGGCAGCACGGAGAGCGGGACCTGACTCCTCCCCTCCCCTCCCCTCCCCTCCCCTCCCCTCTCCTCTCCTCTCAGCCTAAGCTCTGCCTTGCCCTCCCTCTCTTCCCTTTTCTTCCTTTCGGTGTCTTCTCCCTTCCATTCCTTTTCTGTGCAAATAAGGAGTAGAGGGAATCCCATACCTTTTGTTCTTTTTATTAAGAACTGAATTTTATTCTAAAAAAATTACTCCACCTTCAAGTTCAAATGGAGGTTCTGCACCAACTTCAACGTATATTCTACTGCAGGCATTTTGTTTCAATTAAGAAAGACATCATTTGCAAGTAGTTTTCATTATGAATGTGAGAGGAATAAAGTCGTGCTTCAGCACAAAGATTACTAGAATAATCTAGTAATTACTAGAGTAATCAGTTTCTCATATTTGGGGAGGTTCACCTCTCTGAGTCCCCATCTAATCCATCGTAACCATGGTATTCAAAGTCCTGAGGAACAGAAATTAAAAGAAGTTCAAATTAATGAAAACTTAAAGGTAAACCTGTGAGACAAATGGAAATGCTCTCCAGTACAATACAGCTCAAGATAATAAAGCTGTCCCTTTTTTAAAGCTAGTACTACTTTGGCTTTGGATATTATTGGTTCTGTGCTCTGGTCAAGATAGATCATTCCATATGTGTATGCCTGTGAATTTGTCAGTGTAAATGATGACAACATTGTGGTTCACATTTTCTTTTATTTTAATTCAGACGCCATCTCTCATTGATGAAATGTGCCTTTATGGTACAGTTATTTTCAAATACATCAACCACTGCTTTTGTCACCCTTGACTTCATGGGCATGTTGGTCTTTGACCCAGAACTGGTAAATGAACCCTGTAGGGAAATCATTAGAGAATTGGAACAATTGTGGTGGTGAGATCAGGGATCAAACCATTACCTACCCATAGGAACTTCCGTTTAAATTGGACTCTTGCTTCCCAAAAGCAGGTCATGTGTTCAGGGGGAATACTGAAGGAAGAGTGGACGTAGCACATGTTAGTGCTCATCTCTCAGGATGAGACAAGGCTGTAAGGATCCCAGAGGTGTCTGGTTTGTTTTCTTTCATTCCCATGTTTCTCCCATGTCGCGACAAATGACTGTGGGGTTATCGTCTAGAAGTCAGTTTCTTTCCGTACAAATATTGTGGAAATGCGCTGTAAGTGTAAGGGAAGTGCCTGAATTGGCAATGTGCGGCTTAGTACACTTCCTCAAGCGAGCATTCTTGTGTCTTCAGTAACCTGTTCAGAAAGCACCGCCTTCACCTTGGAAGCCTTCTCATGCCCTCTTCGCAGCATCACTCCACCCATGTCTCAGCCCCCACCGCGGTAACCACTGTTCTGAATAAAGTCAGTGATGTTTCAGAGTCGGTAGTGCTCCTGGTAAGCCATTTTTTTTTATTTGGTCTTTGTGCCGGAAACAATTTTCTCTCTCCACTTAAAAATGTTAAAACATTTTTGCGAAGAAAACGCAAACTTTATTCAAGGAGTTTATATCAGCTTCAGTTTTCACCATCACGTAGCTATTAAAAGAAACGTTAGAAACGAGGAATGTCACGGAGAGTGTTCTTTCCTTTGCATTGGGAATTGATTACTCAGATGTTACCTTTTAAGAATTATAGAAATGAAGAGAAGTTACAGTTCATTTCTTTTCCATTGTGTTTATCGTATTGCTTCTCATATAATTACTATTTTCTTTTCTTTTTTTTTTTTTTAAAGATTTATTTGTTTGAGAGAGAGAGGGAGTGGGAATGAGAGAGGGACAGAGAGCAAGGGGGACAGAGGATCCAAGCTGACAGCAGTGAGCCTGACGCAGGGCTCAAACTCACAAACCGTGAGATCATGACCTAAGCCGAAGTCAGACACTCAACTGACTGACACACCCAGGTGCCCCAATTACTATTTTCTGAGGAGGATATATAATCTCAAGATTTTAAATTTGTCCTGACAAATAATGTATGTTAGGTTTTTTTTAAATTAATTTATTTTTTTGAGAGAGTGAGCACACACACACGAGCAGGCCAGGGTCAGAGAGAGGGAGAGAGAATCCCACCCAACTAGGCTCCATGCTGTCAGCACGGAGCCTGACTCAGGGCTTGATCTCATGAACTGTGAGATCATGACCTGAGCCGAAATCGGGAGTCGGGCGCTTAACTGACTGAGCCACCCAGGCGCCGCAATGCATGTTAGTTTTAAAATACCTTCCATTAGATATTTAAATGAAGGAAGTCTTTTTTTTTTAATAGTTTCTTGTCAAGTTGGTTTCCACATAACACCCAGTGCTCATCCCCACAAGTGCCCTCCTCCATGCCCATCTCCCCCTTTCCCTTCTCCCCCACCCCCATCAGCCCTCAGTTTGTTCTCAGCATTCAGGAGTCTCTCATGGTTTGCCTCCCTCCCTCTCCCCAACTGTTTTTCCCCTTCTCCTCCCCCACGGTCCACCGTTACGTTCCTCCTAATCCACCTATATGTACAAACATATGGTATGTGTCCTTCTCTGCCTGACTTACTTCGCTCAGCATAACACCCTCAAGCTCCATCCATGTTGCTACACATGGCCAGATTTCATTCTTTCTAAATGAAGGAAGTCTTAATTCTAAAGATGTTTTGGGGCCAAAACACTATGCTGCTTGCATGATGTTATTATGGTCTTTAACAGTTAGCTTATATCTGGAATCAGGATTCTGGGTTTTTTTCCAAAGAACAGATCACATTTAGTCCTCCTGTGGAAACTCTGCTGGTGGTGGCGTTTTGCTACTTTCTGTTCCATAGGAAGATGTGGAAGCTAATTGCGGTGGGGAAGAATTTCATTTTTCATCCAAGCCAAACTAAGATTTTTTTCTGCAAGGAGACGAAGAAGATTCACTTGGATTGTTAAATGATTTTCATTCTAGAAAGAGTGAACCTTCTGGAAATGCGGCTAGAGTACCATTTTTTTTCTTTCACTCTGGCTTTTTTCTTGCCCTTTCCTTTGTTTGGCGTGGGAGTAGAAATAGAAACAAGAAGGAGAAAGAACCTGGATCAGAGTAGTAGATAGACCAGGCTTTAAGTTCTGGGTACTACACTGTATCCACAGCCTGCACACCTCACCCTCTGAACCTGTTTCTTACATTTTTATCTATAAAATGTAGTTGGTCGACCCTACTTAGTAAGACTGCTATCAGGAGTAAATGACAGAATCACTTGGGTAAAAAGATAAAATAATAGTAGCTGTCATTTGTAATACTCTCTTTGCCAAGCACTATTGCCAGTGCTTTCTTTTAGATCATGGTAAACATCAATTTAACAACACTTACCCCAGTTTGTCAATGAAGAGATTCAGGCCCTGGAGAGTCTAAGTAATGTGTATAAGGCTGGGTGGCTAGTAATTAGCAGAAGAAAGGAATGAGCGAAGTTCACACCACAAAGGCCAGGCTTCTAATCCTGCTTGTCACCAGCTCCCCAGTTCCTGGGTAAGCAGTGTGGTGCCAGGAGGGGTCACCATGACCGTGCAGCTCGCACTCACTGCCGGCGGGAACAGATGGGGTTGAAACTCTGCCTGAGGTGCCCTTAGCCGAGGAAGGGTACAGTTTACCTCCTCAGAAAAGTGCCGTGGTTCTGTGGGGCTGCGTCTGCCCAGACGGCCACTTTTCTCTGCTTCTTACAAAGGTGCTTCCTGGCCTAAACATAGGTGTAGAATTCTCCACACTGTTTAGCTTAGGAGTGAAAGGCTAAAATCATTACTAATATTTGTCACATCTGCCAGAAGTTTTGTCCGCCATCCTTGCTGCATTTCTTACGTGCGGTCATTGATCCATTCATTCATCAGAAGCCGTTCTAACCTGTGCGTATCATACCCCGTTCATATTCCTCTGCCTTCTGTTACTGTCTCTCGTTTTCCTTCTCTCTCCTGAGTCCCCTCTTTCTTCCTGCCTTTGTGTCCCGCTCTGTGCAATTGTGTATGACACGCGACCAGCTTTTCCATAGGTACAGTGAATTCCTCTGTTCCCAGGAATTTAAATTCAGGCTGCGCCGTATCCCTTATGTTTAAGACCTAAAACAATTACAGATACTTCAGGACTCAGAACTCTATAAAATAAACGATTTATCATATCAAATTGCACGAGGGATCCATCGGAGGTTGAGAACTGTGCTAGATCACAGATGGTATATTTCATGGATTATGATTTCACAAAACAGTCTGTCTTCACAATTTGCCTCTCTTATATTTCCCTCTTGTGAACCCTGTGGGTAGTCATCAGACAGAAGGAAAAAATCCGACGCCTTATCAGTGTAAGTGATAAAACACATTTACCTGCTTTGCTGTTTGGCTTCCCTCTGAATTGAGTCCTGAATTCCTTTGCTGTGTTGGCGGTGGGCGGCCTGCCCAGATCAGGTCACAAGGTAAAGCGGATGTGCGGATCCCGTCTGTGGCTGTGGGAGTTGGCTGTCCTCCGCTGTGCCACGTTATGGTCTCTGGTTTATGGGCCCGTGCATGACAGCTGTTGTGAGTCACCCACAAGGAGATGGAGTGAACACGTTTATAAGTTCACGAAATAGGAGGGAGAACGAGAGAAAACATTGTGTGCGACACATCAAAGGCTAGAAATTAGAAAACAAAAGATCCGCTTTAAATCACCAAAGGATCTGTTAAGCGGTGTCCTGCTGTTACACAGACTGGGACAGCTCTGCCACGCGGCTTTGCGTGTTGCTCTTCCTTTTATCACTTACAGAGTCATATTCTTATTTACTAAATGGAATGAGATTTTGAGAGAGAGTCACGTGCCTAGAGTGTAAAATAGTAACTGTTAGAAAATGTACTTAAGTGGGTGTGGGGGCCTCAGGAGCGGCCACGAGCACACGCATGTTCCCTCTCTCTGTCCCTCTCCCCCGCTTCGTCTCCCCACCTCTTCTCTCCCTCCCTTCCTCCCGCCTCCTTCCCTCTTCTCCTCTCCCCCTCTGTCTCGCTCTCTCCTCTCTCATTTATTCATTCTCTCTGTCCTTTCAGTCCCTTGTGCTAGCATGTCAATATCGGTGGTGACATGGTTAATAAGCATACCTAGAAAACTGCACTCTGACGTGTCTGTGCCTATAGAGCCTGGGCGTAGTTTCGATGTAAATAATTTAGCCTCTCTCTGGACCTCAGTTTCACATTCTAAAAACAAAGGACCGGAGCAAGTGTTTACTGTGGCTTTTGTTTTAGTTCGGAAAACTGTACTATTCCTAACATTTCCTCTAAGTGTTTTTCTTCCAAGGGGGTCAAACTTTCCTTCCTCCATGTTGTTATATGTGTGTGTGTGTGTGTGTGTGCGCGCGCGCGCGTATATATACAAACAAAAATATTGCTATATTTAGACATAATTGATTTATAACATTAGTTTCAGGTGTATGGCATAATAATTCAATATTAATACATATTTTGAAATGATCACAATAAATCTGATATCCATCACGTACATTGTTAGAAAATTATATTTCTTGTACCGAAAACTTTAGATTTACTCTGTTAGCAACTTTGAAATATATAGTACAGCACTATTAACCGTAGTCTATAATGTAGTCACCATGCTGTATATTACATCTCAATGACTTATTTTATTGCACTCCCTATGTTTTAATATTTCTGGCATGTTTCTACCTGAAATACTGTGTGCGAGCTCCATTAACATCTGCTAAACAGCTCTAAGAATTGATGAAGTATAGTTTGGTTACTGCTAGCACGGATTTGCTGTTGAAGACTAAAAATAGTCTACAAATTTTATTTTTGATCTGTTACTCATGATCTATGTGTATCAGGTTTAGGAATCTTGTGTTTATTATTTATTTCTGTAGACAGATCATTCAGTAGTAAGTTCCTGAGGATATTTATGGCCTAACGTTGTCAGCCATGGACTGCCTGATTATAGAGCTACCAACCAAAAACCTGTAATATGGTCTTTGCAGCTATTGGGAGATTTAACACCACGGATTTCTTGTGTAGGCTACGGTTCATGCACTTACTTACCGTTTCAGATACATTCTCTAGAAAAACCTGCTTTTCCCCACCAGTGTCTAAGTAGGGCCTGTCTGAGTCTCTTACCATTCTTGGACATTTAGCCTCCCTTCTCTTCAGCATTTATTCATGTTCGCTGTACCAATAACGTTAGGTTATTCAAGGGCAATCCTGTTTGAATGCTGAGAATATAGACCAATTGCCAGTATCTAAAGCAAACATGGAGAATTTTCTCTGGGAAGAATTCAACATCAGCTTGACACTAATAATCATGAGTGGTGGGTAATGAGAGGCTGCAAGCCAGTGAAAAGTAATTCTGCAAACATACCTTTCTCGGTAACACGTCAGCACTTAATAGCCTAGCTTCCGCCACCAAGTAACCACACAAAACGGTATTCCAGCATACTAGCCTGTGAGAACAACATTGTTCTTTGGCTGACTTTAAACGTTCTCTTAAAGGAGATGATGTGGAACACTTACTTTAATTTTTCAACTTTATAATTACATGAAAAAGACGCACAAATTATAAAACTGAGAATCATCTGTGAAACAAAATGTTCACTTTCTTGACAGAGGATGCCAAGTAGGTCAGTAGGTACCTCAGTTGTTATTGCATGCATAGCAAGCTGAAAGGTAAGCTATTTTGCTACACTTAATAGAAAAGACTAGAAGGAAATGTGGCAAAATGTTAGAATTTGGTTAGCTCTGTAGAGTGGCGCTACTGAGGATTTTTATTTTCTGCTTTGTTTTCTGATGGGTTTCTCATCTGTTTTTAAGAATAATGAGCTGTACTAATTTAAAATACTAATCTTGTCTATTTTAATAGAAAGTAGATGACACGATAAAATATATTTTCTTGTTGAAGAAAAGTGTATTTTTGTGTTGACTTAGCAAATGGGATCATATTTATTAGTTCATTTCTCCTTTGAATTAGTATCTGTGTTGGGGCTAGTTAGTTTGTTTTTCTCTGCTCTCCTTGTATTACAGGGACATAAAATTGAGAAAGAATTGACGATTGCATCTCAGTTTTTAAATTTTTTTTTTAATTTTTATTTATTTCTAGGAGAGAGAGAGAGACAGCGTGAGCAGGGGAGGGTCAGAGAGAGAGGGAGTCACAGACTGAAACAGGCTCCAGGCTCTGAGCTGGCAGTCAGCACAGAGCCCGACGCGGGGCTCGAACCCACGAACCGCTAGATCATGACCTAAGTGAAAGTCGGACGCTTAACCGACTAAGCCACCCAGGTGCCCCGCATCTCAGTTTTTAAATATTACAGAACTAAATCGCCTGTCCTATTAAGAGGAACTGCTAAGAGCTCAAAGACCTGGGTTTGGTTCCTGTAAAAGGTAACGCCTATCTCTTTAAAGACAGGGCAATACATCCCTGTTGTTTTAATGGCTAAAATCAACACCCCTTCCTATCTGGCCTCGCCCCTCCCCTTTTTGTTACTAGGTACAAACTTCAGCAAAATAAAGTTAACACTAAATGTCACTTCATAATTGCAGTAATGATCACACAGCTGTGCTTTCCTCAGTTTATAACACACGTCAGCATCAGTTTAGGGGCTCAGCTTCATTTCCTGCAGACATTCTGCGCAGACTGTTTTGGTGGCGAGAAAGCAGGGTGTCCCGTTGGTCACTGCTGGGGCGCTCGGGCCAGGGGTCGCGGCGTGCCACCTCTCGGCAACGCAAGGCTCAGCTGTGTCATTGCCGGGTGACTCGGTCCTGTATTTATTTACTTGCTTACGGATTTTCTTACTTACTTCTCAGGTATTTTTGTTGGCCAGATTAAGAACCGTTTTATTTATGAGTTGGTGAATTTTCAAGGAGGAGCTCTTACACTTAAATGAACCTGTGAGAAGCCCACAGAAAAGCAAGTGCCTGCAGCGCTAATAATGAGAACTGACAAGGCGGCCCTGCTGGGTTTATTTATGACCTTCTGCCTTTGTTAGCTCTTGTGAGAAATTCCTTTCTAACCATAACAATATTGTCGGAGTTTGGCACTGTACAGAGAAATCCTACCGAGCCCCGAGGCCCACGACCTGGCACTCATTCAGCCCGGAACAGATTGCGGGGCTTGCTGGAGTCCTCCATGTTCCTTCCCTCCTCTTTTATTTAATTCATCCGTAGTTTCCACCAGGTTTTATGTACCTGGCTTCAATATATATATGTATATATGTTGCTTTTATTCTCCGAACCCGAATCCACCGTTTCCGTAACACAATGTCATACCTACTTAAGAGCTAAGGAAAATTCGGAAGAGGGCAGGGTCTTGGGAGGCCAGGAGGGACGGGTGTGTCCTGTACAAGGACAGACCATGGGACGTCACATCACATGCTCCGAACTGACGGACTGTTGTGACTCTCCCAACCGTCTCCTGTGGTTACTCACTCTCAGCGTCGAAGTGAGCTCAGTGGGACAGATTTACCTCAGGTTATGATTGTCTCATACTCTGGTTATTATTTCTACTCCTTTTGGGTACGTTAAGAACCCATTCATTCTAGCTTGTTTCCTCATTTCCCCAATTTCCAAATGCAACAGGACATTTAAAAGCCTCAATTCACGGAGAGAATTGTGTTAAAAATTGTAATTTTCTTTGGAAGTAGAAGAAAATCCATAATGTTCAACCTGTACCTCTTAAAATGAGATCCTTGACAGGAATGTTCTGTATGGACTTACTTAGACCGTGGGAGATACACCCAACCTGAAGCGGTGGTGTTCCGCATTTCTAATAACTGGTCCTGTTTCTTCGGTGTTGCCAACAATGACAAAACAGCTGTTCATATTCCATTTCAAGTGTTGACAGACTCATGACTTCGGTTTCTTCTGAGAACCTGTTCCCAGTGGCAGTTTTGGGGGTGGGGGAGTGGGGATAAGCTCTGTAGGACCCGTTTAACTGCAAGTACCAGTGTCTGCCTTTGCTGTGTTGACCTCTTTGAGGAAGTGGGTTGTTCGGCCCCCGGCCCTGCTATATCAAAAGGCCACACTATTAAAATCGGTATTGATATTGGTGCTTTATTCTACTTACCTCTTAGCTGATTCTCAAAGTCGTCCTCAGCCATCTTACTCAAGAATGTACAAACAGACTTGCTAACGGAAGCCATGAGGAAAACTGTATTAAAGTCCTTGGCCTTGAAGCTCCTGGAGGGCTCTGTCCGTGGAGCCTCAAAGTCTTGGTTTTAGCTCAGGTCATGATCTCATGGTTCCTGAGTTCAAGCCCCGCATCTGGCTCTGCACTGACAGGGTGGAGCCTGCTTGGGTTTCTTTCTCTTCCTTTCTCTCTGCCTCTCCCCGACTCATATGCTCACGTGTGCGCTCATGCTCTCTGTCAAAATAAATAAACTTTAAAACAAATAAAATTATGTCTGCTCAAGTACAAGGAAGAAAGAAAAAAATTCTCTCAAATCTAATCACTTAAAATAACGACTGTTAACATTTTAATACCTCTTAGGACTAAAAAAGGCACACATATATTTTATATGTACATAGAAATGCATATATATTCATATAATATTTTACATCAAGTAGATGTTACCTGATTTTCACTCAACAATCTTTTCAATAAAAATTAAATTTTTAATATAGAATTTTAATAATTATTACTTATTTTAAATCTTGAGAGAGAGAGAGTACATACACAGTTGGGAGCAGGGAAAGAGGGCAGAGAGACAGAGACAAGGACCAGGAATCTTAAGCAGGCTCCGTGCCCAGCACAGAGCTGGATACAAGACTTGATGTCACAACCCTGACATCATGACCTGAACCAAAGTCAAGAGGCAGATCCTTAACCGAATGAGCCACCGAGGCGCCCCAGATAATTGTTGTATATTTCAAATAACCCGCTACTAAGTTGACATTTAGGTGATTTCTAACTTTTTTGCCATTTTAACATTTAGCTTTCTATTTCTGTTGTTATTCATTGCTTTAAATGTATTTCTACACTATGTGATATAATAAAGATCATGGTGGTTAATATTTATTAAATAGATTCTCTGTTAAGCTAAATTCTCTCCATATCTTTGGGACTGAGATCATTTTATAGGTGAAGAAACCGTGGCTTGGAGATGTTAATTCACTTGCCTCGTTTATGCCACTAGGAAGTGATAGAGTGAAGATTTGAATCAAGACTTTGCAACCGGGCCTGGGATTGCCTTTTCCAGTCCCCCTTCGGCATGCAGTGTTTATCGTTGGTAACACTGCATTTTAAAGTGCCAAAGACTATTTACTTAATAGAATATTGATTGTTAACATACCTATTTGCCTGACACATAATTATCTGGTAAATATTTGTTAAAGAATGGAAGGATGCATTCATGCCTCTATTTACTCACCCTGTTGTATAAATGAGATGATTTTCTATAAGTCATTTGCAAATTCTTTATCCTGTATTCAAAATGTAGTTTAGATTACAGAGTGTTAACAAGCAAACCATGTGTCTCAAATGCGTGTCTGTTTATATATGTGTGTGTGGGCATTTATGTTCAAAGCACCTGTTTATCAAACATGTACATGGCTAATAGTTCTTATCCATAATTCTGTCTAATCCTCACTATATAGCGTAAGTGATATTTCCCCTATTTTTTGGATGGTGAATCTGAGGCTCAGTGAGGGTAAGTAACTTGCCCAAGACTGAGTGAAGAAATCATGGATCCTGGACTCGATTTCAGACCACTCTTACTCCCGAATTCATGATTTTTACCACTCTGTTATTACTGTAAACCTACATTCCAGTAAATATTTAATGAGCACTTACATGCTTGGTGCTTCGGTGCTTTATGTACAGCAACTCATTTAACCCTCTCATCAACACTGTGAGGTCGTAACTTTTATTGTCCCCGTACTAAGTACAGATGAGGGGTGGAGGCTTCTGTGTCTCTGTCATTGCCCAAGTCCTTGGAATTAGCAAAGGAAGAGCTGCGTTGGGGTCAGCTGTGTGGTTCTAGAGCCCAGATTCTTTGTAACCGTCATTGCCCCCATCTGAAAAGATCATTGATACAATACGAAGGTTAAAAAAAATAA
This sequence comes from Hyaena hyaena, assembly GCF_003009895.1. NCBI lineage: Eukaryota > Metazoa > Chordata > Mammalia > Carnivora > Hyaenidae > Hyaena > Hyaena hyaena. Next base: position 350,008 of record NW_024080714.1, on the reverse strand, counting down.
AAACAAAAAATACCCCAGCTAACATCTAATGAATGCTTTTAAAAAGTGATTTTCATTAGAGGAGAGGAATATGATACAGAGGTTTAGAAGACTTTACGGCCCTTGCTAGGGATTTGCAGATTGATGCCTGGAGTTTAAGTCCAATTTTATTTCAAAACTTATAGTTTACTGGGATAAAAGAAGAATTAGGCCATGTGATGGGCTTGTGAGTCAGCTTACTGAGGTCCCTTCCCTGGTCAGAGGTTTTAGAAGGCAAAGGGAATGTGAATTTTATCCTTTCGCCATTCAGAATCCTATATCTGAATTTGTTTATGCTGTCTTTGAGACTGCTTATAGTGGACTACAGTGCCCATCAGAGAAACTCTTCATTCTCCTCGTGGGCCCTGAAATGTGCTCCAAATGACAGGATAACTACTTGTAAGTGTGAGGCTCAGTGACACCATTGCACGGCACATAAGTGGCTCTGTTGAGAGGTAGTGTGTTTGAGTGTGAAACAGGCTGGCCTTCCAGACTTAATTCAGGCCCTTACTGATGATGATATCATCATCATCATCACCATAATCGTTATTAGTATTTACAGGTTTCTTTCTGAAACCCTGAACAGGCTTATGACCACCTCCTTTTGAGAAGTAGTTTTTGAAATAATAGGTTATAAAATGGTTATATGCTCTTAGGAAAAATTATGATATAAAATTGCACTTGAGTGCTAGCCCTTGAGGTGTTAAGTGACCGGCTGCCCCTTACATAGACGGAAAACGACTCACTTTGGAAACCTCTTATCTAAGTGGTTCTGTGAATTGTAACAGAAAATAAGAAAAACTCATGTTTTTAACTTTGACTTTGGGGGGATGTACTGAAGAATGTGTCATATTCCACTTTAAAATATAAAAATAGTCCTCACAAAACATTTCCATCTGTAACGTAGTGAGGCTGATCATGTAAAAAATTTTCTGGATTCTCTACTTTTTTTCTAAAGAACTCAGAAGTCTTAAAAATAATTTCCATGAAAATATAAAAATTTCAGCTTTCTTTTATATTGAAACCATTAAACTATTTCTATTTTTAATGAGATAATTTTAATCTGTCTTTACTGAAGAAATGGAATAACTCATTTGTAGATATTTTTGATTATTATTAGAAGAGGAGATAGTCATTCAAAGAAAGAAATTGGAATTTGAGCTAATGTGGCCTTAGTATTTATTGCATCATTAATTCTATTTAAAGAAATGTTTTAATGTTTATTTTTGAGAGAAAGAGAGAGAGAGAGGAAGCTCATGTGCAGGAGAGGGGCATAGAGAGGGAGACCCAGAATCCGAATCTGAGCTGTCAGCACAGAGCCCGACGCGGGGCCCAAGCTCACAAACTGCGAGATCATGACCTGAGCCAAAGTCAGATGCTAAACCAACCAAGGCACCAAACCCCACGTCAGTTTTATTTTTAACTTCTTTAAAACAAGAGTGATTCGAATGCTGCGTCTAAAGACATAACTTAGTATGAGGAACTCATGTCTTTTGAACGCCATGCCCCTCACAGTTCCTTCTCGATTGCTCTGTCCCTTTTATTGACCCATTGGCGAAATAAACATGATGATCCCCACTTTGTAAACAAAGAATTAGGTTGTCTTGCCCACAGCTGATCCTTGACGGCACCCAGCTTCAGGAGCCCCTTACGTCCAGCACTTTTCTACTGCAGCACGGCTTTCTCTCTGTGCCGACATTTTGTTATTGACAGAAATATGGTAGAAAGTCCGTATTCACAGAGTGCAGGCAGCCCTTGCCCCTCTCATTGAAGCGCTTATGAATGAGTGACCCAGCAGGGCCACCTGCAGAGTGAAAGGACTACCTCCTCCAGGCAGAGTTTGCCTCTCCTTTAGCTACTGTTTGGGTTTGTTTTCAGACCCAGTTCCCACCTCTTAGTGGATTTGGCTGTATTGCCGGCAGAGCCCTTGTCACTACCCACCGCCCCCCCCTCCTCTCCTTCAGCCTTCCAGCCACTCCCCGAGTCTCCCTGCTCCCTCACACTTCCCCCATTGCACACGTGGGCACACCTAACTCCAGTCCTGCCACACCCATCCTTTTAACTTACTGTTTCTTATCTAATTCTCTCAACAACTGTCTTTGGCAGGTACTGGTGTTTCCCCTCGTTTACAGATGCACGAAGCAAAGCACAGAAAGATTATTAAATATGCCGCCCGGTCACTTAACAAGTGGCAAAGCCGGCGTGTGAATGTAAGCGGTCTTATTCCAGAGCTCCCACCGTGGAGCATGCTAGCTTCACTCCTCTATTGCCTCTTCTCCTCTATCGATCATGTATTAGTGCATTGGCTTTGGGGGGTTGTTTTCTATCAACATTTTTTTTTGTGAGATTCACGTTAATATTTTTAACTGCAGCTCATTCCGTTTCACCACTGTGGAGTGTCCCATTTTCTAAATACATCTCTATTTTATATTGCTGGAAAGCTAGACTGTCTCGTTTTTGTTGTGACAGTCCTGAACAAGGTTTCAGTGCACGGATATGTCTCCTTATGTACCTGTGCCAGAGGGCACACTAAGGCGTGGACTTCCTGGGTCACAAGGTAACCGTACCTTCAGCTTTACAAAAGTGTGCTTACAGAGTTTTGTCCAAAGTGAGCATACAAATTTATACTCCCACTAGCCATGCCTGGAAAAGCAGAAAGTACATATTTTTTTCTCTCCATTTTTTTTTTTTTTTTTATGAAACCTCAGTTGGAAGTATTATTTCATTTATTGTTGATAAGAGTATCACCTAATCATCTTATAAAGGAACTTGAGTTACACTGAAAGACATATAGAAAAGAATTAACTGGCTTGACCATGTGAAAGTTCATGGAGACAGGACAGCCTTTCCTTACAAAAGAATCCCAAATAATAAACGTAGATGGAACGAAGGAAATAGAAAGCCAACGTTAGGGCACTGGAGTCCTGCTGCAGGCAAGGTCCACTGACAAATGCTAATTCACATTGTGGACAAAACTTGAGAAACAGGATAACTCACATCGCTTCAAATATATCCGCCCCCCAAATATTTACCTATTCTGTTCGCTTTTAACACACACCCACAAATTCTTTGATGCTCATCCAGGAGGTGGAATTAATTCCCCTCCTTCGGGTGTGGGCTGGGCTTCGTGACTCCCTTCTCCTGAATGGGAAATAGAAAGGTGAGAAGTAACTTGCCTGTGGAGAAACCTGGGAGGCCTCACCTTAACCAAGTGATCGCAGGTACTGTCACCTCTCATAAGGCATGTTTATATCCTACCCATACGATGCCTTGTAAAGGGCACTGCACATCTGTGGTTCTTTCCCCAAATCTGTAACCTCAGCCTCGTCATAGGAAAACACCAAGCAAGCACAAACTGAAGGGCGAACCCGCCACGGTTACGTAAAATGTTAGCATGAGGGAGCCTGGGTGAAGGGTGCGTAACAACACCCCCTAAGTACTCTTTGCCACTTTTGTATTAAGTCTAAATTTCAAGATAAAAATTTTTGAAAAACCCAATGAGGGGTCAGAACAAGCATGTATGTTCTTATGGTTCATGTGAATAGGGAAAATGTCAAAGTAACTAAGTTTTAGTATTGCTGTGTAAGTAAAACTTCCCTCTATTCCACGTAGACTCAGTACAATTTGTGTGTTGTTCTGTTTTTTTTTTTTAAGTTGTTAATTTATTTGCAGTTCCTATAGGTCTTACTATTTCAAAGTAGCTCATTGCTATATGCCGAAGAAATAAATGTCTCCTGAGGGTTCATGCCTTTTTGTTTTTAAGTTTTATTTTCAGAATTTCTACGTGCTAAGCATTACACTTCTAAGATAAACAGTAGTTTTTCACCATGAGAGACGCAAAAGGTGGTGTTGATTGCTTTTCTGTTATAAAGATTTATGATACGCTTTCAGCAATAAAAACTGGTATCAGTAGACAAACTCTAAATCTTACATATTTACAGATCTTGTTAGTTTGTCAATTTGCTTTCAAAGCACATGGGTCATTCATACCTTAGAGTTTCTTACCTGACGTTGATATTTGTGCAGCACAAGCCCATAAACCGTACCCTCTTCCGGCGTGTAACAAGCTGGTCCTTCCCCCTTCGTAACTACGTGTCTCAGGAGTCGTCACCAGCGGTTTGGGGGCAGGGAATATAAAGAACACCATCCGTTAGGGGCGCCTGGGTGGCTTAGTCGGTTAAGCGTCCGACTTTCGCTTAGGTCATGATCTCGCGGTTCGTGGGTTCGAGCCCCGCGTCGGGCTCTGTGCTGACTGCCAGCTCAGAGCCTGGAGCCTGTTTCGGAGTCTGTGTCTCCCTCTCTCTCTGACCCTCCCCTGCTCACGCTGTCTCTCTCTCTCTCCTAGGAATAAATTAAAAAATATTAAAAACAAAAAAAAGAACATCCGTTAAAGCCAAGTGTTCCTCATAATTAGTTTTTAGACACTGCAGTACTATTTTAAGGGTAAGGTATATATATTTCAGCTCACTTACCCATTCAGTGATTCTTACACATGACTGAAAATGAGCTACAGTCTGGAAAACACGCCACCCTTTAACCTGGACTGTAGTTATCGAGGTCCTTGTGGTCGTTCCTTTATGTGTTAAATTTTACACGATGCTAAAATATATGGCTCTTTATAAAACGTTTTCCCGGTGTATTCGTAAAGCGGTACCTGTAATTGTAGCCGTGTTCTCAAGGCATTCTTCGTTCCTAAACACTTGAAAACATGATTGTTTTCTTTCAAGTGTTTAGCACTTCCTTCTTGGCACTCCTCTGCATTCCTTCTCCTCTGATCGCACTGGAAGTCGTCTTTGAGACGGCTGGCTGGTTCCCTGGCTTCTAAGAGTGCAAGCCCAGGCTGCCTGCCGGGGCACATGGAGGCGGTTCATGCCCCCCCCCCCCCCCCCCCCCCCCCCCCCCCGCCCCTGCCTCAGCCTTTTTCCTGGGTTCCCAGTGCGCTTCTCCCCCGGCACCTTCTCCCCACTGCTCCTCAAGTGACAGCCCGCGCACAGCGCTCCCCCTTCCACACTGTTCCATCTGCCTCCGGGCTCCTGCCCACCACTCCTCTGGAGGGCACACCTTGGCTGCTGGTCGGGGCGTCTCAGACGGCAGCCCCCGGGGCCAGCGCGCACCGCTGAGGACACACTGCTGTGTATTCCGTCCACACCACTTACGATCCGCCCCTGCACCGCAGAACCTCTTCCTTTCTCAGGAACCGACCTGGCTGGAGTCTCTTCGTTGAGACTCTGCGCAAGTGGACATTGAAGTGTACGGGAGCGCGGTACAGGCCGGTTTAAACATAAGACGTCAGTCACATTTTTTTCCACCTCCTTTTCCACCACCTCTGTCTCCCGCACCCCACGGCTTCACCTGCAAACCGTAGCTAGCGCGTGCCTGCCTGGGGGTGGCACTCAGTACGGGGACCTCGCCCCAGATTACTCGGGATTCTCACCTTATTCTGTAGTAACCTCATAGTTGGTCTGTCATTTGTATTAATAGGTGTATTCTTTAAGATGCCATTGCTCTTAGAATAGCAACGGGCCAGCAGTTATTCACACATGAGTCTTTTTAACTGTTTTCAGCACCGATGTCTGACGTCGACTTCGACTTGAGGCTAGGAAGGGTCTGGAGGCTCCTGGCTATGTTGGACGATGAAATCAGTGAAGAAACCTTTGGGTAGGAACTACAGATTGGAGCTGATAAGATGCTACAGCTTCATCATATAAGAAAATACACACAGTATCTCTGGTACATAGAAGGTGCTAAATCAATGGTAGTAAGAGTTGTTGCAAAAAAAAATCATCATTATTATGTTCATTATCATTATCATTTGTGAGGACTGTCCTAGGAGTGTAACCAAGCAGGGCAGGGTTGTTTCCAGATGAAAGTTAATCCCAGATTCCATACAATGCAAAACAAAACAAAACAAAAGAAACTATAAGGAGATTTTCTTACCAAATAGTTTTTCAGTTCAGGACTGCCCATACTGTGGTCAAGGGTCTGTTTGTGGCTCTTTCCAGCCTACATGACGTCTTGAGACTGTTGTTAATAGTGGAAGAACAGAGAATCTCCCTGGGCAGAGTTCAAAAACCGAGAATAATTTAGGATACCCCCTGAGGCTTGTGCAGTGGAAAAAAATTCCCTGACATGATGCATATTTCATACTTATATTGTTTACCACGTCTACATTTAGAACGCAGCACATTTTATATCAGGAGTTCTAACCCAAGGACCTTTGAAGCTTCTATTTTAGGTGCTGATTTTTCAAAATCAAAGGAAATGTAACCACTTTAACAATTGTTGCTTATGATAGTATGTGTGACTCTGAATCCTGCTTCTGTAAAGTATCAGTTTAGTTGATTACCCTACAAATGTCCCTTTGAAATGAGAGTTACGCATAATGGAATCTTGGCTGGAGAAAAAGAAAAAGAAAGTGGTTCTCATTACAATGAATTTTGACTCATGAATTTTCTTTGCATTTATCCTTGGCTTTGGCTAGGGGTTTGTCATTTGTGGGGCTTGTGACTATGTTTAAATTAACATCAAACTTTTTTTTGTTCCAGTTGGCCTCATACATCTTAAGGCTATGTGTTATATATAGTGTCAGCATATAAAGAAGAGATAAATATTTATTATTTGGACATGTTTAAATAGAAAGTGATATATATAACTTGGAAAGAAGATGCTCTTAGAGCCTAAAAATTAGTGCTTTGGAGGATTTTTTTCCACGGATTCTGTCTTTCTGTGCTTTTGCATTTTTTTATTCGTTTAGACAGGAAGCCTAAGCTTTTAACTCATTTGCTGTCTAGACAAACGAAAACAGCAGGGACTTGGGTGGGCTGCACGAGAAGAAACCCACAAACATAGTAGAGATTAAACAGAGTCACCGCAAGGTTTTTCCTTTGTGTGGATGTGTCAGTCAAATTCTTGACTTAATTCTAATATCAGTTTCAAGGTGTATTTGTATCACATGTCCAAAATGATACTTCTAAAATAAGGTTGGAAGGTATGAAGTGATTTTACAGTGTGCCAAGCATCAGTTTCTCAAGAGCTAAGCATCTAATGAGGCTGGGGGTGGTTAGCCTCAGGGATGTTAATTGGAAACAGAGGGCTGAGAATTCATTGCTAAATCTTAAGAGCGAAGTCAGTAGTTTTCACTAGAGCATTTATGGTAAATATTTAGAAGGATTTGCATGTGCTGGCTTACTCTGCATGGTGTTTGCAGCTGTATTTTACCATAGAGCACATAAATTCGGCGACAATCACCAGAGAGCAGCCAGTCAACCCATCTCCCTTTAGCACCACACTTGGCACAAGGAGTCACCGCCCTTAAGAAAGTTAGAGTTTAGTTAGAGAGAGAAAAAGAAAAAATGCGCGTCTGAATTTTATACTTAAAATTCTAAAAAAGAGAAGAGACACTATTCCTGCTTTTGAAGATGACGGAGAGACATTTTTAAAAGACCACTGAACTGGCATTTTAACCTGTGCGTCAAACCCATGGGAAGTCACAGTGAGAAATCATTAACTGTATCCTATTAAAATCCTTAAACAAGAGACCTGAACTAGTCTCATTGATTGAAATATCTTCTCTGTTTCTAATTCAGTGTTTATCCTCATGTTCTCTTGGGGCGCTTCTGAGCAAGCGATGCCCAAATGTGTGCACTGCTCTGCAGTTTTCTATCAGAGACCGATCTAATGCTATCAAGCTCATTGTATTGAGGGCCGCAGCTTAGAGTATGTTGGAGTTGATTTGCTTTTTTTAAAAACCCACTTATTTAATTAAACAAGGGAGTAAGTTTTCTAACTTATTCCCAGGTCTTTGAAGACAGTAAGACATCCCCAGCATTGCCTGGATTTATCCTTTAGGAAGCTAACTTACTAGCTAAGTTGAATACCATCAAAACCAAAGATGCCTCTTGATGTAGTGAGTCATAATATATTAAACATATTTTTAGGGAGGATCATCTACAATATGTAGACACGAAAGAATGTTTATACTTAATGTTGTATGCTTGTTACATGTATGTGTAGATCTCTAAAAATTCTTCCTGTGCTCCTTCTTCATGGCATGTTCCCAAATACATCCCTCTGTCCCTGCCCTTCCCCACCCTGTCTGTCCCATTGTATTGAATCTGGACCATATCTGCGCTCTGTGTTAAGTCGTAAGTGTGTCTCTTGTCAGAGCTGCTAGCATTGTTACTGCTCCCCGGTGGCATTTCATTCTCCGTGCGGTGAAATCTCCTGTACTCCTCACTCAGATCAGAATGAAAATTTTACATGGGCGGAGAGATGATGGTTGCGGAGGGAAAGCCTTTGCAGGGAACTTTCATTTAAATTAAATTTTAAAGTAAAACAAGCCTTTCTTTTTTAAGGCATTGATTTTCGGAAAATAAATTAACCATTGGCGGCAGAAGTTAGATCATTTTGGGGGTGCTGGAAAGCATTCAGTATTCTGAGTGATGTCACATACTGAAAACCCAACTTGATAGCTAGATTTTACCAACTCCCCTCATCCCAGCAGATACCGAATTTACTGTGTATGAGCCCAGGAAGTCATCGCCTCACCCGTCACTCCATCGATACAAAGCAAAGATGCAAAGGGAATGCTTGGGGCAGGGGGCTCTAGCCCCTTAAAAGAGTCCGCTCTGCAATTACCTTACCTGCCAGCTTTCCAGCAAGATAAATGAAGCACTGTAGCTTGAAGGTGCCTTGGTCAGAATGAGATGCAGTAAGGTCTCTCTGTTCTTTACAGGCATCATAGATCTGATAGTACTTATAAAAGAAGAATAGAGTTGGTGCCCTGCTGACTAAATTGTCCTCTAGAGGAGTATTAGTTACAGAGCTTCTTTGTTAAGTAGGCTGAATGTTTAAGCCACTGTTGAACTTCTTTTATTAACATGTTTTAAGATAGCTGTACGTGCAGATACCCTAAGTGTCTGCAGGGCGGGAATGTTCCTCTATAATTTACATATAAAAGTTACGTGTATGTGTAATAGTAATATAGAAATTATATCTTTTTATTACTCTTCTGTTGCACCGAGGTCTAGTCAGCACTGAAATTCTGATGACATGTTGAACACTAAGAAAGCCACCGTTTTTATATTTTTCTCTTGGTATTTCCTTGATCACCTTGTTGAATAACAGAAATGTTTTTCATGCTTTTGCAGCTTGAAGGAAGCTTTCCTAACACCCATTTGTGTCATTTGTTCAACCATAACTTGGAATTTTAAGGGAGGACAGGGAGGGAATTTATAGGTCGTGCAGAGAATTTTACAAATTTCCAAGTAACAATTTGGTTTTTTTTTTTTATGAAGAAAGATTTGCATTAGATTATTTAACTTCAAGTAATGATGTTTAAAAAAATTGAATCTACGTCAAAGGCTTTTCTATGTTTAATCCCATACATAGTATAATAAAAGATAATAGTTTTATATCTAGTTATCTATTAAATTTTTTTCCTGTAAAGAAGCATGAAACGCCTGTCCCCCCCATCTCCCCCCACTGTTTCTTGCCCGATGGTCGTTTATTTACAATGCATGTTTGTTAGGTGTCCGTGCCTACACAGGCCCGCCAGCCACCCTCGTGGGGGCTCCCGGCTTACCCCGCTCCTGCACAGAGAACGCAGCTCTCTCCGGCTCCCGTTCAGTATTTTCCTGGTGGATGTAGATGTGGAGTCAGTCCCTGTTCTTGGCGGAGCTCCCAGAATTCTTGACATACAGGGTGTCACCATGTGGTTCAACTGCGGCCTAGCTCCCTCCAGTTTACCCCAAGGAAGAGGCGAAGGCAAGAGAGGCCGTACTAGAAATATCTCAGCTCTCAGTCAGGGTTAGCCGGCTTTTTTGAAAGGGCCCGACAGTAGATATTTTAGGCTTTCTGGGCCATGGGGTCTCCATCACAGTCTCCTCGCAGCCCTGAAGCAGCCGTGGACGATTCGTAGAGGGAGGGCGGTGACGGCGTTCAATAAAACGTTACGGCGCTGAAGTTCAGATTTCAAGTATTTTTCATGTATCACAAAGTATTACGCTTGATTTTTTTTTTCTTAGTCATTTAACAACATTTGGCTTGTGGGCAGAGCAAACACTGGCAGGGTCCCGTCTGAGCCCCCAGGCCGGAGCTTGCAACACCTGCTTTGACAAGCCCCACCTGTGTGTCCCTTTGCAGTTCTGTGAATTGGCTACATCCGGTTAGGAGGGGGATGCCTTGTGAGCAAGTACTTAAACCCCAACCCCTCTTTCACACCTCTGCTCCTGTCCTAGCTCTGAGGCTGTGCCCCTGAGGAGTCCGCAGTGGGCCGGGGGGGCGGGGTTAGGGACGGCTGGAACTTGCCCAGTTTGCTCTTTCAGCAGGCCCACGTGTATGTGCGTGAACACTGCTAATTTCAGTCTTGTTTCTAGAAACTCAGAGAATTGCCTTGATTTCTGAAGTGTGAATACTTTCTACATTGTATATTGCCTGTCACTCTCTTAATAACCTTTCTCTCTTTCTGACCCTGCTTCGCAAAAGTTGCGCTCTGTTCCGAAAGTCTGAATTGAACTGTTGTAAAACTGGGTACTCAAGTGAAATACAGTGTTTTATCAGCTGAATATGTGCAAAATCATGCAGCTTGCGTGTCCTGCCTAGAAATGTTAATATATTTTATTCTCTGAATTCTGAAAATATGATTGAGTTTTCCCCATTTTATTTTGGAGATTTGATGATACTTTCTCTGGTGGAGATATGTTCAATCTACCCTGATACTATTGTGTTTATGTTTGTTACTCTAAACCTAGATGTGATTCTTAGATGTTACTCTTCTTAGCATAGGAAATTTTTGGTTTCTGTAACATGCATTTTTGTGAGGTTTTATAGCTATTTGAGACTGTATTTTTAATCATGGGCATTTTCACTGTTAAGAAAGAGAAGCCCATTATACGATATAAGAGATGGTTAACAGATCAACTTTCCAGGAGACCAGGACCCTGGCCCTGAGTTTGCTTTGCGAAATTTCGGGGGACCCCGAAGACCCATAACCAGCTATGCTCTACCCGGCCCTGTTGGTGTTCTCTGGTCTAGATCCAGTCTACCTCCACCAGTTTTCAAAGCCCTCGTTTTAGAAATCCCAGTAGTAGGCAGTGAGGTAAAATTAAGCATGAATAAAGTGGAATGCGTAGAGAGTATAAATTAGAATTAAGTATGCTTTGTAGACAACAGCAGAACCTGCCATTTCTGATCCCACTCGGCAGCATTTGGCCCTAGACCATCCGGACAAATAATTTTATACTGCAGCCCGGCCTTTAGAACTTGGCCAGCACTAGCTCCAGGCCCCACCCGGACCTCCAGACTCTCAGTGACCTGGGAGCGCCTCCCGGTGGGTGACCCATCCTGGGCCCCGGCCCCACAGCAGCGAGGAAGGCCGGACGAAAGTCTCTTCCTTTCATCCTGACGAGGGTGCAGAAGATTCCTCTCTCTCAGCTTCCCTTCATCCTCTTGAGTGAATGGTTCTGTCCTCCTCAGTGGTGTAAACTCCATCAGTAACTGACTAACTGAGCTGTAGTTTCTGTGTCTCTCAAATGGCAATTTTAATAACTGCCTTATTGAGTGTTAGGAACAAATTCTAGTTGGCATGAAAAATTGTTTGTTTAGCTTAAAATTGTTATAAAAAGTGAGGCATTAGAACCCACTTTCTGCCAACATAACCTCAAAGGGATTTATTTTCACAGGATCATACAAACATATACACATAACTACTTCATCATCATGGCACTTACAATTACTTAAGATGTAAGTATTTCTTACCACGAGGTCTGGTTAAGATGTTGCTGTCCCATTCGAATGTAAGAGTTCGAAATTCACATAGTCCTTCAACGTGGACTCTAAATAGAAGGATCCCAAACTATAGTTTCCAGTTTATGGACGCCATCATTCCATTGAGATGGTAAGTCACCACCCAAAGCGCTGTCTCCTGTAACTCTTGGAACGGGTTTGTTGGACTAGGTGCTGGCAGCTACACGAAAGCTGCCAGATGGTTTTATGAAAGAGAGGTGTACAACTTTCTTCACTCCTTAGGACTGGGCCGGATCTTAGGGTTCAGCTCATGTGAGACCTCCTGAAAGTCTTCTAAGAATGAGTGGCCACGCTCTGAATTGGGGGTATTATCTGGAAAAACTGCTGTCTCCAAAAGGGGCCACTGTTGCAATTTCGAAATACGTTTTTGATCGGGCATGGGTCCAAGCGTGTTGCTTTATGAATCTGTTGGTGTTTCTTTCTCAGGACTTGTCTGGCTCCATTGACGACCTCCCCACGGGAACGGAAGCAACTCTGAGCTCAGCAGTCAGCGCGTCTGGGTCCACGAGCAGCCAAGGGGATCAGAGCAATCCTGCCCAGTCGCCTTTCTCTCCGCACGCGTCCCCGCATCTCTCCAGCATCCCTGGGGGCCCGTCGCCTTCTCCCGTCGGCTCTCCTGTGGGAAGCAACCAGTCACGATCTGGCCCAATTTCTCCTGCAAGTATTCCAGGTATTCATTCCTTAATATTTATCGTTCCACTCGGTGCTAAAGACACACCTAGGGCTCACCGATGACAACGTACATTCCGTGGTTGTTTTTTTTTTTACGGTGAAAACGTGGCGATGAAATCACGTGGTAATGGAGCCCCATGTTAGAAACATAACTTCGAGTGTTCCAATTGCCAAAGACGCTCTACTAGTGAATAAACAGTAAACACTCAATTCATAAAATCACCAGCTAGTTTGATGCTTTTGGTTTGGACATTGACCTTATGCCAGAAAATTACTGCCTCTCAGTGTGTTTTGTAACGATTCTGTGCGTAAGATTCTCTGTGGAGGAGTGCCACTGAGGTAAGGTGGTGGACAAGGATCAGCCTTAGCTTTTATGGTTCTATTTAATTTATTCTCTGGCAGTCAGTTTCTCACATGTTTAGTTTTGTCCTCGCCCGTGCTTTACTGGGCCAGCCCCCGTCCACGGCCTCGTCACCGACACAGACTCATCTCCTCATTTTGACGGAAGGAATTTGTGCTCCAGTGAACCCTTGCGTTCAGCTAGTTCAGCAGCCACACTTTGTCTGTATCCTTCACCCTCTTCGTTGTGTACGTAGGGTTCTTTGTCGTTCTGTTGCGTCGTGTTCCTCCAGCTTTCTCCTGTCAACATCGTCCATTTCTCTCATCAGCAGACTAAACGTAATTTTTTTCCACATAGCTTTTGCTAACGTGATCTAGGTGGCTGCCAGAAAGTGCCTTTTACTAACCTATTAGAACGAATATTAAATTGTGGCTCAATCTTCTGATAGTTTAATCTGTTCTCTTGAAAACATAGGTGGTAGTTTTACCCCTTCTTACCATTTTACTCCTTTTATATTTAAAAAATGCTTGTTATGGGATGTTTTATATATAAACCTATATATATTCATATATCTAAACATATATGTGTATATATGAACATATACAGCATGCTAATGATGAGACATAACTACCAAATGAATATTCATGAACCCACTGTCCAGTTTAAGACCTGGACTCTGACCAGTGTTGCTGTGTCTGCCTTGTGTTCCTTCCTTACCTTTAGTCCTGTCCTTCCCTGCCTCAAATACTCTGTGAATATTCTTTTTAATTGTTCTTTTGGGGGGTTTTTTGTGTTTTTGTTTTTTTTGAAGCATTTTATTATAAAAATTCATAGAAAATATATCATTAGTTTTATTTAGTTTTGAGATTTATAGAAGTGTATGTAGAATGACTATATAACTTACCAACCAAGTTGAGACCCTTTTGGGGACATGGATATGTTGCTATTAATAATTATGGGACAGCAGGCGTAACGAGGGAGGAGTCTTGGCAAAACAGACAATGTGGTTACCCCATTCATACTGTCCATGGTTCCTACAATTTGCTTTTTTGACTAAATGTTCTGTTTCTAAGGTTCATCCATATTTTAGATAACAACTATAATATAGCACATTTTTGATTTAGGCATTTTGATGTTAACCTTTCTTTCAAAAATATGTTTGTTCTCACAGAGATTGTAATGAAACCTGGATTTACCCACTTTTTTTTTTTTATAACATTTTTCAAATTCTGAATACTTTATATTCCAGAAATCCTTAGGCAGTTTTTGGTGTTGAGATGGTTTTTGAAGCATCAACCACCTAAAGGTTGGGAAGTCATATGTAAAGTATTGTATTTGTCAAGCAAGAACTCCTTTCAAAAATTGGATCAAAAGGACTTTTCTTAATAACTTCAGTGAAAATTCCTCAGAGGTATAAAGATATTGTAGTCTTTTATTTAAAACTGCTGACATGGGTAATTCACAGTGTGATGATTTTCATACATGTGTTTATCATTCCAGTGGGGATTTTGAAACTTCTTTTTCACCGTTTGGATTTGGATGTGGTGTAGAACACATACCCAACACAAGAGCTCACTTTGGTCACGTGGTACCACATACCGTGGAGGATGTAGCTCAGCAGGTGAACTGGCTTCAGAGCCTGGTGCTTAGTTCTATGTTGGGCAGCATAAAGTTGGTCAGCGGATTACACTTCTGGTGATCCGTTAGCCCCAACTCAAAGGAGGCCTGTTCTCTGTGGTTGCTGCAGGCAAGGGCCTGGATGGGATTCTCTCCGCCAGCTTCTTGGGAAAGTAAGTTTGTAGTAGAATGCTTTCAGGTGTCTCAGAAATGTTGTTGAAAGCATACACTTTGTTTTTAAGCTTGGGTCCAAAATGCTAACCGCCCAGGGACTACATTTTCATTTCACACACTAGTCCGACTCAGCTCCTCTCTATCCACGCGGCACAGGGAAGAAATGACACAGCAAAAGTTCACTTTTGGCGGGGAGGAACGCTCTTCAAGTAGATCCGTAACCGTGTCTGCTGAGAGAAGCTGCGGAGCAATGGGATTGTATAGAACATGGCAAACAGAACGTTTCTTTAAGGTCGGTGTTATTCTAAGAGTAGTAACCAGCTGGAAGTCTGGTCGGCCGTTTTGGGACCTGTTCCCTTTTCTCCTGGTGGAACCCCAGAGAAGACTGCAACTGGTTGGCCTTCTGTATATAACCATCCAATCTCACCTCACTTTATTGCCACTCACTAGCTGTATAACCTCGGAGAGGCCTCTACCCTCTCTTTGCCTCAGTTTCTGCATTTGTAAAGATAAATAGCCACATCTCCTAGGGTTCCTGTACAGATTAGATGTGTTGATGCACACAAAGGAGATGCATGCTGAGCACTCAGGGCATGTTAACGGTCACTGGGGTTCCGGTTACCGGTAGCTGACACCCAGAGGCCCACCCTGTGCTGTGTCCAGAGCAGCACAGGTGGTTTGGGCAGCAAGTCTTCTGACTGCTCATCCAGAGTGTTCTTGCACATTTCAGAAGAGACGCGTGCAAAGTTTTCAGTGATGATTTGCTCTGTTTACTGAGGCTACTTAGTAGGAGTGCTCAGAGCCAGCCACGAAAGCATAATGTATGGTTACGAACTTGAATCGTTTTTCTTCTAACTTGGAAAAAAAAAAAGATGGCAGGTTAGTGGTTGACCTTCTTGGGGATTAGGTCTGAGAAAGTCAAGGGGACACATGCTTCTGCACCCTTGCTTCGCTGGGACCAGAGGCAGATGGATGCCGGTGTGGTGTGCTGAGCAGGGAGTCTAACATCAATTTAACCATAGATGCAGTTTAAACAGTGGGTTCTTTCTCCCACGTTTTGTATGTATTGACACAACATCAGCTAACCGATCAGTACCAACCTCTCAGCGGCCTTAGCCATGGCTGCCACTTGCAGTCAAGCAGGTTGCTCATTGGACAAGGACATGGGCCAGAGGGGCAAATGGGAGTGAAATTCAGGCTCTTCTCCTGTGGGGAGGGACGGCTTTTTTTTTTTTTTTTAACTCCCACGGAGGAGCCCCTCCCCCCCATGCTTGCCCCGGACCTCTTGGTAGCCACCCTCCATGGCTCGAGTGCAGACACTACCTGCTTCTCCACTCTGTTCCCAAAGTGAAGCCTGGGGACACGTAGACATCCATTTTTAATAGATGCTCATCGTGAATCTTATAGGTTGCTGTTTTAAGGGGATTTGTTAGAAATCATGCATAGTTTTGTTGGAAAAAAAAACTTGGTCTTCTCCTTCCCTTCACCTAGCCTATGTGCCCTTGCTTTTTTCCTTTTTTTTTTTTAATGTCTTTGTGTAAACTTGGTCACAGGTTATAAAACCACATTTTAGGGATGGTCATAAGGTTGCTTATTCTTTTTTTTAATTTAACCAAATGCAAAGACACTTTACCTTAGAGAACAACCAGGCCTGTTTAGTCATCTCACCTTCTCCTTTCCCCTGCCTAGTCCTTATGTTTAAACTTTGTTATATCCACATTGGATCCTTAGATCACATACAGTCTCCTGCCCTTCGCCTCTGGGTCTGTACCAATGGAGTAAAAAAACCCAGGCAGCGGGCACACGGTTTCCCTCACGGGGCAGGATACTCATGCTGCTGCTTTGCAAACATCTGTTTGGAATTTCCCCCATATTTTTTTTTTCTGCCTGTAGTCTTGTGCTTTCTCTTCTCCCCCTTCCTTCCTCTCATTCCCGGCACTAAGTTGTTTTTTCTGATCTCACCTCTCTCCCATCACCTCCTCCTCGAGCTTGCTGCTGCCTCACCCTGTGTCACAGATCAAGTCTTTCAATCATTGCCTGCCCAGCAAGTCATTGTTCAAACGCACAGCTGTCGTGTGGCTGACGGCCTCGGTGCCGTAAAGCCAGAACGCTGTGGTGGCTACTTCCTGGCGCTGCTTCCCAGGGTTTGTTGCAAAAAGAGCCACCCTTTTTCTCCTTCGCTGTCCCGAGAATGAAACGGACGGCTAAGGAGAAACTCACAGAGGCAGACACACATAAGCCCAGGAAAGCATCCCGAATGGCCGAAACCGTTTCTCCACCCCCTGCAAATCTGCCCTCCTATGGTGCTGCTGCACGAGCATTGTGAGTGTCATGGGAACAACCATGTGATACACTCTGGCACCACGTCGGCCCTGGCACATCCCTGGCTCAGTGGGGCTTTTCCTTCCTGCGTTCTTTTGAAAAGCAGGATGGAGATTTTCTGTGGTGAGTAGCCACATGGACTCTCCCTTTGTTTGCACATTACTGGGCCCCTGCACTGCACCGACCCGTGGTTAGAAGTCAAAGAATTTCAGCCCCGGCTGTTTAATCTAAACGAGCGTTTGAGACCCCAGATGTATATGTCACTACCTCTCCCGGTGCCGTGATACATTTTCTTGTGTTTTGCTTGTTGTTTTCACTTCCCTCTCCCCTTTACGTTGATGTATTTGTACTTAGATACGGAAATGAGATACCTTCATCTTTCTAATTGGCAGCGTGCACGTATATGCACATTTACATCAGGCACATCTAACGTCGAGTGCGGTTGATGCCGAGAGGTCTGATATCAGGTGTTTGGTTTCCCTTCTAACAAATGATCCCACACCACCACCACCCCCCACCCCCGTACTTTGGCTGCTTCCTGGCTCACATCGTAGAGTTGTTTACCTCGGTTTTAGGGAAATAAACTCTTGGGCCCTGAATGCATCGTGCAGGTCTCACACTGGGCCTGATTCGTCCTAACACGCAGCAGAGCTGACACAGCACAACATGAGAATGCGATGCCGTCGCCAGACGATTTACTGGACGTTAATTCCGCCCGTCTTGCCTCCAGAGCCAACAGTCCCCATTTACTAACAAAGCAAAAATGTAAATAAGCCGAACTTTTTTTTTATTTTTATTTTATTGGCTAAAGGCTTTTGTCAGCTTTTTCCTCCATGTGCTGTAAGCAGCCACAGTGTTTAAATATTAAGAAAGGTGAACATACAGCAGGGAGGGGGGATGGGCAGGCAGGAATTAACTGTTCACAGCCCGAGCAGCATTTCTGTTTAGGAAAACTTTAAATTTCCGACTGCTGAGAATATTTCATCGGTTGTGTTAACAAAGACCTAAGGATAGTAACTGCAAGCCCCGAATAGATTTCCCTCATCTTTTTTTTTTTTTTTTTTAAGAACTTGGCATCTGCGCCACGTCCAATTTTAAGTCCCTTTCATCTGACAGGAGAAGGGCTGTGGATTATAATAGCCTGGGACCAAAGATACAAAACTAGGTATTCACGTTAGTGTCGTGATGAATAGATGTTTGTTTTCATGGCCAGTCCTTCTGGCTTAGTCGTGGGTATTTATTAGAAGGCTGATCAAAGATCATCTCCTCCTGGCCATCACAGGCAGGGAGAAAATAGAGTTGCATCAGATATGAAAGTAGAACTCTTGCTTTTTAAGTTTTATGCCCCTTGCTGTTCGAGGTCTCGCCTCCCACATCGCCCCTCCCCAGCTCCACTGCTGGCCGATGGAGAGTGGGCAGCCCTGGGTCAGGGTGGTTTAAGAGGTGACAGCCGTGAAGGAGGAGGGCCAGGTGGAGAGAAGTCTTTCATAAATCTTTCAGGAGCCACCCTCATCACTCCAATCGTTGGCCCTTCGTGCCTCCCTCCTCTGGAAGCTCTCCTCTCCCTCCCTCTACAGTCGGCTGGAGCATTTCCTGGGGCGCACCTCTGCAGGCAGCCTCCAGGACCTACTGGCTTCCAGGGAGCCCCCTGGGAGCAGAGCACCCTGCTGGCTGTGCTGCTTCACCTCTGCAGACTCAGACCTGGCAGGTGACTTCAGCTGCGTCCTTCGGAAAAGATCTCAGGTTTTAAGAGCCTGTAGAATTGGTCTGCCAGTGATCGCCCCTCCACTCTCAGAAAGCCCCAGTTACTTTACAGTTAAACCTGATTTTCTGAAGCACTATCATGTCAATTCCTGGATGGTGAGCACTGCACCCAGCATAGCAGCTGGCCACAATCTCTACCCCCCACCCCGGGAAAATCTGAGATACTCAGTGAATTCCCAAAAGGGTGGCACACCTCTGATTAACTATGGAAAATGTAAACTCCTTGGGCAGCACCGTGGTATATTCAGAGCTCTCCCGAGGCAGTGCCCACCCCGTTCTCCCCTCTGCTTAGCAAGTGAGAGCTGAGATTTCCGTGGGAGCTGATGGAGCTGCAGAGACAAACAAGAAGATATTCTGGTCAAAAACTCATTTTCTTGCTTAATCTGACATTCAGACAAGCAGATTCTGGAAGGATGCTATAATGGGAAAGAGAAAAATGAATTGCATTTAGGAGTTAGTCATAGGCTAGAGTGAACAGGAAGGATTTTAGCGAGAGGAAATGATAGTTCCTGGTCTAATTTGTCAAGATTAGTACCTATAAAATGTACACCGAAGGGTGCAAGCCAGTCTCTCTGGGTTTTTTAGTCCATTCCCGTCAGGTTTTTAGAACTCTTAGGGCTGAAGCCTAACCCATCCTAAATAAATAAATTTTCCACTCTTCAGTTTATCTTTGCTTAAAACTCAAGGTAAGATTATGAGTTTATTTCACTCTGTGGAAGTGGTTCTGAACCAGTTTGCTGTCACGATCACATCAGTAGCATCTCTGAAATGGCACTGCGCATAATGACACATTTTTTACTTGAAAGTCTGCACAGTCACCCTACCTGGTAATCTTATTTTAAAACATCTATCAAGTGTTCTTTTTTGGCTTCTCTCGAAGTCGAAATCCTGCAACAGCTTGTTGCAAGGAAGATGCATGCCGCTTATTGGCAAACTGAGCAGGAAAAAAAAATTCTTAAACACAAAATGCCATTGATATATCCGTGTTTTTAATCTGTGGCAGCCTGGAAAACATCAATTCAGCGGTTCTACAAGCTGTGGAGAACTTCAGCCAGTATTTTTCCCCCATACAAAGTAAACTATTTGTATGTTACACAAAACAGTAATTTCAGATCCATTCCAAATGATGCTGAGCAACACGTAAGAAGGCAACAGTACGTTTTGTCTTTGAGAGAGATGTGATGGCACCTCTGTGTGCCTTAGTTATGAGATAGGAGGGGAACTAATTTAAAATTCCGACCAGGAGCCTGGTTGTGGACTCAGCATTTTGGTCGTGGGTGTGCTCCTGCTGTTAGTAGCGCACGGGCTCCCCACTGCTGACCTGCACCCACATCCGTGCGTTTACAGCAGCCGCCCGAGGGTTCTGAGCTATCCTTTCCTTAGGAGGCCCCTCCTGACCCAAGTCAGACATTTTGATCATTGGGAAATGAGCATTCCAATCATTGGGGAATGAGCATTTCTTCTTTTTCTCCAAAGGGGGAAATTGTTTCAATTCTTCCATTCCAACAAATTTCAAACTAAACCTTTTCCACTTCTTCCTTCCCAGTCAGAAATAAGAGATCATTAAGACATGTCAGAATACACATTCCCAGTGGTTTGGCTCCCCTCAAACACTGGGAATGTGTATTTCATGTGTATTAAGTCACGCAGTTCGGTTTAAACTTGCCCCTCATTTTCATTCTCTGTCTTTGGTCTTCTGCGCCTGAAAATATAGGGAAGTCCATGCCACCAGGGTAGTATTTCGGTCCCATTCTCGCTCTGGAAGATTAGCAGTGACTAATGTGTTTACGTGGTCGATCCAGCCACCCACACCCACTTCTCCATTATTTTTTTACACTGTTCACCAGAGAAGTACTTCAGTCACCTTGTTTACTGTTTGATTTCATTTCTCGAGCTGAGGGGACTGTCACCCCCTCTAAACTCGGGCTTAACTAAGTAATGCTGTTTCTTGAATCAGCAGAGTGCCTCCTCGGTTGAAATGCTATTGGCATTGACCTGCTGTTTTCTGTCCTCCATGGGAGCGAGGAATTGGAATGGAGGGGAACAAAGCTTTCGTGAACTAATTTTATCCCAGAAGTAAAAGTTTCACAAATTATCTGACTACTCATTTTGGAAACTGATACTAAAATGAGTGGAACTTTGAGTCAAGATGCCCCTAAAGCTGACTTCACAAACTTGTGATCTAAAGGGAATAAATACCAGTTGTGAAAAGAACAAGACCATTTTGCAGTGGGTGTTACGTTTATTTCCCTATCTCCTGATAGCCCTGGAGCCAGGATTATTATGATGTGTTGATTGATTATAGCCGTTAAGTCTCTTACTAATCAGTTTCATCACTTACTCTCAACTCACGCACTTGCACCTTTGATTTCTCTTCCATAACAGGGTGATACGGGTTGTCATTGACTAATGAAGAACAGAATTGGTTTCGGCATGAGACAAACGGAATGCCGACACCAATCCTAAAATGCATTAATCTTTAATAATTCACATCTGCATGTTTATAAATGATATAACCGGGGATTGTTAATGTTGATGTTCTCCCTTCCAAACAGAAAGTGACATAGGAGTTTGTACTTGCAAACTACGCTAAATGCATATAGCTGAATGCCAAGAATGTGACCTTGCTGAGGATGCCAAATGTGTTAATTCATTGGATGGCTTCTCTCAAAAGAAGCATGTTGTACTTTTGCTGTTGGATAAATCAGGTGATTTCCTGAGGAAGACCAACTGGCGCAATTGCTCCTCTTCCTCCCTCCCTTGTTTATCATTCTCTTCTTTCCTTCATTGATTCAGCCGAGTGCTGAATACATCTTATGCTGCATGTTTCTAGAAACTGGGGACAATGCACTGAACATAAATGACAAAGGACTCTGTCCTCATGAAACTGAAGTTCTAGTGGGAAAGATAGGAAATGAGTATATAATTCATTATCAGATATGGTTAGGGGGAAGAAAAATCAGGTTGCTTCTCTCAGAGAGCAGTGACTTGGATAGGTGTCTCTTAGAAATGCATACTCGAGCAAGGGACTCAGCCAACAAAGGCGAAACATTCAGCCAGTGACTATCTGGGACTGAGGGATCCCTGCAGAGAACCAGCAAGCACGCGGCCCCGCATCAATACTGTGTTTGGTGTGCTGAGCAAGGGAGTTGTTGGGGCTGGAGCACAGTAAGGAGGGGCAGATGGGGACAGCATGGGCAGGCAGTTAGATTAGAGGGTAACCAAGGGCCAGCTTACACGGGGCTCTGTAAGTTATGATTGGGATTTAAGAACTTATTTTAAGCGTGATCGGAAGCCACTTGGCAGGAAGAGAAGGGCAGAGGATGGGGTGATCCAATATGTACTTTAAAAGGATCATCCTGGTTGCTAAGTGGACTGTAGGGGCAAGGCTGGAAGTGGGGGCTGATTAGGAGGCTACTTCAGTAGCCTAGGGGAGGGAGTTTGGTCGCGGCTGGATGCGTGAGTAGCAGAAATGGGGAGCAGAAGAGTTTTGACTGGTAAATGGTGGTTTGATTGGTAAATGGTGGTTCTGTACAGTGGAAGACAAAGGAAAGAGCAAGTTTTTGAAGAGGGAGCCAAGAGTGTGGTTTTGAACTTGTTACATTTGAGGTGCTTATTAGGCATCCAAAGGGAGATTTTGAATTGGCAGCTGGTTCTAAGAAGAATCCGGATTCCCAGCAGAGACCGAGGCTCGAGAAGTGAATTTGTGAGTCACCAGCATTCTTGATGAGATTACCTAAGGCGCCGAGCCTGCATCATAGTCACCTGGAGGGCTGGAGAAAGCAGGTGACTGGGCTTCAGACCCACTTTCTGACTCAGTAGGTTTGGAGTAGAGCCGGAGAATTTGTATTTCCAGCATGTTCCTTGTTGATGCTGCAACTGCTGGTCTGGGAACTGCTGACCCGGGGAATGAGGGGGTGACGGTCAGCAGTTCCCAGCCGTGGCTGCACAGAGCCTCCTGGCAGAGGATGGGTGCGAGGCCCAGCCCCGAGAGGTGCCGAATTAACCAATTGACGGGCCTGGCTGATGTCGGTACTTTCTAAAAGGCTCTCCAGGAGATGATTGTGTATAGCCAAGCGTGAGAAATACCGAGAGAAGCGTTCTGAGGGCAGAGCCCCAGGGCACTGAGAAATGAAGACACTGTGTGAACAGGGGAAGCAGAAGCCAGGGGTGCAAGTGGACCAGCAGGGAGACTGTGGTGTTCTGGAAGCCACCCGGGAGAGCGTTTCTGGAATATGGAGAGTCCACAGCCCCACCCCCAGTATAGCTCAGCACTTCCCTGTTAGTGTCCGGGGCCATGTTTTACGGGGGGCCACGTCTCCCACTTCCGTCATTTTTGTATTAGGCACAGGAAATCTCATGGATACACACCTCATGTTTTCAGGGCAGCATGTTGCCATTTTTTGACCTTTCTATAAATAGGCTGTGATTCAATTGAAATTATAATGTCACGGGAAGAAAATTCTTGTGATAAAATAATAGCTCTAGTCTCGGGCCCAGCTCCGATATTAATCGAATCCCGAGTTTCACAGTTGTTCCTTGAAGTCTGTTTCACACGAAATCCAAGAATCATGTCATTTATATTCTACTTGAAAAAGGACAAAAACCTACATTTTTTGAGACCTGAACCTCAGTGTAGTTTCTTTCCTTTTTATGGCGCATCAGGGCCTTTTATTGGAAGCTGATGGAGGGAACTAGTTCAGTATTCCGTTGTTGATACCTACTGATTGTGATTTTATGTCAGCAGCTTGATCCTCGAGCTGGATTCCTTTTGCCTGGAGTATCTATCTCACTCCTCGCTAGCCTGGAAATACTTATTCTCGAAGATCCAAGTCCAGTCCTTCCCTTCAAGAGTCCTACTGACCCCTCTGTGCCGAGGGGCGTCCACCTCTCCCGGCGGTTCTTCAGCCAGCCCAGGGCCTGTTGACGGCAGTGAGCACTGCCTTTTTGTTTCCTTTTTTTTTTTTTTTTTCAATATTTTAATGCTTATTTACTATTTTTGAGAGAGAGAGAGAGACAGAGTGCGAGCAGGGGAGGGGCAGAGAGAGAGGGAGACACCGAATCCGAAGCAGGCTCCAGGCTGTGAGACATCAGCACAGAGCCTGATGCGGGACTCGAACCCATGAACTGTGAGATCATGACCTGAGCCAAAGCCGGGTGCTCAACCAACTGAGCCACCCAGGTGCCCCTCCTTTTTTTAAATCCCTGGTGGGAAGCATAATGCCTGGCAAGTCAGAGCACACTCAGTAAATGCTGACCAAATGAAAGAGATTATAGCTCACTTAGAATAAACAGGAATTCAAGAAAAGAAAGTTCTAAAATGGATTACTTATATGACCTATCCTTCTGTGGGCTGAGAGCCATCTTTCTGCCTTTGTTTTTCACAGTTTATGGGATCATTCTATTTCCTTTTCTCCTGGAAGAGGTTCCACTATGACAGATTATTTTATGTGCTTTTCCCTTAAAAATAAAACCTGGAATAGTAGTCATAAGATTTGTCAGTCTAAACCAGGCTTCTGTAGTGTAGACCCTGCCTGATTTAGTCTGTCATACCCCAGAATTGTGCCACATAACAATTATAGCAGGAGCACCTGGGTGGCTCAGGTTTGAGCATCTGACTTCGGCTCAGGTCGTGATCTCATGGTTTGTGGGTTCTAGCCTCACGTCGGGCTCTGTGCAGACAACTTGGAGCCTGGAGCCTGCTCCGGAGTCTGTGTCTCCCTCTCTGCCCATCCCCTGCTCATGCTCATGCTGTCTCTGTCTCTCTCTCTCTCTCAAAAACAAACTATAAAAATTTTTTTAATTATAGCATAATTCTAG
Organism: Hyaena hyaena; assembly: GCF_003009895.1. Classification (NCBI taxonomy): domain Eukaryota; kingdom Metazoa; phylum Chordata; class Mammalia; order Carnivora; family Hyaenidae; genus Hyaena; species Hyaena hyaena. The sequence continues at coordinate 325,476 of NW_024080714.1, read as the reverse complement.
AATTGTCCCATATCCAACTTTTTCATCATCTCATTACTTTAAATAAATTATCTCTTACTAATAACTAACCCTATTTTCAAAGAAGATGGCCAATTAAGAACAGATTGGCTATGGAGAGTGTTGTCATCTCCCAGATGATGCTCCCATCTCCCAAGTGGGTGGCGGCCGCGTTGCCTGGATAAACATGGGGTGGCGAGCAGGAGCCAGCGGGACTGGAGTCTGGGCTTTGGCCGCACGTGACTACTACGCTTCAGATATTTGAAAGTGACGAGGCGAAGATAAAAATGGCTTTCTGTTAAAAACACACATTTCAAAAGCGTACTGGCTGAACACTGACTTAAAGTCTGAAATCAGAGAATTGATCAGAAATGCACAAGCACATGGTCCCGAACGTCTTCCTCGCTGTCCATGTCGCCCCAGCCTGTATCCTGTGCTCTCAGGACGACCCCCATACCAGAGGCCCCCTGTGACCTGGGCATGGTCCCCCGGCTCCTCTGCAGTCTGCTTCGAGGGTGTCACATTGCCCACGCCCAGGCCCTGTCCCGGACCCCGCTTTGGCCCTAAGTGGCCGCTGAGAGCACTGCTGTTCCCCTCCCCCCCGCCCCCAGAGCGGCTAGATACAAATGAGGAAGCGGCGTGAAGGGTTGGCTACACCTCTTAGAACAGAGAGATTTCTGTCCGAAGCCTTGGATTTCTTGAAGGTTTTCAGTATGATGCAGTGCTTTAGCTTTCTGTCAGTTTTAGAGGTAGTTTTAGGGGCACCTGGGTGGCTTACTCAGATGAGCGTCCAAACTCTTGATTTGGCTCAGGTGATGATCTCAGGGTCATGGGATCAAGCCCTGCCTTGGGCTCCGTACTGAGCATGGAGCCTGCTTGGGATTCTCTCTCTATCCCTCCCTCCACCCACTCTCCCCGCCAAAAGAAAAAGAATAAAATAAAATAAAAGTTTTATACCAGGAATTTAGAAGGCTTAAGTTTTATCACAAAAATAAGCATTCATTATTTAATGTAATTACAGATACAGTGAATTTTTAAAACGTTTAGAGAATAGTATAGTATTTTAGTATACAAGTTCACAATTCCATATCATTTTTTTAAAGATTTTTTTAATGTTTTCTTATTTATTTTGAGAGAGAGAGAGAGAGAACGAGCAAGGGAGGGGCAGAGAGAATGGGAGAGAGAGAATCCCAAATAGGCTTCATGCTGTCAGCACAGGGCCCGAAGAGGGGCTTGATCTCTCCAACCACGAGATCATGACCTAAGCCAAGACCAAGAGTTGGATGTTTAATGAACTGTGCCACCCAGGCGCCCTGACAGTTCCATTTCTAAATAGAAAATATGTAGAAACCATGTTGCCTGTAATACCAATAGTTATGTCTCTTGGTCCCAAGTTTATATATACTGTGCTGTCTTCCTCAGATTGTAATGTTTAATTGCCAAAGCAGGAGTCTTTTCCTGTGTTCTACATTCGAAAGCAGCATAGAAAGGCCTAAGAAATGACCATGTGCACCACCCTGAGCCTGGAAAGCAAGGGGGCACGTGAGCGCTCCCTTGTGGATTTCTGGGGTGGCGGCGGGGGCCCCAATGAGTAAGCATCAGCGTGTGGCACGTTTCACAGCTACTCATGTTTGCAGTCGAGAGTTGTCATGACATGTGCGGGCCCAGAATGAGAACTCTGTGACAAGAGAGGATGGAGGCAAAGGAAACTTTTGTTAAAGGAAAGAAAGTGCCTTGGCTTTAAAAAGGCCTGTCTCTATCAGGCAGCACAGAGCAGCGATCAAGTGGAAAAAAGGGAGCAGGCAGGCGCCTCATCTAATCTTTCTCCTGGGGGCCCAGGTGGACAAATTGGCAACCCTGTTCACAGCTTTTTTTCCCTCTCCCCTTTGTACCATAAGAGCTGCTAATCGGATCCATGCTGCTGCAACTGTGGTTAGTTATTAACAGAATAAAAGCAGATTTCTTCAAAAGAACGGGTGGGGGAAACGACTGTACGAAATTGCAAGGTTGTTAGAATCTTAAATGCACAGCAGTCGATTTTTCCCTTATTCTGAATTATACGATGAATACAAGTCTTTCATCTGTCACTATACCCATTTCTTCAGAAGGCAGCCAAATATTAAGCTTCTCAAACAAAAAAAGAATCCTAGAAAGAGGAAAAATATTGAGGAGGAATAAAAATGGGTAAGAGTGGGGGGAAATTAGGTTTTGTTTTTATTAATTGGTCCTAGTGAGAAGAGATATAAACCACATGCTCGATCTGGTGTGCCCTGCCCTGCCTCTTACCTCACATCAAAGCAGGGATTCGAGCAGACTTAGCTGTGGCTGTTCTGCGTCCTGTGTCTGGTGGTCGCGCGCAAGGCAAGTTCAGAACCCGCCACTTCCTTACGCACGACAGAGCGCTGCCGAGCCACACTCCCGGGGTGGGGGAGCTGTGTTCCCCCCGAGCACACGCAGACTTCCCCCACCCAAGGGGGTTTTCTCTGCACCCCAGAGACCTTCGGATTGGACGCCCCAGCTTTAAAGCTGTTGAGAAGAGTGTGTGTCCGTGAGAACACTGAATACGGACGGGGAGCAGATGTACGGTACAGTACGGTTGTGCAGGTAGTGGAGGACTTTTAGTGCATCTCTGATGTTCAGAAGAGAGACCTCATGACCTGTCCGAGGCACCCAAAGATGGAGGTGACTACCGCTTTCAACCAAATCACACCACACCTTTTTCACACTGAAAGTTAACTCAAGTGGATACATTTTCCCTGCAGTTTTGTCTTTTATTTACTAGCCTTGTTTCCTTTTTTTTTCCACGACCACAATTGTAGCCCCTTCACCCGAGAAACTAGGGGAGCAAAGGGTGCCTGAACTGAATGGCGCAGGGAGGAGTGTGGCCAGCCGGGTCAGGCCACGTCGCTCGGGCCCCGCAGCAGCCATAGGGCAGGATTGAAAATCCTGCTGCAGTAAAACCAGAAGCCACCTTTCTCCCGCTCCTTCCAGTCACTTGGAAATAGTTCAGACTAAGAATGTTCTGTCTTGTTTGTTTGTTTTTAAATGTTTATTTTTGAGAGAGAGAGAGACAGAAGATGAGCGGGGGAGGGGCCGAGAGAAAGGGAGACACAGAATCCGAAGCAGGATCCAAGCTTCGAGCTGTCAGCACAGAGCCCAGTGCAGGGCTCGAACTCAAACCACATGATCATGACCTGAGCCGAAGTCAGACACTTTACCGACTGAGCCACACAGGTGCCCCAGAATGTTCTGTTGTAACGCTGAGAATCTCTGGTATATCAGTGTTTTAGGATTCTGGTTTATCTTTAATCAAAGCCTATAGTGAACTGAAGAGTAGAGTCTGGAAATCTGTGTTGCCTGTGTCCCCTGACTTGTTGCAAACCAGCAAGAGCCTTTTCACTTCTTGTCTCAAGTTCTCTGTAGAAAAGCGTCCACCCAAAAGGCCTGAATGAGTTTCAGATAATCAGACTATTACGCTGACTTCCATGTGAAGACATTGCATAACTTTAGTACATTGATAAAAGAGGGCAACTGGAAAAATTCCGGTTTGAATCCAGTGGGCTAGACAAAGTAAGATGTTACCCCAAGTTGGTTTTTGTAATAAAAGCAAACAAGCAAAACCCCAGGGCGCTTGTGGCACAGCGGCTCCGCGGGCGCAGTCCTCACATAGACCGCACCACATTCGCTGCTCTCTTCATGGTCAGCTGCGGGCGTCTGTGGCTCTGCTGTCCAGGGTCCCGCAGGGAGGCAGAGGCTCTCACTCCTCAGACTGCAGGAGGGCCAGGAGTTGAACAGCTTCATCCAGCAGGTGATTGACTGTTGGGTTAGAATGAAGATACGTGGCTCCTCTACGGGTTCTGCCCCGTTTGGGGCATCTTGGGAATTTCCTCATTCCTTTAATGGCCCAGAAGTACCTGGGGCAGGTGCGCCTCCACTGTACTGACTTACCGGTGCATTTTTAGGACATGATGGCACATCAACAGTTGGCATTATCTTGGGTGAAGATTTAGAGAAATCTAACGCTACTTTGAATGAACATTTGAGCCATAGGACGTGGAAGGAGTTGTCTTCCCAAGTTCAGGCTGACTCTTTCAACTTGGGGGACCAGGGGCACCTGAGTGGCTCAGTCAGTTAAGCATCCAGCTTTGGCTCAGGTCATGATCTCATGTTTCCTGGGTTCGAGACACGTCAAGGGCTCTGTGCTGACAGCTCAGAGCCTGGAGCCTGCTTTGAATTCTGTGTGTGTGTGTGTGTGTGTGTGTGTGTGTGTGTGTGTCTCTGCCCCTCCCCCACTTGCAGTCTGTTTCTCTCTAAAAATAAATAAAAACATCTAAAAATTTTTAAAAAGTAGAGTTGGAGGATCATATTGCTATGATTGTGTTTCCATTCAAGGGTACAGCTAGAGGGGAGCGTTACTTTGTGTTTTATATGCCTTTCATTTGAGGTGGAGTTTGTTCACAGTAAAGAATTGTGTTGGCGGTCTGTTCCCAGCTGCTCTGCCACCCTCCAAACCCCAGTGCAGCAACCTCTGGAAAGAGCAGACCTATTTAAATCACCAAATAATATTAAGGACTTTATGTCCACCTTCAGACACTTCAGATCAACCCTTAACTGTAACCAATAAGCCAGAACCTGAGCAGATTGTATATTTGAAATGTCTGCTTTGGACTATATTCAGGTTTCCTTGCTTGAAGCAAATGGACTAGAAGACGCTGACAGAAAGATACCTCAAAGTAATTTGTGGATTTTCTAACTCATTTAAATACATGCCTAAGACTAGGACATTCCACAGATTGATGGATTCTTGAACACTCATTTTTCACCCACACTATTACCATGAGGCATTATGCAGCTGTTTAAAGTTCACTAAAAGCAACAAAAAACAATGACCAGTGAAATCTTTGCTGCTTGAATTGCAGAACTGCACTGTGTTACCACACACCTGTTTGGGCACTGTCTTAGATAAGATGTTCAAAGATTACCTCAGCTATGGAGTCCAACTACATAACCCACCAGTGCCATCTCATAAAAAAGTCATATTTGTCATTTATCATGGCAGAAGAAAAGATCCTAACCCGTACTTCGGGTAGAAATTAAAGAAATAATGTCTGTGTCTTACTACAACCCGTAGTAAGATGTTACAGCGCTCTGACAAGCAGGATAGGTCGAATGTAAGAAAGATATTTCCCGAAGAGCTATAACGTCAGACTGTGGCAAGTAAAACCCATGTTTTGCTCTAAAGAGTTGAGAGAGAGCTGATTTCCATAACATGAAGAGAGTATGAGGATATATTAGAATAAAACGTCCCAATATCTTAGTTTTCAAGGCAGCAGAATTGAATAATGCAGAGACGTGCAAGATAAAAGTCGATCTTGGTCATGATGTATTGCTAATTGGTAGCAATAATTTCTACCATGTTTTTTTAACCTCTCACTAAAGTTAGTGTAGCCTCCAAAAATTCCTTAAGAGTAGAAGAATGACTCAATTGCTAATTGCTAAAAACTATGAGATGTATATTGATTTTGTAGCAGCATTCCAGGAAAGAACTTGATCATGGTAGAGTTATTCGTAAAGTGACTGGAAGTACTTCTCATTTCTTCTCAAAATTCAGTGACAACCACAGATTTAGCAATTCAGTTCAAATGAATTCACAGACCCTACTGTTTTCTAACAGTAAACCTTTCTGACCCTTGGTAATTTCAAGGAATTTGTGAATAGCACCCAAGTCTTTGTTTCAAACACCCCCTGATTCCCCACATAGCCTAAGTGTCCTTATTGAGGAAGACTGGACAACGGAATTGCCCAGATTTCTGTGGTGTTTCATGTTAATTTTAAGAAGCCAGTCTTCTTGGATTACTCATAAAGAAATAATCATGTAGGACATGGCCTTCTACATAGTAAGTTCTCAGTGGTTTGTTTTTTCTTTATTGTTTACACTCAAGTAAAACTGTCTTCTATTTACAAGCGACCTGTGACACAGACATGCATCCCGGATGTTACTCTCCCTTGATCCATTTTTGCCCCGAAGTCAGCTAACGGGGTAAAATTGGAAGGGGAGAATGAATTCCTGGCAAAGTTGACATCAAAGTTGTGTCTGTCATTCAAACTCCAGTTTTGCCCTGTTGATTTATTGTATCACTGCTCCATCTTTGATAACTAAAACCTTCCTAGTTTTGTTGATTTTTCTAAAAAAATTTTAGCTGCAAATGTATGAACAGAAGAAATGTTTTTCCTCTGCTCACTACAACTTTTGAAAAATGGAAATTCTGGCGTTTCTTTGCCTATTAGTATTTTATATTAAGATAGCCCAGTCTTACTTTTAGAAGGATGAATGATTTGTTTGCCAGAGGCTCTTTTACTTCAGTTAGTGTTTTTGTTCTTACAGAATTCCTGTAGTTGCATATTGTAGTCACTTAGGAAGGAATTAACCCAGGAATTTTTTAGCCTTGATAAAGGATTATGTGAAAGTGCTAGTCATCTCATGTTCATTCTCTGCTCCCCCAACACAACAGTGATTGAGTATAACTTACGTGATTGCATCTCATCAGTGGTTCTGATCTCTTTGTTTATTCTGATATGACCAGAAAAGTTGGGAAAATGAAACTACAAGTCATCACTTACCTAACAATGTACCTGCAAAATGCACTTGCAATTTAAATCTTAGAACCACGCTTGCATCAATTACTGAGGAAGCCAGTGTAATCCTACACTAGATCTGATTTCCAAAGGGCATAAACCAGACTCTGTTACTGATTTATTTACATAGTCCTCTTTGTTAAATATGGGGGAGTATGTCAGGTTTATACATCATCGTTATTGTTAATAAATACCATTTGATGTTTATTGACTTTTTGAGCAAGGGTGCCTAAAATGTTTCTTTTTTACTGACACTATCATTTAAATTAGGAGTTCGCAAACTACCACCTTTGGGCCAAAGCCAGCTTGCCACCTGTCTTTGTAAATAAAGTTTTATTTATGCTGTTTTGTTTATGTATTGTCTATGGTGCTTTTGCACTACAGCAGCTGAGTTGAATAGCTGTGACAGAGAACATATGGCCTGCAAAGCCTGAAATATTTACTTTCTGGCAATTTACAGAAAAAGTTTGCCTATCCCTGATCTAGAATAGTAAGATAAACCTACACGATTACTGATAACTAAAGGTTTAATTAACTATTAGTCTGGGTTTGGGGTAATCTATTACACTTTTTTTTTTTTTTTAAGTTTATTTATTTTGAGAGAGAGAATGGGGGAGGGGCAAAGAGGGAGTGACAGAATCCCAAGCAGGCTCTGTACTGTCACCACAGAGCCAGATGTGGGGCTTGAACCCATGAACTGTGAGAGCATGACCTGAGCCAAAACACTTAGCCACCTGAGCCACCTAGGCGCTCTTGTCACACCTTTAGTTATTCAATAAATATTTATTGAATGCTTACTGTATGTCTGGTGCAGCAGACATAGTAGGGAACAAAAGAGGCAATTCTCTGTACCCAAGGAATTTACAGTTTAGTGCAATGAGAGAAACAGTAAACAGAGAAGTAAAATAAGAATTTAGGTGAGTGCTAAGACTCTGTCATCTGTAAGAAACCTAGAATTCAGCACTTGTTAATACTGACTGCCCCACAGTCTTACTCTGTGAACTACATCAAGCTATGATATAGTCATGTTTCAATCTAAACACTGTAAGTTATACATTACTGGATGTGTGTCGACTTAGAAAATATATACATGTTAGCCTCTTTTCTCCCAATTCTGTGAAAGTCCAGTGTTTTTGTTACTAAAAGTGTTTAGTTTGATGGTTACCTTGATCCAGTTCTTAAGAGCTCTTTTTAATTGGAAAAATTTCACTTGAAATCTCTTCTAGTGTAAAAATTCCAAGAAACGTATTAGCAAACAAAATTCAGCAGTACGTTAAGAAAATAATGCACCATGACTAAGTGAAAATTATTCCAGGAATTCAAGGTTGGTTTAATATTAACAACTGTCTTCAAAATTATGTACAATGTAAATAAACTTGCAGAAAAGTATCTCCTTTAATAAAATTCAATACCCAATCATGATGAAAAATACTCTAGGAAATAGCAGTTGAGGGGTACTTTCTCAACCTGGTAAAATGTATATGCTTTAGTTTATAAACCAGTGTCTTGGGTAGTGAGGAATCATTGGAGACATTTCCACTACAATACAAGCAAGGTAAGGATGAGCATTGTCTCCACTACTATTCAGCAATGTTCTAGACGTGTTGGCCAGCACGGTTAGACAGGAGAACCCTGAGGCATAAAAATGGTTATAGAAGAAATAGAACCATCTCCATCTACAGATGATATAATAGTAAACCTGGAAGACCCCAGAGAATCAATGATAAATGAATTCGAAATATAGAAGAATTCAGTTTTATAACAAGATATAAAATTAACATACAAAAAACAATAGCCTGTAACATGTGCTAACTATACTTCAATTTTATTAAAGGTCAGCAGGGAAGATGGCGAAGTAGGAGTACCCTAAGCTCACGTTGTCCAAGAGATACAACTAGATAACATCTATATCAGCGTAAATAACCCAGGAAGCAACCCAAAGACTGGCAGAATAGACTCCACAACTAAAGGCAGGGAAGAGGCCACATTGAAAGAGGTAGGGAGAGTGAAGATGCTGTCTGGGAGCAAAGTGGGCCAGGGTCTTCCTCTGAGGGGAGGGAGTCTGCAGCATGCAAAAGAGCAGAATACAAACTTTCAAGCTGGATGCTCGCACACAGGGAGGGCATATCTCCATAATACTTGCCTTTGGAAAAGCAAAGGGCCAAATTTGGTGAGTTCTGAAAAACAGCAGAACTTACAGACCTGGGATTATCAAAGTTAGCTAGCTTAGCTCTGGGAAAGCCCTGGGGCCCATAGGTAATGAGTCCCCACCGTTAAAGAGACAGCAAGGCAAACAGCCCGTGCAGATACAGCACAGAACCAGCAGTTTGAAACTGGGGGCAAACAGGAGGCAGTGATTTGCTCATCTCAGATTGTGGCCCAGAGTGACAAGGATGACGGGGAGACGTCTCCAGGAACAAAGAATGTGTCACACACCATTTCTCTCCCCTACCCCCCAGCATAAACCATGCCCATCTGCAGGAACCAGCCCAGCGCTAACACTTCCTACCTAATTTGCTTACACCAAGCCCCGCCATGCTTCCATGGGCCCATCTTTCCCAGTTATGCTCTCGAGTCCCCTAGCTGCAGGCCCCTCCCCCTAGAGGACCAGCGGAAACTCTGCCGACACCACCTCTCCTGATCTGTGCATTTTTACAGGCAGACCGCTGCACAGCTGGCTGCCCGCAGTTGGTAAAGAGAGCCTCTGTAGACAACTGGGTTGAAAGAACAAGAGTCCAAGACTCAATAGCAGAGCGCACACAACACACATAGGAGACGCTCCCTGGAGTGCCAGACCCTGGGGAGTAGGGGACGCTGTACTGCGGGTCCCTACAGGAGGACCTCTTCTTCATAAGGCTGTTATTGTTAAGAACAAGAGATGTAGCTAACTTTCCTAACACAGGAAAACGGACGCAGAAAGTAAGACAAAATGAGGAGACAGAGAAACCTCTCCCAAATGAAAAATGGGACCAAAGGACGGCAAGACACTAAAGTAAAGCAGAAGTAATATGCCTACTAGAGAATTTAAAGCAACTGTCATAAAGATACTCACTGGGCTGGAGATAAAAGTGGAGGACATCAGTGAGACCCTTAACACAAAGATAAAAAAGAACCCATTGAAATTTAAAATACACTTGATGGAATAAATAGCAGGCTAGATGAAGCAGATGAACGAATTAACAACCTGGAAGACAGAGTAATGGAAAGTAACTACACTGAGCAAAGGAGAGGAAAGAAAATTATGCAAATTGAGAATGGTTTTAGGGAACTCAATGACTCCATCAAGTGTAATAACATCTGCATTATAGAGATTTCAAAAAGAAAAAAGATAAGGGGGCAGAAAATTTATTTGAAGAAATAATAACTGAAAGCTTCCCTAATCTAGGGAAGGAAACAGAGGTCCAGATCCAGAAGGCAGAGATCGTCCCAAAAATCCAACCCAGAGAGGTCCACACCAAGACACATAGTAATTAAAATGACAAAACACGGGGCACCTGGGTGGCTCAGTTGATTGAGCTTCTGACTTCAGCTGAGGTCATGATCTCATGGCTCATGGGTTCGAACCCCATGTCAGGCACTGTGCTGACAGCTCAGAGCCTTGAGCCTGCTTCGGATTCTGTGTCTCCCTCTCTCTGCCCCTCCCCTGCTTGCGCTGTCTCTCTCTCTCTCTCTCTCTCAATCAAAATAAATAAACATTAAAAAAAATTTTTTTAAACAGCAAAAAGCCACAATTAAGAAAAAAAATAGCAGCAAGAGGAAAGAAGGCAGTTACATACAAGGGAAACTCCATCCACAGATTTTTCAGCAGAAACATTGCAGGCCAGAAGGGAGTGGCATGATATATTCAAAGTGCTGAAAGGAAATAATCTGCAGCCAAGAATGCTGTATCATTCAGAATAAGAGCAATACAGAGTTTCTCAGACAAATAAGTCCTAAGGGGGTTTATGGCCACTAAACCAGGCTTAAAAGAAATATTAAAGGGGACTATTTGAGTGGAAAGGAAGACCGTAAGTATAAGAAAGTGAAAAACACAAAGGCAGTAAAAGTAAGTTTTTCTGTAAAAAGTAGTCAAGGGATTCATAAATATGATAATATGACACCATATACCTAAAATGTGGGAGTGTGGGGAGGAGTAAAGAATGAATTCAAGCTTAAATAACCATCAACTTAATATAGATTGCTGTATGCAGAAGATATTATTATATACAAACCTAATGTAACTACAAAGACCAGTGATAGATATACAAAAACTAAAGAGAAGAAAATTCCAAGCATATCAGTCAAGAAAGCCAACAAACATGAAAGAAAGCAAGAGAAGAAAGAATCAGAGAAAATCTACAGAAACAACCACAAGTAACAAAATGGCAGTTAAGTGCATATATATCAAAATTACTTTGAATATAATGGACTAAATGCTCCAAACAAAAGACATAGAGTGACAGAGTGGATAAAAACAAAACCCATCTATATGTTGCCTATAAGAGACTCATTTCAGACCAGAAGGCACCTGCAAACTAAAAGTGAGGGGATGGAGAAACATTTGTCATGCAAATGGTGCCAAAAGAAAGCCAGCACAGCAATATTTATATAGGACAAAACAGACTTGAAAACAAAGACAGTAACAAGAGACAAAGAGGGATACTGTATAATAATAAAGGGGACAGTCCAGCAGGTGTATATAACAATTGTAAACATTTTTGCCCCCAATATGGGAGCCCCAAATACATAAAACAGTTAATAACAATCGTAAAAGAAATAATCAATAGTAATACGATAGTAGTAAGGGACTTTAATACCCCACCTACATCAGTGGACAGATCATCCAAACAGAAAATTAACGAGGAAACAGTGGCTTTGAATGACACGCTGGACCAGATGGATTTAATAGACATATTCAGAACATTTCATCCTGAAACAGCAGAATATACATTCTTAATCTTTTCAAGTGCACACAGAACATTTTCCAGAATAGACCACATATTAGGTGACAAAACAAGTGTCAAAAAATTTTTAAAAATCAAAGTCATACTGTATGTTTTCTGACCACAGCTCTATGAAACTAGAAATCAACCATAAGGAAAAGTCTGGAAAGAGCACAAAAACACGGAGTTTAAATAACATGCTGTTCAACAATGGGTCAACCAAAAAATCAGAGAAGAAATAAAAAAATATTACATGGAAACAAATGAAAATGAAAATACAATGATAGAAAATCTTTGAGACGCAGCAAAAGAGACTGTAAGAGAGAAGCTTATAGCAACACAGGTCTACCTCAAAAAGCAAGAAAAATCTCAAAACAACCTAACGTTAAACCTTAAGGAGCTAGAAGAATAAAAATAGAATGAACAAAACCCAAACTAGGGGGAAAAAAAAAACAAAAACCCAGAACGGAGAAATGAAGCCAAGAGCAGTTTCTTTGAAAAAATCAACAAAATCGATAAACCTGTAGCAAGACTCAACTGGAAAAAAAAGAGGGGAGCCCAAATAAAATTACTAATGGAAGAGGAGAAATAACAACCAACACCACAGAAATATAAACATTTGTAACAGAATATTATGAAAACTTATAGGCCAGCAATTCGGACAATTTAGAAGAAATGGATAAATTCCTAGAAACATATAAACTACCAAAACTAAAGCAAGAAGAAATAGAAAATTTGAACAGACCAATCACCAGCCATGAAATTGCATCAGTAATCAAAAAACCTCCCAACAAATAAAAGCCCAGGACCAGATGGCTTCACAGGTGAATCGTACAAAACATTTACAGAAGAGTTAGTACCCATTCTTCTTAAACTATTCCAAAAATACAAGAGGAGGGAAAACTTCCAAATTCATTTTACAAAGCCAGTATCACCCTGATACCAAAACCAGGTAAAAACACCACAGCAAAAGAGAACTACAGGCCAGTGTCTTTCAAGAATATAGGTGCAAAATTCCTCAACAAAATAATAGCGAAACAAACCCAACCCAACAATACATTTAAAAAATCATGCACTACAACCAAGTGAGTTCAGTACTCGCAGAACAATCAACGTGCCATGTGTCAACAGTAAGAAAAAGGATAAGAACCATATGGTTAGTTCAGTAGATACAGTAAAAGCATGTAACAAAGGACAATATCCATTTATGATAAAAACTCTCAACAAAGTAGATTTAGGTTAGTAGTAAAGTCCTTATGAAAAATCCACAGCCAAACATCATACTCAGTGGGGAAAAACAGAGCTTTTCCCCTAAGATCAGGAACAAGATAAGGATGTCAGCTCACACCATTTTTATTCAACATAATACTGGAATTCTTAGCCACCGCAGTTAGACAACATAAAGAAATAAAAAGCATCCAGAAGAAGTAAAACTTTTACTATTTGCAGATGACATGATACTAGATATAGAAAACACTAAAGACTTCACCAAAGAACCAATAGATGAATATAAAATATGTGTACCGAAGTCTTTTGCATTCCTATACACTAATAATGAAGCAGCAAAAAGTGAAACTAAGAAGAAAATCCCATTTACAATCACACCAAAAACAATATCTAGGAATAAACTTAACCAAAGTGGCCAAAGACCTGTACTCTGAAATTTATAAACCATTGAAGAAAATTAAGGACAATGCAAAGAAATGGAAAGACATCCCATGCTCATTTGTTGGAAGAACAAATATTGTTTAAATGTCTGTACTAGCCAAAGCAATATAAAGCATTAATGTAATCCCTATCAAAATACCAAGAGCAGTTTTGACAGCACTAGAATAAACAATCCTAAAATTTGTATGGAATGACAAAAGACCTTGAATAGCCAAAGCAATTTTGAAAAAGAAAAACAAAACTGGAAGTAGTACTATTCTAAATTTCAAGTTATATTACAAAGAAGTAGTAAGTAAGACAGTATGGTACTGGCATAAAAATAGATACATAGATTAAAGGAACAGAATAGAAAACCTAGAGGGGTGCCTGGGTGGCTCAGTCAGTTAAGTGTACAACTCTTGATTTTGGCTCAGGTCATGATCTCATGGTTCAGGAGTTTGAGCCCCGTATTGGGCTTGCTGCTGTCTGCACAGAGCCCATTTCAGGTCCTCTGTTCCCATCTCTCTCTGCCCCTCCTCAACTCATGTTTGTGCTCTCTCAAAAAATATTTAAAAAAAAAAATTTTTTTTTAATCCTTGAAGAGAACAAAAACAGTAATCTGGCATTGGCCATAGCAACATTTTTCTAGATGTGTCTCCTGAGGCAAGCGAAGTAAAGGTGAAAATAAACTATTGGGACTATATTAAAATAAAAACTTTCTGGGCACCTGGGTGGCTCAGTTGGTTAAGCGTCTGACTTAGCTCAGGTCATGATCTCATGGTTCGTGAGTTCGAGCCTCACATTGGGCTCTGTGCTGACAGCTCAGGGCCTGGAGCCTGCTTCAGATTCTGTGTTCCCTTCTCTTTCTCCTCCCCGACTTGTGCTCTGTCTCTGTCAAGAAAATAAATATTAAAAAAATTTTTTAATTAGAAAATAAAAACTTTCTGCACAGCAAAGGAAACAGTAAGCAAAACTAAAAGGCAACCTACTGAATGGGAGAAGATATTTTTAGATGATATCCAGTAAAGGGTTAGTATCCAAATATATAAAGAACTGATACAACTCAATACCCAAAAAACAATCTAATTAAAAATGAGAAGAAGACATGAAAAGACATTTCTCCCAAGAAGACACCCAGATGGCCAACAGACACATGAAAAGATGCTCAACATCATTCATCATCAGGGAAATACAAATCAAAACTACAATGCGATATCACCTCACACTTGTCAGAATGGCCAAAATCAAACCCCCAAGAAACCACAGGTGTGGCAAGGGTTTGGAGAAACAGGAGCTCTGTGCACTGTTGATGGGAATGCGAGCTGGTGTAGCCGCCATGGAAACCAATACACAGGTTCCTCAAAAAATGAAAAATAGATTCCCTACTACAAGGAATTACACTACTGGGTATTTACACAAAAACTATAAAAACACTAGTTCAGAGGTGTACATGCACCCCTGTGTTTTTGGCAGCATTTTTTACAGTAGCCAAAGTATGGAAACAGCCCAAGTACCTATCAATAGATGAACAGATAAACATGTGGTGTATATACATACAACAGAAATCTTATTTAGCCATAAAAAGCATGAAATCTTGCCAGTTAGCACAACATGGATACAGGTAGAGAGTATGTACAGAACAAAATAAGTCAGAGAAAGAACCATATGATCTCACTTATGTGGAATTTAAGAAACAAATGAGCAAAGGAAAAAAGACAAGCCAAGAAACAGAGTCTTACCTATAAAGAATAAACTGATGGTTAGCAGAGGGGAGGTCAATGGGGGACAGGGGAAATAAGTGATGGGAATTGAAGAGTACCCTTATATGATGAAAAAATGGAATGAAATGAAAAAAAGAGAGAGAGAAAAAGCAATAGGCTTCCTCTACACAAGCAATAAGCCGTTGAAAGACATACTCCTAGAGAAAATCCCATTTGTCATAGCAACAAAAAAGATTAAATGCTGAGGAATAAATTTAACATAAAATGTACAAAACTTTTATGTGCTTATAAGAAACTAAAGAAGACATGAACAATGAAAGCTGTCTCCTGTTCTTGAACAGAATGAACTCAATAGTCATCCATTTTCCTTAAGTTAATTTATAGTATCATTGTAATCCCAATAAAAATATTAATAAGCTGTTTTATATAGACATATTGATACTAAAGTTCATATAGAAAAATAAATATGGTAGAAAGCACTGAAAAAGAAAAATGGTTTGAGGAGTTAGGGAAGTGTAGGAGTAGATCTTAAAAGCTCTTAACACAAAAGATAAAATTTGATCTGTATCTGAGATCATACACAAAAGTAAACTCGAGTAAATTAACATGAGACCATGCATGTACTTAACAAAAACTGGGGTGAATTCCTCTTTAACCATGATGCAGAGAAGAGCTTTCTAACTAGGACACAAAATCTAGAGGCAATAAAAATAAAGATTGATGATTTGGGCCCCTTTTAAAAAAAGTTCCATTACAAAAGATATCATAAAATCTGAAGACAGTTGACAAAGGAGAAGAAAATATTTACAACTTATACCAGAGAGGAAGAGCTAACATCCCTAATATATAAAGAATTCTTAATAATTTCAAGACAAGGGGCGCCTGGGTGGCTCAGTCAGTTGAGTGTCAGATTCTTGATCTCAGCTCAGGTCATGATTTCACAGTCATGAGATCAAGCCCTGAGTTGGTCTCTGTGCTGACAGCACGGAGCCTGCTCGGGATTGTCTCTCTCCCTCTCTGTCTGCCCCTCTTCCACTCATGCATGTGTGCTCTCTCTCATGCTGTCAAAAATAAATGATCTTAAAAAAAAGAATTTCAAGACAAAAGTACTAAAAACCCAGGTTGAAAAATGCGGGAAACACATGAAAAAGCAATTAACCAGAAGAGTTATAAAAATAGCCCTCAAAATGAAAAAGTGGTCAAACTCAGAATCAGGCATGTAAATTCGAAAATACCAGATACTGTTTCTCACATTAAGATTGACAAACATTTTAAATAACCACATATTCTTGTAGGTTATGGAGAGACAGGCCTTTCAAATGTCGCTGGTGAGAATATAAATTGTTTCAGAGCTTCATAGAGGGAACTTTGCATATTGTTTTGCTCCATCAGTCCCACTTCAAGGAATTTACCTTAATGATGGGTCTCAAACAGTACAAAAATACACATGGAAGAGATTGGAAACAACCTAAATGCCCATACGTAGGAGAATGGTTGAATAAACTAAGGAATATTCACACAAAGGAGTACCATATACCTGTTTTTCAAATGAAAAATGTTATAAACTTGTAGGAAGTACTTTTCACAACCTGCTGTTTAAGTGAAAAAGCAAAGTGCAAAAGAGACCTAAGATATGCTGCCCTTCAAGTAAGGAATAAAATAAGAGAACACACAGGTGTCCTTTCATTTATGCAAAATGTATGTAGCAAAGATAAACCAAAAACTAAAGAGATTTGCTTATTATAGAGACAGCTGGGAAAGAAGTGGAAAGAAGGAGAAATGGGAATAGAGTAGCAGAGTTGGAAGGACTGACTTCTTCAAGTATCTTTTTGCATAACTGTTACTTACAGAACCATTGAAGTGTTTCACATACCCCCAAAATATCAAAACAATTAAAGCCAGGCAATGTGTGAAGGGAATGCAGAATGGAATACAAGTCCTAACAAGTGGCTCTGTGTTTCTCGCAGCGATGTAGATTAGTAATTCTGAAATTACTTTGTGTATATAATAGAATTGAACAAATTAGTAAATTTTAGATAATGAGGACTGGGTTTCTTACTATTATAGGAAGAAGTTATAATAAGGAAAGAGGGAAGGTTAAAATACACGCCTAATTCTGGATTGGAATTGGAGGTATTTGCATGAACTCATGGTTACACACACAAATACCAAAATAGAGATATGCACATACCATATGCATATGGATTGGCGTACATACATACATTTCCTACTTCAGTTCACTGAGGGGACTTAGAAGCAGTAACACCCCAGAAATAATGAGCAGACCTAGTACCAAGATCCTAGTCTGTGAACATCATCTTCCAATAAAAATTACCAGCACTCCAAGGAGAAGCAGTTGCTTACAGGGCTGGGTCATGAAAAATGCAAAATGAGCCTGCAGTGTCTTATGATTCCAAACACCAAGGACTTAAAGGAGTTTCTGATGGCCAAATCTGGAACAATTTGAGTGAAATAATGTCACCGTTGGATTTTAATCTGTGGAATAGAATGAATGTATTATTTTTCTGTTGTGTTTTAACAAATTATCACACCCTTAGCAGCTTAAAGCAACACACATGTCGCCTTTTCCATCGCCCGGCGCCCAGTCACAGTCTAGTCAGGTCCTCTCCCCAGGTTCTCCCAAGGCTGCAAAGTGTTGGATGGTCTGTCTTCTCATCTGGAGGCTCAGCTAAGAAGAATCTGCTTCCAATCTCATTCAGATGTTGGAGAAACTAACTTCCCGTGGTTATAGAAGTAAGGCTCTCAAGTTCTGGAAGCTGCCTGTCCTTGCCATGTGGCTCAGTTCACATCATAGAAGCTTTCTTCTTCAAGGCCATTGGAGGCATCTCTCTACTCAGAGAAGCCTAAGTCCTCTTTTAAAGTCATTTCTACACAGCATCACACACCCTCCCCCCTTCTAATTATCTCAAAGCCAGCCCATTAGAGACTTTAATGATGCCTGCAAAACAACTCTAACTTTGCCACGTAATGTAATTTTAGGAGTGACGTTTCATCACTTTTGTTGTATTCTTTGGTTAGAAGCCAAGTCACAGGTTCTGGCCTCATTCAAGAGGTGGGGGTTACACAAGGATGTGAGTCACTAGAAGCTGTAGTATGTCTTCTACAATGAGTCTATACAGATAGAAATAAATAGTCTTAGAAATATATAAACAAATGGGGAAGAAGAGATAGTTCTTCCTCATAATAGATTTCCATTAATAAGTGTAGAAGAAAAGAGGGAAATAAAGAAGCATCATTACAGACACCATTGAGATAAATGTTCAGACAGGATTCTGTGATGGATGCTAAAGTCCGTGCATGCACGTCTGAGAAGACACAGGAATTGCATAGTCTCAAATAACTCCCCTAAGTCGCTCATAACTACAGAGGGCAAAATCATAACTTCATATTGTAGGAATTTGGTAGACATCCAACTTTGCCAAGTAATCAGGGTAAACAGCATCAGAAATGAAACATCAGCGTCATGAACAGCATCGAGGTCATAAAACATAAGGAAAGACCGAAGGCCTTTTATAGGCTGAAGGAAACTAGGAGAAATCACCACTAAATGCAATGTGAGATCCTAGAATGGAAGAAAAGAAAACCATGGTGAAATTTAAATAAGATCTTTAGTTAATAGAGTGGTAGGTACCATGGTCGGTGCCTCTTGATAAGTCTATTTTGGTTATTTAAGATGTGAACACTAGGGGAGGTGGGTTAAGGGATATATAGGAGCTGCCTGTAATCGTTTTGTAACTTTTCTCTAAGTGTAAAATTAATGAAAAGTTTTTAATAAAAATCACGGTATAGACTTCTGGGAGTTTTAAGTTAGCAACGGTAGAAATTCAGGTGACTTAGTTTTGTTCTGTTGCACCAAGATTTTGCACAATATTGTGTACTTGGCCACTGGAGGATAAACATATAGCTGTAAAGTGGTGGGATTTATCCGAACTCAGCATCATGTTTCCCAGTTGTAATGTTTTTTCCACTGTGCTTGTACCATTATAGACATAGACAAGGGGAAAACGGGGCTTTCTTTAGAAACTCCGTTTCAATGTTAAAGACTACTCGTAAAGTTTCTTCACTATGCACGGCAGTATTCTCTTTTAAAATAATTACCAAATTTTGTTTAAAATGTTTTATTTACGAGAACTATATGTCCTATAAGAGTCTATGGTCGTGAGGGTGTTTACAGAACTCATTTGGTTCAAAACACTCTGAATTGTCTTCTTTATATGGACCCTGGACACAAACGAATCCTATATTGTATTTCTCAAACATATTTTCTGATTCATCATCTGCTGTGACTGTGTTTCTACCTCTGCATATGAAGGATGAAGTTCTTAGTAGCTACGAAACGATTGGTGGAAAGATAGGGAGGTAGAAGCACAGGGAGAATTTAAAGCCGTTTGCTCAGATCTGTCTTTACTATGAAAGGGCTCTTGTTTATTTCTTTAAAGGATGGGTTTAATAATAAATTTTCCCATTGCCATAAAGAAAAATCTGTCTTAGAATTGCACCGGACCGGCAGTAGCGCTGCCTGAAAGTTTTTTGTGAATTCATGAGATGGGTTTCTTATAAAGCCTCTTTTATTTTTACTTGAAATATTGTACATGAGAGCAGCGCCTTGGGCGTGCATAGTGTCAGTAGTGGTGTCCTATATTAACGTAGAATTACTGTTTGTTTTGCTGTCATGAGTCCATGAATTCGGTCTGTCATACAGAAACAATCACTGTAATGTAAGCACTTACTGTCTGAGTGCAGCTGATTCCCCAGTGACATTTTAAAAAGTCAGGATTTGGCTGTAGCATGCTTTCAATTTCTAAATGGGCTGCAGATTGGGGGCCTGCGGGTATTTCATAGGAAGCACATGACCCTGAGTGGACACAGCAACTTCTGTGTATCTGCGGCGGAGTTGATGACCAGTATTTACCCTTGAAATTGTTTTCATCCAGAATGTTGTCTTTTTACTCTACGTTTAATTATTTGGTGCTAACACCAATTTACTAATGTCTAGGAGTAAAATGAATGGCGGCATAGATGTTGTACTGTGTGTCTAGATCTTTATGCACTAGGCGTGGCTGTAACTTAAGAGCTTACTCCTGGTGGTTTCACACTGCAATGTTTCTCAGCATCCGTAAATTCAGGTCTTGGTTTGCACTTCATCTGAGAATGAGAATGGCATTTGAACCCAGGAGCGATCGGATATACATTCATGGGTTTTACCTTCTTTTCTAAAAAGTGAGAAGCCTAAACGCACGAAAACAATGTCAGGTTTTGTTTTGTTTTTATATAGTTCTATTTTAACAACTATGTGTATGTGTTATCTAAAGGGAAAATCATCTTCCTGCCTCTCTGGCTGTCACAGACACAGCCATTATTAGAATTAGTAATGAGTGACAGTCCTGAGAGACTCTGGGGACCGTGCTCTTTCTGGTCTGTAGCCAGGCCGCCTGGCCTAACAGGGATGCCATTGGTTAGAAATATGAGAGGGCGGATGTTCGGCGTCAGCACCAGGCTCTGCAGCATGACCTTCACCGGGTGAATTGGTGGTAATCTTCAGTGCGTTAATTTCCTTCTCTACTCCGTTGTGATTCTTGTAGCAATACACAAAACTGTAGAAAAGTAGGTCCCATGATGTCAAAGCAGTTAGCTTGACCTAGCATAGTCATAGACTGTAGTACCTGAGGGCTATGCAGGGAG
The DNA here is from genome assembly GCF_003009895.1 of Hyaena hyaena. Taxonomy (NCBI): domain Eukaryota; kingdom Metazoa; phylum Chordata; class Mammalia; order Carnivora; family Hyaenidae; genus Hyaena; species Hyaena hyaena. The sequence goes on along the minus strand of NW_024080714.1, from coordinate 304,850 downwards.
ATCTGTGTGTGCCTGCATGTGTGTGTGCATGTACGGTGTAGGTATGCATATATGTGTATTTCAGTCTTTCAGTTTATTTTAGCAGAGGGAAAAGTGAGAAGATAAAATAGCAGGGTCTTCATGCCATGAGAGCCAGCACCTTGAGGACTGTGTCAAATTCAACCGCCTTTATTCATTAACACTTTTAGTTGAAGTATTTCTAAACCTCTGAACCAGAAAGTGAGTTGAGATCTCAAGTACCTCTGATGATTCTTAAATTTCAAAGTCCTGTCTCCTGCCTTCACATGATTCATTATCTCCCTTTAATTAATAAAAATAGTAAGTATCTTTTCCTTTAATTCATATTGTCAGATTAAGGACCATTAAATAACAAAGATTTATTAATATGTGTTATGGTAATGTGGGGATTAAAGGAGTAAAAGACATGATTCCTGTCTCAGGGAGCTTACATTATAGTTTGAAAAGAGAAACGGAGCACACATTAAATAAATGGAAATCAAATAGATGTTAAATAGATGCTGTCACTTTATTAGCAAGCAATAAAGAGCAAAAGAGGTGCAGAATAGTATTTCCTTCTTTAGTGCTAACATATACTACATTTTATAGTACTATGTTTTATGTTTTTGAATGGACGTCTCCTGTGTTTATGTTAAATCTCTGATTCATTATAAAGAAGTTTAAGAAATTGGGTGATATTTCTACTTTAAATAAATATTACCAACAAAAAGTTGTTGGCCACTATGCATGCCTCGCTGCTTACCAACGGGTTTAAACTCGAGAGGATGAGTTGAGCTCTTAGTCTTAGATTTCGTTACATGCCTTAAATAAGTATATGTCAGATTTTGACTGCTGATTTATTTGTGAGCTTGGGAACTCATTCTGTAAGAAATTAAACTTCTCAGGCGATCGTTTAGTAAATAGGATTATCCGTGTTTCTTCTCTGTTTTACCAGAAAGGGGAAGAATCGCACACTTTTTGAGCCATGTCTTTTTCTCTGTGGGGCCACACCTTTTGTGATCATTAAGATGAAATAAATGTACCTGTGTCTTGGTTTTTCCGCAATTGCAGCATTAATGTAGGGGGCTCCCCATCCCCACTTCCCTTCCTGTGTTTTGCAGGCAGTCAGATGCCTCCTCAGCCACCCGGGAGCCAGTCAGAATCCAGTTCCCATCCTGCCTTGAGCCAGTCACCAATGCCACAGGAAAGAGGTTAGTCTTCAGCTCATGTCTTACATATCTTTGTGCTTTGAGTATATAAAGCTTATATGAAATTTGGTCATCTGTGCATTTCCTTATGAATAATTTTCAAAGGATATTATGTTTCCTCCTCTGATGAACGAAATAACACATGTAACAACACATGTAACACCACCTACGGAAAAGAAGGGTGGTTTCTTGCAGACTGGTGAAGTTTTACCAAGCACAGTTCAAGACCCAAAGGCTATATATGTCCACACAGCATCGTGAAGCATAAATTATACGTGACTGTAGCCTGACAGTTGACCTAGCTGTGTAAAGGGGACTGTCGATGATGCAATTTGGATATTGGTCCTGATGAAGTATAATGTTAGAATGTGTGTATGCTTAGCTGTTTTGATCACTATTTGTCCCATGATACTTAAACAGTAACAATTTATACACATGGTAAGACCTTATATTATAAAATTGTAGGATCTTGGTACTAGAGCCAACCTGAGACATTGCAGAGTCCGTTCACCTCACTTTACAAATGAAGAAACTGAGGACCAGAGAGGTTCCATAGGAATTCCTCGTTCTCAGAGGCTCACTAGTGCCGGAACCAGAAGAAAGACCACGGGCTTTCTCCAAAGCCCTGAACTTGCGGGGTGTCCCACATCTGCAGACTCTTTGACCTTTAGCTCACTTAGGCATGTTGACCTCATGTACTGTTGACTTGGTTGAGGCCTTTGGTCTTGGTGTATCTTTGTCTTCTTTCCCTCCTTCTGTAGCAAAGCTACTTTTGTTGGTGGTGATCTTAATCCAGATTAGTGTAGACCAGGCTTTACAAGCCTATTGCACCATCTGGTGCTGTGCCAAGTCCCTTCCCACTACCTGTGAGTCCAGGCTCGCCCATCTTGCCCACGGAGCCTGCACTTTCGTTCTCTCCCCTCCTCCCTCACGCTTATCCGGAAGACAGAAGTTGCTAGCTCGGTAGCTGCTATTTCAAGGTTCCTGACCCCGCATGTTTATAATTATTTCTATATAAGTTGTACAGATGATGATTTGCTTCTAATTGGAATTATACGGTTTTAGTTACTTTACATGTTTAATAACTCAGCACCCCGTTATTTAGAAAGTACGTCCATGGAAAGATGGATTAGCCCTAGCTGCACATCATTTGCGTTGAAATGAATATTTAGTATGAATAAAATGAAATTTTTATTTTCTAATATCGCAACATATTTAACTTTTTTATTATAACTTAATGTATAACTAATACTTTAATTCCCTTATTAAGATACTACAGTATGCCTTAATAATGGAATAGTTAATGGTTTTCAAACTTTAGGGTGTCTGAAAATTACCTGGAGAACTGCTTAAAACAGATAACTAGGCCACACCCCCAGATGTCTGAGCCAGTAGGCTTGCGGCAGGCCACTGCAGAGCCTTTGGGACAAATGCCCAGCGATTGCCGATGCTGCCGATCTGAGGACTGTACTTTGAGAACCACTGCCTTCTAATGACACTATAATACGTTTTAATAATTATGTGGTGTGTGCATTTGTCCCTCTAAACTCTCCACTGTAACCAGCCTGTACCTCACATCCTTTTTCTGTGATAACCCCTCGTGTCCCTGGCCATCTGGAGGACAGTTTGAAGTTCATGGACAGCATCCTAGCACATGCGACGGGGACTTCTCTCCAAACTCCTTTACTTGGCCTTGGGTTGCATCTGAGTTGCGTTACCGGGGCAGGGAAATGGAGGGAAAAAAGAGATGAGAGAAATTCTCCTGCACTGAAAACCTGCTCAGGCCAGACCCAGAGCTCAGAGGAAGATATTTGCTATTTCATTTAATCCTCACACAACCCTGTAACATCATTCCCCCTGGGAGATTTCTGCTGCTTCAGCAAGCAGGGGAGGGCAGTCGGGAAGCCCTACGGTCCCAGCCTTTGTTGCTAAGAACTAAAAGAGAAACCTTCCTAGATCTTCCTCCAACATGTCCCCCATCGTCTTCCAACTGATAAGTGTTTAAAACATTTGAAAAATGTAGAAAACCAAATGTGAACAACGATAGAATTAGGAAATGCAGCTAAATTAAACTTTTAACTTAAATACATTGGCAAGCAAAATCTAGAGTTTTCTTCTGGTGTCACTATATAAAAACCACTATTTTAGATATATTTGTTATTTTTTTCCCCTCTCATTATCTTCATTACATGCAGTGCGGTTTTGGTAACTGATAATGGATACAGAACAATCTGGGTTGTTATAATGACCATTTCCTTCAAATAGCAAGAATAAATTTTATAGTTGGCACATTTTTATGAACATGTTCCCCAGACTTTCTCTGAAAGACGTTATGTGTGTCCCTGATGTGCCTTCTCTTGGTTGGACAGCCCCCTAACCAGGAAAACCTTCTATTTCCAAACGGCTGATAAATGGTGTTTTGCCGTGCATGAGTTCAGTTTCCTCCAAAATCGGATAGCAAGGATTGATTTTTTAAGACTGTTATTTGTTAAAATCTAGGGGGAAATGTTAGCTCTTAATGGCATTTGATCAGGTGTTTTAATGGTAAATGCCAGTCACTATAATGCTTTGATATAATAATAACATTTTTCTTGTCTGTTTTATCACCTTTGGGTATGTGTCAACAGTACATACAGTGCACAGCAGATCTGAGGAGACACTCGCTAGAAAAGTCCTCAGTGTTGACTCCCATGTATTGAGAAGTAATTTAACTTCATTTATACATTAACAATTGATAGATCCTCCCCTGCTCCCCACCTAGGGAAGCGATGAAAGAAGCAGAGAGGAAAAAGGTATTTTGGTGAGTTGGCCTCCTATTAAAATGTATCCTCTCTGAGACCCCATGGACCATGGTAGACAAGAACATAGCTTCTGCACTGCTGAGTACTAAAACAGCCAAGTTGAGCAATTCCTTTTACACTTACTTTGTTTTAATAAGTTAAGATAAGAGAGTAAGATTCCAGATGCACACAGCTTCTTTAATTTACCCACAGGAGACAGATTTTCTTTAATGGCAAAGAATCTAGAAACACACTTGCCTAGAGACAGTTGCACAAAGCCAGAGCGGCCGCCTGCTTCTGTTCGGAGGCGGTTTTCTGGTTATTCCCAGTGTCCTCGCGAAGGACAGCAGTACTGACACCCTGGAGCCCGGCCGCCTCTGGACTCAGGGAGTTGAGCCCTCACCCTGTCATCCTTTCTTCCTACTCGGTCCTTGGATTCCTTTCAGGAAGAACATTTATCAGTTTACTGTGTACTCGGTTGAGGGGAATTTTGCAAACCTGAGGCTGACCTGGGATCCTAACCACACTGGCGTTGGCAGTACCAGGTCCACTTCGCAAAGTTGGGTGCAGAGTCGGCACGCTGCCCGGGGGCCCAGCTCAGTGTTCCCGAGTCCCTGCAGTGCCCTCCCCCATCTCCAGTTCCCTGCCCTCTGACCTGGGGCTTCGCTTTTTTTTTTTTTTTTAAGAAATTTTTTTAAATTTTTTTTTTTACAAGTAGTTTATTGTCAAGTTAGTTTTCCACATATCACCCAGTGCTCATCCCCACAAGTGTCCTCCTCCATGCCCATCCCCCCTTCCCCCCACATCCATCAGTCCTCAGTTCTCAGCATTCAAGAGTCTCTCATGGTTTGCCTCCCTCCCTCTCCCCCACCATTTCCCCCCTTCTTCTCCCCCTTGGTCCTCCGTCAAGTTCCTCCTAATCCTCCTATACGTGCAAACATATGGTATTTGTCCTTCTCTGCCTGACTTATTTCGCTCAGCATAACACCCTCAAGGTCCATCCACGTTGCTACACATGGCCAGATTTCATTTTTTCTCATTGCCATGTAGTATTCCATGGTATAGATAAACCACATCTTCTTGATCCATTCGTCTGTTGATGGACACTTAGGCTCTTTCCATGTTTTGGCTATTGTTGGGAGCGCTGCTTTGAACACTGGGGTCCATGTGCCCCTATGCATCAGCACTCCTATGTCCCTTGGGTAAATTCCTAGCAGCGCTATTGCTGGGTCATAGGGGAGCTCTAGTGTTCATTTTTTGAGGAACCTCCACACTGTTTTTCAGAGGGGCTGCAGCAGTTTACATTCCCACCAACAGTGTAGGAGGGTGCCCGTTTCTCCACATCCTCGCCAGCATCTAGAGTCCTAAAAATATGGAAAGCTTCACGAATTTGCGTGTCATGCTTGCGCAGGGGCCGTGCTAATCTTCTCTGTATCGTTCCAATTTTAGTATATGTGCTGCTGAAGCGAGCACCTGGGGCTTCTCTTTCAAGTCTGTCTAAGGACAGCAGTCACAAGTCCATTTCCCCACCTTGTAGGCAAACATGACTGAGTTTCTACAGTTTCCTATTTGCCGTCTCTGAAAGGGGTGTATGCAGGAAAACATGGACATGGCCATTGCCACATACAAAAAGAAGGGACACATTTTAGGTATTTGCTGGCCTCTTTACTCTCCTGTGTTGCTGTCTCCTGCACGTTCTCAGCTCTCTCTGGTAAAGCACTTGACTTAGCACTCTCCCGTTTGCACTTTATGTGGCGCTAGAACTTTCTACTGACCAAATAAAATTCGTTCGAATTATTTGGTCTTAACTTCTTCATTGTTGATAGAAGTTTAAAAGAAGAAAGGTCGGAATTTCACGTTAGTATTCCATAACACGTTTGCCGCTGGTTTCTATCTTAAATCAAATCTTCTCTCTGTAGTTCTCCTTTAGTAACATACAGAATTGGTATTAAAGCACGTCACTGAAAAAAAAAATCAAGCAGTATAAATTATAGCACCCAAGGCATTGAAAGAAGAGTTCAGATAACCCTAAAATACTAAAATAAATGTTACAAGCAAATGTGGCTAATGAGTTTAGATTCGTTTTATCCTCATGGTATAATCTTTAATTTGTGTATCTTAAAATTTGAGAAAAGCAGTAGGAAATGGCTCCTTCATATGTTGCCCTGTTTTCCAAGAGGGCTTGGAGAGAATATCTACTCAGTCATCTGAGTAGATAAATAAGTATAATTATTATTAACATTAAAATGATTGCATTTTTAACCCCCGTAAAATGTTAAGCTTAATGAAACTAGCAAATGCCCTTCTAGTTATTGGATTAGCAATTAGGTGAAAACGTTTCAAGAAGGCTTATTTATTTGGACAGATGTAGAGAGGTCAGAATTAATTTTTTGAAAACCTTTTAATTGAATTCCCTTTTAATTTTCACAGTGGTGTCTAGTTAAATATTCATGTTAATGCTGGTGGTTTTCTGAAGGTCTGCACTAGATCTGGGTTCTCCGAATCAACGTACGTTATTTAACCCTTTTCATCTGGTGCGCCAGCAGGGACTTCCTCAGCGTAATCCCATAGTATTTGAATAATTAGAAAGTAGTAATGAGGATTTAATTAGTCCTTGAGATATGCTGAAAGCAGAACCACTAGAAACTTTCCCTTCTGGACGTGGATTACAAGCAGAGCCGATGCTTCCGCAGGACTGTGATGTGGCAGCAAATGTATTCTGTCGCTGGAGGCAGTTCTTTGGCACCGTCCTGTGACCGTCAGATCTGCACGGAAGGGGTCCTGGGTGAAATCTTCCAGAATTATTGAATAGCACCCGCCCCTCCTCCCCCCCGCCCACACCCCACCTTCTTTCTTGTCCACTCCCCGGTAACCTTTTCTCTCTCTCTCTCTCTCTCTCTCTCTCTTTACTGTTCATGCAGAGTTGCTGTCAGAGCGTACGGGCTGACCGCACATGATGGAAAGCTGGCCCTTACTCTGAGCAGCCACAACAGATGAGACGAGCTAGGGAAGGTGTGGGTTTACCCCGCAGCTGCAGGACTTGGAGAAAATAGCAAAACTTTGCATTTTGTACATCTCAAGTATTTAATCCAGCCAGACTCCTTTCTTGGCCCCACTGTGTTTCAGAAAGCATCACAAAATTCCCATCTTTGGAATCTGATGTTCACAGTGATATTTATCATTAGTTCCATTTTTATAAATATAAATAGCGCCATTATCTAGAGAAAGTGTGTAGCAGACGGGCGAGATTGGACAGTTAGATGTTCTTGTGCGCTTACCCTGAAAAGGTGAGTCAGAATTTGTGTGCTTCCAAAGTATGAAGTTTCAAACTTAAGCTATTTTATGTAGAATGAACAGAATATGTCTTCATTAGTCTCTTATTTTTCTCTTGTTATTAATCCCAAATGTTAATTACCTTGGTATAATTTTATTCTGACTCTTTAGTGGTGTATTTTAGCTGCTTTTTAAAGTCCTAATAGAATTCCTCGTCGAATTTCTAGGCACATTCTATTTGCTTAGGGCAAATCTCTTACTTTTTAATGCCGAGGGCAAAAAAAAGAGATCTCTTAAAATAGATCGAGTGTCTTACTATAAATTAAACTGAGCTCTTGAGGGCCAGAACTGAATCTTGTTCACACTCTGATTCCCTGTGTCTATGACAGAGCCTCATGTATAATAGATGTTCCACAAAGATTGAGCCGGACCACAGAAAATAATTCAGTCTTCACACCAATTCAGAAGTTTCAAGTTGTTTCAGAGCACAGACCAACCAAAGAACAAAACACGTCTTGTTCTTAAATTAAGAAAGCTTACCATATTAATCAGTCTTCTCTCAGTTTTACCTTTAAAGGTCATTTGCTGTGGCGTAGGGTATTTATCTCTCTTACAACATGGTGGCCATTTTGATCTTGCACCAGATTAAAGCTACCACTTCTGCTGCCCCCATCGTTCCTGGATGTATTTCTGTAACTGTACAGACATGACTTCAGGCCGAGCTGAAGTCCTCACACCTGGAGTCTGGCGTTAAAGGAGTTGTCCAGGGGCACCTGACCTGGGTGGCTCATTTGGTTGAACGTCCATCTTGTGCTCCGGTATGATGCTGTGCTTTGTGAGCTCAGCCCTCGCGTTGGGCTCTGTGCCTGTGAGCACCGTGTGGCCTCGTTCGGCCTCCTCACTCCAGTGCTTACGTGGTATGTGCTTTTCCTCGTTTTAATCTTCAGGGAGTTTGGAACCAAGAAACCTGAGTTCAGGTGCGCGGTTTACCCCTAACTACTTTTGTGACCTTGGACAATTAATTAAATCTCTGCTTCCTCATATGTGAAGTGAGGATCAGAGTGTCCTGTGGATTTGTTGCATGGATCAAATGCAGCCTCATATCTGAAGGTTATAAATTGCAAAGCGCTGTGCAAATACTAATAATAAGCATAAGCATCAGGCACAAATGACTCAGGGGACACCTGGGTTGAAGTTGAAAGCCTTAAAACGCAGTTCCTCCGCTCCTCCAGCATATAGTAACACACATAAAACTGCCTCTGCTCTCAGCACTGAAGCGGACGTGTGCAGCTAATGCCAGAAAGATTTGTGTAAGGAAAGGCCAGATCTTTTGCCCCCATCTACCATCTGGGTAATCAGTCTGATGCTTCCCCGGACTCTCATTTGCCCAGTGATAGATGATGTCAGTAGCCGAGTCGGGGGGCGGATGGGGAGAACTTAGATGCTCGCGTCTGTGCCTCTGAATGTGGGGCGCCGCGGTGCAGGGAGGGAGGAGAGAGTGATCCTGCCAGTTAACCTGGGAGCACAGCTGGGAGAGCCCTGGGTGGCCTGGGGTCCAGCCTCGAACGGGCCATTAGTTTCTGTCTTCCTCCAAGCACTTCACGTCGTGCAGGGGAGCGGGCCGGCAAATAAACACTGGAGATATTAAAATGTAACAAGAATATTCTTTAAAATCTATTTTTCTCCCCAAATGGGAACCTGACACCTATTTGCGATGAGAAATCGCTCTGTCTGTCGTTATAGTCGGGAGACTCTCCGCCGAGGTGGTGCAGCGTGTGACCATTATTTCACACACGTGGGGAAACATCTTTTATTGAACTGGCTTGAAGAAACAAGGCAGTCCTGTGAATTCTTAACAGATGCCAACATGAAAACAAATTGTCCGTGTGCCAGAGGAAAAACGTGCCCCACTTTTTGGTGGCTCATGGAACCTTGGGTGTTTCGCTGGTGTCCTGGCAGTGCTAGAGTCCTCCAGCACCTCCGAGGAAGAAGTCGTGTGTTCATGTCATGGGTCCCGTGCCCCCTCGCTGCCCTGCATTAGCCGCCACTCTCACTCTGCCTCCGCTCTTTCCTCTTTCATGGCTGGGATGAGCCACGGCGTGAGCTTTGTGTCTGCCTCTGTTTTCCAACAGGATTTAAAGCCTGCAACACTCAATGTTGCAGAATTTGTTGGGCTGCATGAAGAGGAAACGGACATACCATTGGAGGCTGAGATCCATGTTAAAATGCTTCCCAATTTAATATCCTGAAGGTTTCCATTTTTGCTTGACTGTTTCTTTGACTTTGTTTCTAAATCGGCTTTGTGCACCCTTCACCTTGGGCACGCGTTTTCATCAGATAGTACTTGAGCTCATCAGTGACTGGTTCGGAGTTGCGACGACCCACCATGGCCTGTTTGGATTCCCGGAGCTCTCTGCTCCATTTTCCTCTGTGTCATCTCCCCTAAACATGCCTAATGGCCAGTTAACTTTTTTAATTAAGTATCATTCCATCCTACTTTTGCAAATTTTTGAAGTCCTTCTACAGGTAAGCTTTATCTCCGTCTTGCCCCATGAAAAGTTTTTCCTCACTCCTACATAAAAATACTCTTGTGTTCATTTCATGTCCAGAAGGAAAATGTGACTGCTTATAATGGTTGCGTAAATCAGTTTCTTTTTCTTTTTTCTTTTGGAAACACTAAGGTTTAGATAGTAATGCTGGATCTTTCCTATAAAACAATTTCTTTTTTGCAAATTAGACAATTCTATAACATGCTGTTTGTAAAACCAGGAAAAATGTCCACTTACTAAACCACAAATGGTACAATGCTGAAGAAAAAACTTGAAAGGTCCTGAAACCTCACTTAACCTAATAATAATATAAAGCAACATTTTAGAAATGCTAATTCTCTGTTAGACCAGTTTCCTAAGGTAGCAACGAGTGGATTGTTTTGTAATGGAGAAAGGGAAAATGTCCCTGGCTTACTGTCTCAGATTGGCCTCTAGAATAGAGACCAGGAGCATTTTCCCTACACTTACCATTACTTACACCGCCACATAATAAGAATACATGGTTTGTCTTGGAATTTTCCATTGATACTAATATAAATATAGAAGAATGACTCCAAAGAAAATAGTTCTTGCCATGCAGACTAAGTGACTAAGGTAAGAGTCTGGCAACCACCTCCATTCCCATCTTTAGCTGTTGAATACGCAGAATATGGCATTCAAAAAATTACTAGATTATAGTTAGATATCTAAATTAGCACAGTGTGCCCTTGGAATAAACGTTCCATCTTACTGGGTGGCAGAAACAAGCCTGGCTAAGATCAGGCTTTTCTCACACGAGCTTCAGGGCTCCTTGACCGGCCCCCACCGGAAAAGCAAGTAGTACTCCCTCTGGCCCAAGGTCTCAAGTGTTCTTCCTTGTAAGTAGAATGAGAATTGTTATCTTCTTTTCCCTCCCCCCATACACACACACACACACACACACACACACACACGCAACCCCTAATGGTTTTGCACAGATGTTTATCAAGTTAGTCATTGGTCATAAGTGCTTATAATCCAGTGATGAACAAGTCAAGATCCTGGCTCTTGAGAATCAATTCAGGCACTTGACAAGAATCTTGATATTTCAGTCCATTTCTCTGCATCTCTTTCTCTGTATCTCCCCACCCATCTATCCCTCCCTTCCTCCCTCCTTCTCCCACTCTTCTTCTCTCCTTCCCTCCTCTCTCTCTCTTTCTCTCTCTCTCTCTCTCTCTCTCTCTCTCTCTCTCTCTCTCTCGTTTAAAAGGCATGCTCTGGGGAGTCTGCCGGATCAGGAAGGATGTACGCTGAGTCTTGTGCCACTCACAGCTCATCAGTACCGTAGCTGTTGGTTGAGTGGCCCGAGACTGACAAGCTTAGCTTTTCTGAGCCAAGTAACATGACTGGCCAATTATTTCTGGAACTAGCTCTCTGGAAAAGGGCAAAGCTTTCTAGATAGTCAACTGGGTGAGGAAAGCGACCCACCAGCTATTGCTGGCTCTGTCAGAAGAGGTGTAGAGCAGGCAGGCCCGCACAGCAACAGAGAGCCGCGTGCTACCTGGGGAAGGGCGTCAGGCTGCACGCCAGGAGGCTCGCAGGGTTTGGCATTTGTCACCTTGGTGAATTAACCATGGTCCAGGGACTTGCAGCACTTCTTGGCTCCACCGGAATGAATGGTTTGTAGGGGAGCCTGGCAAAGGGAAGCTAGTGTGGAAACTTGGAGCCATTCAGACAGGAAATAAATGGTGGGTTGTATTAAAAATAATATGAATAATAATAGCTATCACTTATTGAGCCTTGGTGCCGTGTGAAGGCGCTAGCTGCCCATAACATTTTCTCATTTAACCTTAGGATGTAGGCTCCCTTGTCATCCACGTGTTTCAGAAAAGGAAACTGAGGCTTAACTGCTGACTAACTGACCTAAAGTCACCTTAACCGTATGTGGCAAAACCACAAGTGACAGTGGAGATGGGCAGAGTGAATGTATTTGACAGATAATTATGTGAAAGAAAACCAGGCTTTCTGCCTGTTGGGCTTTCGTCAGTGACTCCTTTCTCAGGGCGCTGACTTCCTTTCCCTGGAAACGGTTCTTCAAATATACTGTGCATTAAGGAGCCAGACCGTGACATTTATTAAGCTCTTTTTTGTAAAGTACAAGTAAACGGGCCTCTGGATGAAGATGTTTTCTTACTTGTTATAAACATGTATTTGGTTCTGAATCTGTGCCAGGCAACTTGCATGATCCTGTGGACACAGATGCGAAGAGAACGTGCTTCAAAGCCGCAGTACTTAGTCTGGGGGAGAAACAGGTGCTCCAGACGGTAGTGAGGGCAGTGTGGTAACCGCTCTGCCTCAGCTGACACGCATGGTGCTTTCTGGAAGGCCGAGGAATGCAGTCAAAGACCACAGGAGGCGGGGCCAGGAAGGACTGGAGTCTGTTACGTGGAGGTGGATGGCCTTGTAGGCACGCTGTGAAAACGGCATACTCAGTAGAGGGCACAGTCGAGTGTTTTGTTTTCAAACAGTGATTCCCATTTAGTGAGGGTTTTTTTTTTTTTTTTTTTTTTTTAACTCAAATACATTTTTTAGGGGCGCCTGGGTGGCTCAGTCAGTGAAGTGGCTGACTTCGGCTCAGGTCATGATCTCGTGGTCCATGGGTTCGAGCCCCGCGTCGGGCCCTGGAGCCTGCTTCTGATTCTGTGTCTCCCTCTCTCTCTGAGCCTCCCCAGCTCATGCTCTGTCTCTCTGTCTCAAAAATAAATAAACATTAAAAATAAATTTTAAAAAAATACATTTTTTAAATATCAGAGTGCATTTCACACAATACGGGTAGACATTGCTTCATGAAACAGTATGTGTGTGAACCTGCTTGTGAATATATAGACACATGTTCACATACACACATTGGATCGTGATATAAAATACAGTTCTTAACTGTGGGTTATGGTTAAGAATGTCTTAATTCACAAATTAAACTTTGTGAGCCTCAGTGTCTCCATAGTTGTTTTGAAGTTTAAATGAGCTGAAGAAGAACAAAGCTATTAGCACATAATATATGTTCATTAAATGTCCGCGGTTACTGACAGTCAATGGCACACTGTCTGGAACATGAGAGGTAGTCAGTAAATACTTGTTAAGTGAATGAAGGTGCCAGGACTTGGCAAGCCTCAAGCAACCTGATGCCTACAGGGAAGAAACATTGTCTGAATGGTCAAAACCGAGTGGGGACACCATGAGGACCGTGTGGACATGGTGAGGCTGGAGAAGTAGGTCAGGCCAAATTTGGAAAGACCCGTGTGCTGACCTAATACGTTTGGACTCCATTCTGTGAAGCAATCAAGAGTCCGGGACTAGGTCTTGAACAAACACGATTGACAAGATCCCGGAAGAGGTGAGGAAGGGCAGGAGTCAGAGCGTAAGAGAAGGCGCTAAGAGCGCTTACCCTTGCGTGAGACAGATCTCTCCTCTGAAAGGAAGGGGACGTGGAGGGACACAGCAGGGACATGGGTGCTCATGGCCGGGGGGGCTGGACGATGTGGGAGGTGGTGCTGCCCTTTCCTGTGCTGGTCGCTTGCTGGCAGTTACGGGGTGGCCAAGGGAGGACTTGAGACGGGGGGTAAAATGTTTAACCAGGGAACAGGCGAAGGGCCCCAGGGCCTGGAGGACTGCGCTGAGCGCAGCTGCCGCAGCCCCTAGGAGCGCCGGCCGCACCTGTTTCCGGGCGGGCCTCAGACTCTTCAGCGCGCTCTCCCGGGCCCCGGGCCCCATTGGGCCCTCGTCTTCCACCCTCGCAGCGCCCGGACTCCTCTTTTCCTCGGTTCTTCGCGTGCCCAGCCCTGCGTTGCGTGACGCCGCTAGCCTGCGAGCGTCCCCGGGGCAGCCTCCGGCCCCGCCGTGCTCCTACCCCAGGGCCTTGCACGTGGCTGGCCACCTGGCTCGGGGGCTTTGCACGCTCGCTTCATGCTCCTTCCCCGCTGTTAGGCTTTATTCGCTCCTCAACCACATTTAAAGGTCTTCCGGGACAGGGTGCCGTCTCGTGCTTTTCGGTGCCCTCTCACCGTCACCACCTTCCCTTCCGCAAGCGCCCGAGTAGGGCTGCGGCTCGCGGGGAGGCTGTGTAGCGCTGCTGTGGATGAGGGGCCGGGGTGGTCGCCGCTGAAGGAGGGGCTCGCGGCATCCCCGGAAAGGCAGTAGTCATGCCTCTGTAGAGCGTTTGCATAGGGTTTCTTTATTTGAGCCTCAAAATGATCTTGTAAGCCAGGGCAGGAAGTGCTGCTATGTACATGAGAGCCCGTGGTCCACACGGTGGGTCGGAGAGGCAGCCCCTAACCCACATGTTGTGATTCCAAACAGATGGGTGTGTGTGTGTGTGTGTGTCCTATTACAGTGCATTTCTCTGAGAGCATAGCTTTTCTTTTTTTTTTTTTTTTTTCCTCTAAAGGGCACCTCTGAGTTTTCATATGAGAAATATGGGTCTTTTCATTTGGAATGTGGCAGTACCAGTGTGTGAGACTGGGTACACATGTAATGAAGGACTCAGAAAGACTAAATTCATTGGTATAAACCTGTGGATATATTGTATAGATACAATGCACAAGTTATATTTTCATCTGTAGTTTCTGTGATTTTTCAGTAAGTACTTTATATAATGTAAATAATCTCATCCAGTACTTTTTTCCAAAGTTTGTGTTTCCCACGTTAGATACTTACTTGGGACGTATGATTCCATAGTACATCTAATAATAAAATACACTTTGCTAATATATAGGAGATGCATTTTATCCTTTCTAAATTTCCCTTACTAGAAAGTTTGGTTTTCTAAATTCAGATGGCTTCTAACTAGAAAAACTTCACACCTTTTTTAAAAAGCAGCTTTATTCTCTCAGCTGTCAGTTTTTTCTATTCACAAACCACGTTGCAAGCTGCCGTTTTATAATAACTTTCTAAAAGAAGCAAAAATACAATCAAATATGTCACCATAAATAGGTAGACAATCCTTGGTTGGAATTTGAGTTTCTGGAAACATTTTAACATTTTTTTTCACCCAAAATAAAGGTTAAAATCAAAACAAAGCAAGAAACCTCCCCAATAAATGTACATGGAAATTACAAACTTGATTCAACTTTTCCTAGAGGGGGAAGAGTGCTTTCAGCCAGAATTGAGAACCAGAGCTAGAAGTGTCCCTTTTAAGTGCTTCCTCATCCTCCGCAGTTAAGAGGCAAGGAAACTGAGGCCAGAAAGGTTATGTAAGTTGCCGTATTCTGCACAGCAGACCTGGAAGGGCCAGGACCACCACTCCGGCTCGGGGTCCTTACTGCCCTTCTTGATCCCCTGCTGTGAATGGGTAACAATAGCAGCAGCTAGTGACCGTTGACAGCCCACTATCCCGTGCACCTGCTGTAAGGCTTCCATGTGTATTATGTCATTTAATCCCCACACCATTTCTATGAAGGGGACACACTTGGCCCTAATTTGCAGTTGAGGAAACCAATAATAGACACGCAGAGTTTCTATCTTTAGGATGAAATGAAGACATTCTTCGTTTCCAGCCAACTTTTGTCTTCAAAGTTTGCAGCAGTTCGTTTAGATTACGGTGATACTCAATAGCCTTTTGAAAATACAGTTCTGTGCACAGCGAAAGCCTTTCCCGGCAGGATTGCTACCAGCATTTAATTGTGATTCTCTGTTAACGGGTCACTTTGCCTCCTCCTCACCGGCCTCCGGGCTTCTGTTCTAGCCTCCCCGCCGTGCAGCCCTTTCCTCAGGCTGCAGGTTCTAGCACAATTCGCTTTTAGAAGCACCAGGTCCGGTCGTATCGCTTTCCTGCCGAGACAGCCTGTGGTCTGTGCTGCTACGAGTGTCCACGGAGCCCCCTCCCCTGGACGGCGGGCGCACGAGCGTCCGTGAGCCATACAACCGTCTCCTAAGGGGAGCTGTATCCGCAAGATGAAATACTCCACAGTCAGGACAGAGTGACTAACAGAAAGGTGGGCGAATGATAGAAATAGTTCTAGAAAAGGAACTAAAAGCAGCTATTAAACAAAATGTTCGCCTTTACTCATGGTAAGAGAAATACCACCTCTGAAAGCATACGTTAAAAACCATTTGCACTTGGCGAGGGGAGCTCAGCGGTAAGAGATAGGGATACGGAGGTCCCCCCCGACCTCTCATCTGTGGCTTCGCTGTGCCCAGGTCTCAGTTGCCCGCAGTCAGCCACACGCCAGAAGCAGATGGTCCTCCTTCTGATGGTCAGAAGGTCAGTGGTAGCCTAACCCACGTCACGACACCTGTGTCCTTCACCTCCTTCATCTCATCGTGTAGGTATTGTGTCATCTCACATTACCCCAAGAAGGAGCAGCGTGGGTGCCATACGGTATTTTGAGAGAGAGGCCACATTCTCATAGGTTTTATTACCGTATGTTGTTAAAATTGTCCTGTTTTATATTAGTTATTGACGTTAATCTCTTACTGTGCCAATTTTACAAATTAAACTTTATCATAGGTATGCTTGTATGGGAAGAAAACATAGTATACATAGGGTTCGGCACTACCCACAGCTTCAGGCGTCCACTGGGGGTCTTGGAATGTAAGCCCACAGGTCAAGGGAGACAACTGTATACCTTCTCAAACCTTCGTATCATCTTTGGAATTTGTAGAGTTACACAGGAACTAGAGTAACATGGATTCCACGTGTTTAAATAAAAAAAAAACATATAAAAATGAGCTGTTCTTTCTAGCTAGAAAGGATGTATCTGCATATGTGAGGTGTTCAGTTAAAAGATATCTGTGGCACTTTATAAACCAGAAAATTATCATCTGATCCCTTGTCTATATCGCATCTCGCAGAACATGTTCACACGCTATCCCAGCTGACCTGACAGCAGCATCTTCTTCGTTTTAAAATGAGGAAACTGAGGCTCAGACAAATGAGGATTTGCTGAAGGTCACACAGCTCCTTGGATCAGTGCACACTGTAACGTGATTATTTACGTATCTGTCTCCCCCAGTAGAGTCTAAGCTAGTGATGCAAACCAGACCGTAGTCTCGGCCTTGTGTTCCCAGATGAGTGCCATTATGACCAATGCTCAGAAGGGAGGCAGGCAAGTGGCGTCACCTTCTCCTTCCGTCGTCTTGGGGAACACGTGGAAAGAGAGGAGTCTCGCCGAAAACATGAAACAAGATTTCAGGACGCTTTTGTAAGCGGTGCCATCGCAAAAGCAAAAGCATCCATAGAAAAAAAATAGCTTTCCAGTTTTAAGTTCTCTGGAAGGAGGGTGCATTCCATACCCCTAGAACCTTGTGTCTGCATTATGGCACTGGAGGCCGTGACATGATCCATTTGAACTTGTTTTAGTGTTCCGTCTCTCTTGGAATCTTTTCGCAAACTTGATTTTCTGCAAAATCCCAGTGATGAGTAAGGGAATTCAAGTGGAACATGGCATATATATGTTTAAGGACTGAGTAAACAGTCAGAAATAAAGAACTAACTTGCCCCGGTAAGAAGTCTTAGAACTCATTTGAACAAACCTTAAGCCTATTAAGTGTCCCAAAGGCAGCAATAACCTGAAGATGTACTATATTATCAGAGGTCCTAAATCCTTCAGCATGGACACTTTCATGGTTGAAGTGAAATTTAATGCCCCAGAAAAGGACCTGTGTTATTTTCTTGAACTAATGAAGAAGACAGCGGCCATTCTCTGAAAGAAAGAAAAACCCACACAGTCTGTATGGAATTTAAATACATTTTTTATTAAACAGGACTCTATATGAAACTCTTGAGAATTTTATAGTAAAGCTTAGATAAATATTTCATGAAACATCTTAAGATGCAATCATTTATAGTAATTTCAGTGCTCTGATTTCTGTTTGTTTTCAGATTTGAAAAAGCAAACATTTTCTATGGTGATTTATATCTAGGAGCTGCCAGTTGAGCCCAATTTCATAAGACTTATCTTTATAAATAAATGGAATAGCTCTTCTTAGTTTTATTTTATTCTGTCTCTTTAGAGGAAGCCATGTTGAAAGATTTTTTTTTTTTTCCTAACTGAAATATAAACCGTGGCTTCTGCAAATGCCCTGCCTCATTTACCCCCCCAAGTTGTAAGCTGATGTTGGATCTGGGCCTCATCTTCCCCCCAGCTGCCTCAGTAGACTCTCTAGAAGCCACTGCTCTGGGTTCTGCCCCCACCCCACCCCCACTGACGTAGGGAACTAGAGCCTTCACCCGACACATGAGACCTGTCACCAACCCAAGCTTCTGGGTTCCGGGAGCTGTTCTTCAGACTGCCCTTTGTTAGCATGCTGGTTTGATGGTATTAGCTTGTTCTTAGATACATGTCCTGTGCTCTGTCACAGTGGGTCTTTCACATTCATTCTACATACTTGCTGATCTTTGTCTGAATGGCTGGCGATTGGATGTACCTTGCCGTTACGGTCCTGCGTAACTGAAAGATGTATTTTCTTTATCCATGTGGATAGCTACCTGCTAAGAAGCACCTACTTTGTTGTGCTCCCCGCTCTGTTGAGCGCATGAGGAATTGAATACTCATTCCTTCAATCAGTAGTTCCCTACCACGTGCCAGATGCTTGCTGGCACTTGGGAAGCAGCCCTGAGACAAACCTGATCCTTGCCCTTGCGAAGCTGATGTTGAGCTGGGAGAGAGAGGCTGAGGGAGTTGGAAATACGGGGAAATGATTACCAGTTATGAGAAATGCTGTGAAGAAACACAAGTAAGGACCAGCCAGGGGTGGGCAGCCAGGGAAGGGCCCCGGCAGGTGGGGGAACATTCTCGGGGGCCGTGCTATGTGATGTTAGCTGCTCCGAGCCATAGGAAACGGGGTCGGGGTGAGACCGGAACGCACGACCACGGAGGAGCCCAGGCCAGAGTCGGGTTTGCATGTGGTGCCCGGGCTCACAGCGAAGCCTTGAGGGCTGTCATGCCGGAAAGACATGCTCTGATTTCCTTTTTTACTCCTGGGCGATGGTTCTGGCAGCTTTGTGAAAGTGAGGAGGAAGGAGCACAGCGGCGGTGGGTGGCGCTGAGGCTTGGAGAGGGGGGTGGGGGGAGAAGGAAATGAGCGCAGTCCAGGCTTCTGGAAGAATGGAGGGGAGCAGAGGATGAGAAACAGGGCAGCTGCAGAGGCAACAGACATAGGAAACGAGGGGAGGGGAAGGGGCGGCTAATGGGGACATGTGGGTGAGTACCGGTGCCACTGGCAGGTGTGCGGGGGGGGGGGGGGGGGTCACGGAGGGCACAACAGTTCCATGCAGAGGAGAGGAGGGTGCTGGCCTGGCCTCGAGAAGAAGAGCAGGACGTGTGGGAGGCCGGAGACTTGCATNAAGGGGCGGCTAATGGGGACATGTGGGTGAGTACCGGTGCCACTGGCAGGGGGGGGGGGGGGGGGGGGGGGGGGGGTCCGAGTTCGTTCGATCCTGAAGCAGGATCCGCTTCAGCCCCACGCATTGTTCACATGGACCCGTAAGCGGTGGTCTGGGTCAGGGTTCGCAGGTCTGCAGCGCTTAGGAGTCAAGGTGAACGGTGGCTGCTCAGGACACTGGGGGCGGGGGGGGGGGGCACGGAGGGCACAACAGTTCCATGCAGAGGAGAGGAGGGTGCTGGCCTGGCCTCGAGAAGAAGAGCAGGACGTGTGGGAGGCCGGAGACTTGCATCCCCGAGATCGGCCTGGCAGGAATGGAAGGCTCGCAGGATAAGAGGGTCCTGGGTGTCACTGGCTTTTTGTAGGGGCCTCGTCTCCAAGAGAGGCTATGCCTGCTCGCCCTTCCTCTCTCCTCCCTTCCCCGGTTCAGTCAAGCGCACGACCCACTGGATTTCTGGGAACTCTAATGGACGTTCAGAGTGAGGACTGGGGAGCCCCAGGGCACCCTCCCCGATCCCCCACATTGGGTTTGAAATACCTTTCGGTGTTTCTTTAGGGCAGTCCCGCAGCGCCAGTCCCTCCCCATCCACGGTCCACACAGTCCCACGTCTGCTTTGTCACCTACACTTACATATTTCGATTTATTTCCCCCCTAGGTTTTATGGCAGGCACACAAAGAAACCCTCAGATGTCTCAATATGGACCTCAGCAGACAGGACCATCCATGTCGCCTCATCCTTCTCCCGGAGGCCAGATGCACCCTGGAATCAGTAGCTTTCAGCAGAGTAACTCAAGTGGGACTTACGGTCCGCAGATGAGCCAGTATGGACCACAAGGTAAACAACGTTTCTCCAAAATGCATCGCCGCAGGTTCGAGAGGTTTTGTTCATATCATAAACATCGTGTAAGATCGCATTATTTGTTACCTGACAGGTTGGTGAGGTTAATGCAAACCCACAGTCCTTCAGTTGCCCATCGTGATGGGAAGAATAATTACAGCAAGTGTTCATTAAGCATTCATGCGTCAGACACTGTGGTAAATGCTCTTGATATGTGTGTTATTAATAAAGGAGGAGTAAATCCTAGTTTCTGTGATGTACCTGAAATGCTCGTTGAGAAATAGACACAGGCCTTGTCCTCAGAAAGTTTCTGATTTAGAACTTGGGTTTCATTATGTTGAATTCTGATTGTGTCCGTCCGTCCTCTCCCCCACCCCCGCCCCGGGCACGTAACGATGCGCTCACTGCTCAGAACATCTGCTCCCAGTGTGTCTCCGAGGTGCTCTATCTGGTAGATAGTTGTTCTCGTTTTTCCATGACCAGTCATGGAAGACTGGTCCTACTCTTAGAAGACAGAACAAAGCCTGAAATGGACATGTCTTTCAAAAAGGAAGATAAGGGGGCACCTGGCTGTCCCAGTCAGTGGGGCATGCAACTCTTGCACTTGAGGTTGTGAGTGTGAGCCCCACGTTGGGTGCAGAGATTACTTAAAAGTAAAGTCTTTAAGAAAGGGGTTGGGGAGAGGTAAGATAGGAGTCAAAAAATAAAGAGACTATGCCAAGATGCACTGTTTACATCTTGCCTTCCTGGAAATCGATGTATGTTTTGTCATGTACATGTAGAATCCTTTTATCAAGGTTTTTAACCTGATACATATTTTTTGTAAGTCACTTTTGGCAATAAGACATTTGAATTTAGCACCTTCTTTATGTTTTGTTTATTTAACTTAGACATTAATGGATAATTTAGAGAGAATGAGATAATCTGGCACAATTCCCAGAGTTTCCTCACTTCTGAAAATATCAGGAATTTTCCAAGTGTAGATGATGAATGCCCACCAGGAGGCTCTGGTAAAACAACAACAAAGTCAGGTCTCTTCCTGTTAAATAAAGTCTTATTTTCCTGAAGACATTTGTGTCTGTTTAGCGAACCATTGTGCTCCGTTGAGGTTCGTTGAGCCTCTCCAGCCATTGAGTATGTGCCACACATTCTAGATGATTCTATGAGAAGGCCTTGGCACCTTCTTGGCTTTTCACCTGGTGTTTTCTAGAAAAACTTTTCTTTCTGTTTATAGTATTATCACAGTTTGAAAACTGAATTATCAACGTACTGTTGTCTTTAAAGATTTCTTCCTGAAAGAGTATGACCACCTTCAATATTCCTAGTATAACATTGCCTCCTTGCCTTATATTGCTTTGTTACTTTACATTGCAACTATGTCTGTTGTTAGGAAAACTGTATTAGAGCACCCCAAACAGGGGTGCCTGGGTGGCTCAGTTGGTAAACATCTGATTTCGGCTCTTGATTTCGGCCCAGGTCATGATCTCACAGCCTGGGATGGAGCCCGGCTTTGGGCTCAGCACAGATTCCGGAGCCTGCTTGGGATTCTCTCTCCCTCTCTTTCGGCCTCCTCCTGCTTTTCTCTCTCTCTCTCTCTCTCAAAATAAATAAACTTAAAATATATATATACCCAAAACAGAACTTTTGATTCAGCCCCTTCCAGCCTTGGGCCATATGTGCATATAGCATATAGTCAGAGTGGATATAGACGTGGTGTTTTGCTTGAATCCCGTTACACCGTGTCACTAATGGTTTTCCATGGTACTGGTTTCCGTGAGCTCTAGGAGCTCAGGTCCCAGCTGACAGTAACAGTCCGCGCTATTCCCTGCCAGCCCGGGAAGCTGTGACCTGAAGAAGTTTGTTGCTGAGCCGAGCTGAGGTAGGCCAGTGAGCCAGTCACTCGGGTGGGAGAGAGCTTTGCTGCTCCCTGGACCCTCGGCGGGCGTCTTCGAGACAAGGTTTCCCTGGCTGTTGTGAAAAAAAGGAAACTTAAGTGAAAGTTAGGGAAGCAGTCTGTAAATAGTGATACACACAGAAAATGGGGACTTTTGCTCAGAATGTGACCGGAGACAGGTCAGAGGCTTGTGTTCCCAGAACTGAGAGTGGCTAAAGATCTGGGACTTGACCACTACCACTCACAGGGGCTTCGTGTGATCTTCAAAGCTGGTCTGTCTTCTCTTAAATAATTCACTCTTGCAACCTCAGCCTCCGCTGTTCTCATAATAAGGGAAGATAGAGCCTTGACTATCTGAGGAGTCTTTTGTGAGCAGCTAAGAAAGTGCATATGCTATTGGTGTTATTAGCAGGAAAGGCAGTTTCTGTAGAGTGGATTTCTTCTCCGAATAAAACCTCAGTTTTCTGGAACAGTTGAACATGAAGGTGCATAATTGAAGAGCACTGACCTTGTGAGGGTTCTCCTCCAAACTCCCAAGTGTCCTTGGAAAATGGCTTACTCTTTGGGAATTACCTTTCCTCTAGAAAAGGAGAAAATTAGATCATGTTACTTTGGAATTTGCTTCCAGTTCTAATATTCTGCAAGTCTAAATCTTACTTTAAGTCTGAAGCCTTTTATATCAATGCAACCCGCTGGACCCACCGCATAACACTGTGGTCATATAACCAAGAAGGGATTTATTTTCAGCCATAAATACTGAGTTCAGGTTGATATTAGAAACCATTTAGAATATAGAGGGTAATTTCCGAACTCAACAGCTCTTCATTTTGAAAACAAGTACCCTCAGATTCGTCCTCTCTGTCATTCTTCTCCCGAGTGATAGCTCACGCGTGTGTGAGGAGACCCTGAAGTGTGTCTCCCCCCTGGTTCCTTGACTGGCTCCAGATGCCACGTACGTAAGCTCAGTGTCCTGCCTGGTACTCTGCCTTCAGCTCCGAATTCTGTGCCTTTCCTTTTCGGATTCTCCTCTCCCCAGCAAACACTAAATGACAGGAAATTACCACTTGTAACACAATACTATTCAATTCAATAAGTGTCCTTACTTTTAAACTTCTCTCTGTGTTCATCTTTTTAAACTGGACCCCAAATAAGTATTTTGTTCTTCCTTCTCTTAACTACTCAAATTAGTCCTAAAACCTTCAGCTTGCATTTTCATGCTACGCGTTTTAGTGTCTCTGCAAAGAATCACTTGCATGTGAACCACAGAGGCCATTATTTTCACCTTCTATTTCGTCCCTAACTGGATGTGTTTCTTCTGGGTCAGTTTTGGTTTTAATAGATCTCAGAGGAAAATCTCTTACAATCTTCCTTTTAGCCTTTTTATTGTCAGTAATGACTTCTCCAAAATTGTTCCTTTGTAGTAACAACCAACATTTCTTACTGTGTCCTGGGCCCTGTTTGAAGTGTGTTCCATGGATTGACTCACTTCATTCTCCCAGCATACTATGGGATGGGTACCATTTATCCCTGGGCAGACGAAGGAATGGAAACAACTTCACCAGGATATACTATGGTCATGCCACGATTCAAATTCGGGCAGACTCACTGTTTTCTTAATTAACGGGAAGCTCTGACATTATCCCCATTTGCAGATGAGCAGGTTAAGGAACTGACCCATGACCGCATAGCTAGTAAGTGGCTGAGCCTGGGTTCAAACCAAGGGAGACTTCAGAGACCACTCACATAGGCACTGGGGTCGTATTTCCCATGCCATAGGTGTACACCCTCCTTGCTGGCTCATTCATTCAGAAAGCCACTGGTGAAACCAAAAGGCAAAACTACTTGCCTTCAAGGAACAAGGAGCATTTGGGGAATTCAGGCTTGGAAACACATCAAAGATACTAAGGGATTAAGAAAACAGTTTCTATGACGTGAAGAAGGAAATTTCTTCGAAATGTATATTACTACTGTGAAATCTGCATTATTAAATATGCAAATGGAATAAGTCCAATCTAAATGTGTGAAAATGTCTAATTGCAGTGTATTTTATGAAATAGTACTTTTTTCTACCTTCAGGCAAGCACGTATAGTAACTGCCCTTACAAGGTGTTTACCAGCAGGGCCGTGAGACTTGCTTTAATAAATAGAATGGAATTCTTTAATCGACATGTGAATGATGAATAAATGAACTTGGGGGAAAGAGAGCTGAAACAAATTTTCACCTTTATATTTCTTAAGAACAAAGACTGTCTTGTTTTTGTGTTCTCTAAAATAGCGTCAGTCACACTGTCCACAAATACTGCAAGAAATGAGGAGTCTAGCCTTAATTTTACTATAAATAAGCAGTATTTCCTTGGGCCACTAAATAATTCCTAGCTTAGATTCCCCTCAGTTATCCACTCACTTGGACAAAAGGGTCTGGACCACCATATACAGCATTTCATGGGTTGCAGGCTGAAGCAGGCCTGGGTTGATGCCTTAGTTTGCATGGTGTATGTGTCTTAGGAAGCAGGGAACTTTCTAGTAGGTGAGTCTGATGAGCCTTTTATTTCTAAATTACTTGTTAAAAGGTATTTTTTCCCAAAGAAGCTAAAGGGTTTTTTTTTAATGCCGTCCGAAATATTCCTTTTCCCTTCATTAACATATGTTTCTCAGTGGATTCACAAAACTAAATCATACCGAGTTGAAATGAATGCAGTTCCAAAATAGTGAATTACACATTAATAATCTTACCCCTGTTTCAGCTGAAGAGGAACAATGCAGAAATGTCACTGGCTGTAGGCCCTTGGCGTCCTTTGTGTCACCGTGACCCAGGATTTCAGTCTCCACTCTTACAAGTCCAGAATCTCGGTCTTATTATTGAATTACGCTAAATTCAGCCTCTCTTCCGCAGAGGTGACATGTGTCCGCCACGCGGATTCACACTTCCCTCGCGGACAGCGCTGCAGACTGACCACGTCCTCTTCTCCGGCTTTTCCGAAGGCCAGTTTCTGTGCAGGTCGCTCCCTGTCCGGTTCACTAGGTTTCTTTTCCCCTGGAGTCCGGGTGTGATGCATGTGACAAGTTTTTTTACCTTAACCTTATTTTATGGTTAAATCTGCAGTGCCAGGCACGTGTCAGTTCCATATTCCATATCGTTTTGTTGTTAAAGAAATAGTGGAGGGGGGGGGTGATGGGCATGGAGGAGGGCGCTTGTGGGGATGAGCACTGGGTGTTATATGGAAACCAACTTGACAAACTCTTTAAGGAAAAATATTTTTTTAGATAAAGCAAAAGAAAAGAAATAGTCCATATCTTTATCTCACTGATACTGGGGGGAAAAACAGAAATTGAAGTAAGTCATTTTATAGAAAAAGACCATTCATGCTGTCTTCTTTCGATGCTCAAATTTAGCTTTCACTACAAGATTTAAGCATGAATTTTTCTTAATGGACCGATGATCATCACAGTTGTATCAAAACCTGGGAATTTAGGGAGGAGTAAAGAAAAGTTAAAGTGCAGACCCACTTAAAATTTAAAAAAGGAAAAGTTTTTGTTTTTTTTTAAGTATTTTTTATTTATTTCTAGGAGAGAGAGAGAGCGTGAGCAGGGGAGGGTCAGAGAGAGAGGGAGTCACAGACTCTGAAACAGGCTCCAGGCTCTTAGCCGGCAGTCAGCACAGAGCCCGACGCGGGGCTCGAACCCACGAACCGCGAGATCATGACCTTAGCGAAAGTCGGACGCTTAACCGACTAAGCCACCCAGGCGCCCCAAGAAGGAAAAGTTTTTAAAAAGAAAAACACAAAGCAGCTTTAATTTTGACTGGCGTGAAACCATTTTACCTTGCTAATTAAAATCGACAGCACTCAGGAGAGCCGCCAGTCGCTGCGCCCCCGGAGGAAGCACATCTCATCCAGTGGGCTGTCGCTCCACCACGGGTCCCGGTCACGACAGCCGTGGGCAGCACTGGGGAGGCGCAGGATGTGCACGTTCAGCTGTACTTTACATCTCAGCAAGGTGCCTTTTCCCAGGGCTCATAGCTCTGCCAGTTTTTCAAATGTTTGAAAAGAAATGGCCTTATTGAATCACAGGGGACAAATCTCAGAGCCCCTCAGCCCCTCAGGGGAAGCAGGTAAGCGCTCTCCCTCCAGGGGGCGCTGTTCCCACGCTTGCGAGCACTGGTCCCAAGGACACTGGAGCCCAGGGGGGGACAGGGGTGCGCTTGCAACGTGTGACAGCAGTGACTCTGAGACTTTTTCATTTCTTACCATAGAGATTTCACTGTTTTATACTAAACTTGGCTATTGAGTTAACGCCTTTTTACGTTTTTAACGTAAGTGCTCTTTCCTACACTCGGTTTGAGAAATAAATTTGAATATCTGTGCGTCATGAAAGTAAAATTACACATATGATGCAATACATAATAAAAAATTATTTCACTGATTAAAGGGTTATTAATCCTGGGACAGTTTCTCCCTATTCCTTGCAAGATCCTAGCTATTGACTGTGCTTGTCCAACAATAGTTACAGTTACTATCATTTTTCCCCCCACAGCAACCACCTAAGATACATAATCTTGTATTATGCCCTTTTTACAGATGAGAAAACCGGCCTTGGGAGCGACAAATGGCTTTCTGGAGGTCACACATAGCAGACGGTTACACCCCTGCTATTTCAGGGCCTGTGCTCTCTCCTTTACTCCCTGCCCGGGGCCCGATCTTGGCATCTGACTTCCCATATGTCTCCTGAGCCCAGGCGTGATGTCAGCCTCAGTGGCCGTTGTTTCTCTGAAGATCCACTTCTCCTTCCTGAGAGGCCACCCACACGCACACAGCTCCCTTCCCGGGAGTGGCTCTCCTCAGTCACCTTCCCAGGGACACCACCCCTCACCACTCTGTATAAATCTCCCTTTATTTTTCTTCCTGGCACTTAGCACCGTATGACATCTTCTAGGGTTGCTTCTTTGCCCGTCTCCTGCCACCAGACTGTAGGCTTTTCGCCTTCATTCGCTGCTGAACCCCCAGCCACTAGCACAGAGCTAGCACGTAAGAGACCCTGCAGAGCTACTTAGGGGGCGCCCAGGTGGCTCAGTCACTTACGCATCTGACTCTTGCTTTCGGCTCAGGTCATAATCTCACAGTTCGTGAGATTGAGTTCTGCGATGGGCTCTGCGTCTACAGCACGGAACCTGCTTGGAATTCTCTCTCTCCCTCTCTCTCTACTTCTCCCTCGCTGTCTCTCTCTTTCAAAATGAATAAAGTTAAAAAAAAAAACTGTTTTTGAAACGATTAAGACAGAGTACTCCACAGATACTGGTACCTTTCTGACCCTGCCTTGATGCTCCGTGGGTGCTGGGTTGACTAGTCAATGCTTAACAATTACCTTTGGGAAGTAAAATGAAGGGCCACTTTTGTCTATTTCTGTGCTTCTGTACTCACTGCACTAAACTTGCATTATTGTATTATTAAATTTTTAAAGGGGTCCATTTTTGTAACATGGGGAAAAAACTACCAAAAGCGAAACTCTGTACCCAGACAGTAAAGTAAGAGGCCTTTCCCCCTCTGTCCCAAGCTTTGTGCAGTATGGTCCTTTCTCTTACACGGTGAAGACTTTTGAAAATGCATGCTGACTTAGGGAAAATATGGTACCGTACATAGCAATTCTGAAAACAGATTATCCATTCCCACCAATGGTAGGATTTAATGCAACTGGGGGGTGGGGGGGGAGTCAGCTTTCATTTTGAACCTGCATTTGTGATCTTCCTGTCTACTCAGTCATTTTTCCTCCAAGGTAGTGCCCAAAAGAGCAGTATTGTGTGATCAGCCTGTGTAAAAAGGTAGGGTTGGAAGAAGGTTTTTGAAATAGAACTTTTTTTTTACACAAAAAGGATCTTATGAAATATGGTAGCCAGCAAATAAGCATATGAAAAAATGCTCAATCATTTTTTAATGTTTTTAATGTTTGTTTATTTTTGAGAGAGAGAAAGAGAATGCAGGGGAGGGGCAGAGCGAGAATGGAACAGAGGATCCATAACTGGCTCTGCACTGACAGCAGAGAGCCTGATATGGGGCTCGAACTCACAAACCATGAGATCATGACCTGACCTGAAACCAAGGGTCAGACGCTTAACCGACTGAGTCACACAGATGCCCCTCAAACTCATTCTTTGTTAGGGAAATGAAAATTGAAGCCACAATGATATCCACTACACACCTATTGGGATGCCTAATTTTTTTTTATTTTTTTAATGTTTATTTATTTCGAGAGAGAGAGGAGGAGGGGCAGAGAGAGGGAAGGAGAGAATCCCAAGCAGGCTTTGCAGTCAGAGCCTGATGTGGAGCTCAAACTCACAAACTGTGAGATCGTGACCTCAGCCGAAATCAAGAGTCAGACACTTAACCGATTGAGCCACCCAGGTACCCTGCTAATTTTGTTTTAATTGGCAGTATCAAGAATGAACTCCTACCTTTTTTTTTTTGAACTCATACATTTTGTGGTAGCGTTTCTTTAAAAGTCCCAACATGCACTTAGCCTTCAACCTGGCACTCTTTCGTTCCTAGGGTTTTGCCAAGAGAAACGAAACCTATGTCCACACAAAGACCTGTGTGCAAATATTAGTGGCTTTGTTTGAATCACCAAAAACTGGAAACAACACAGATGTCCACAGAATTGAATGCTACTTATCAGCAAAAGGGGAAAAGCCACCGATGTGTGCAATAATGTGGGTGAATTTCAAAGGTGTGTGGTGCTAAGGGAAGGGAGCCAGACACAAAAAGACTACATACTGTATGGGTCTATGTGACATCGTGGAGAAAGCAAAACTGTAGGAACAGAAATCAGATTAGTGGTTCCCACGGAGAGGGAGGGAGTGAGAATGACCACAAAATGGCAGTTTTTTGTCTTAGTAGAAATATCTCATGTTGTGGTGATTATTGAACTACATAGGATTATTATTGTATGTAAACTCTATCTCTGTAGACATGACCTAAAATAATATTATGTAGTAGATAGCTATAAACAGTAGTGAACATTATTAACTAACCAACAAGGTAAATGCATATTTAATCCTCATTCACAAACATGTTCGTCGTAATACTTCGCTAATTATCCATTTTGTTTTTTCCTGCTCTGGGTAAAGTGTCTGTTCTGTGATTTGGGCACCACTGCATCCTCTGCAGCAGCCTTGCCCACAGAAGTTATTCCTAAATAATTTGTTGAATGGTGAAACGGAGAGTCAAAACTTCATATGTGAGTGGAAACACTTCATAGTTCAATAAGAGCAGTAAGCTTGGAATACTGATTGTAACTAGCAAACTTAATATTCCAGAGTCGGGTACAGAAGTATCTACAGTTCTCCTGAAAGAAGGGTGACTCAAACAGTCTTGCTACCGTTTCCTCTCTCTGGTGCTTGACTATAACTCCCGGTAGGTTGGAATCTGAATTTATTCGGTGACCGATTTTCCAAAGCTGGTGTGCTAAGATGAACCCACTTGAAAACTGTGAGCTCTCGGACTTGGCTGCAAGACCCGTCCAGCTGAGGTGGGCTGGCCCAGCATCTGCTGCCTTCATTGTGCTTAATGCTGGATCCATCTGTTTTCTGTCAAAGCTAGTGCCAACAAATTACTAATCTATTAGAGCAACATGCAAAGAGGATTGCACTTCTCATTCCTGGCTTTTCCTCTCATATTTTGCTTGGCTTATGTGTTTGGTTTTTGTTTATTTGGGGGAGAAAGATATGGTATTGAGTAGGCGGGGGGAGCATTAATCATTTTTTCACTCCTTCCACACATTTTTAAAAAACGATGGGGACAAAATCATCACTTATCAATGGTTGTTGAGAGTATTACGATCGTCGATGATGATGGCGATGGTAATGGTCGTTTGTCAGGGGACTCTGTCCTTGGCGCTGTACAGTCCCTTCGTACCTAGTCCCCAATGCTGTTGTTACTTTACAGACAGCAAGACTGATGTGCAGACAGGTTAAGTAACTTGTCCAAGGTCATGCCGCTATTCAGACCCAAATTCTAGAGCCCGCGCTTTGTCCATCGCTGCCTCTTAAGCCATTTAAAGCCTTTAGAAAGCATTTTTATCCAGGCATGTGAGTCTAATGAGGAAAGTCTTTAGACTTTCAAGGAGAAGAAAAGGGGACTTTGTATTTCTTCTACCAAGTAGAGGCCTCTATAATTAGAACATATTCCCTTGACGTGTGCTTTTGAGTGCCGATTCATGGAATCAGCCCAACTGATTGAGGGAAATTAGATTGGGAGCCGGCACTCAATGGGCCTTTCTAAGCCCGAGTGCTCGCGTGCGTGTCTGGGTGTGCCCGGTTGTGCTCCGGCACATCCGCCACCCCGTGGCAGGACGCCTCCTGGCTGCGGGATTGAGCAAAGCCACGGAAACGCAGCTCTTCTGCACACGCGCGAATGAGATAGACAAAGCCAGGTCCGGGGTAACTGAACATCGCTGTCGTTTCTCTCCTTTGTGATCGTTAAAATACAGCGCCTCCCGGCCTGCCTGTTAAACCCCAAGTACAAGAACCCAGCGTGACGGAGTTTCTCTGTTCCACCCGTAAGCAGAGTTCGACAAAATCAGGAACTTCCTTCTCTAATAAAACCACATTGTGGGCAGTCTGAGATAACCATGTCTAAATGCTTGTTTTCTAAAACAAGATTAAAGTGTTATTTCATTTCCTTCGAAAGCAAAGGGTACATATGTTTTCACTGAGTAAGGTTTGTTACCAAATGAGTCACTTACCAAGTGTTGGGGGAGGGAGGGAGCCGGTAATTGAATGAGTATGTGAATTAATTTCACTTACACTCGAGCTGTGAATGAGTTTATTTATTTTTAATAAAAGCAAGGGCCAAAAAAGAGCCCCGTCTTCACTGATGTTATCAGGCTGTCTGGCAGTGAGGGCGTGTGAGGTCAGTGCGGGCGGAGAGGAGAAATCTGAATTCTGAGCACTGCGCTGTGTCCCTCACAAGCCGGGGAAGCATAAGGTGCCCTTTCCACCAAGATAGTGTGACGGGAAGACAGACGGGGACCTTATGCATGGTCCTGTGGGGTGGGAGACTCTGAAACAAGAACTTTCTATAAAGAACTTTGAAATTGGTAAACAGTGAATGTTTTTACCTTTTACTTGGAAGCAGCATACGTTTATTTCTGCAAAGGCAGAGGGTTTTCTTAGGAGAAGGCAGTTTAAATTTGACGAGCTGGCCATAGAAGACCGACTCGCATGTAACTCGGTGGTTCCTGAGGTCATTGACATCAAACCTCTCCCGTTCCTTCTATTCTCTTGTTTCCTTTCCATTTTCCAGGTCCTTAAACTGCTAGTGCCTCACTCTGTTATTCCTCTTCAGCTTTTCTTTAGCCTTCCACAGGACATTCGGAGTCAAAAAAATGTTGGTTTTAATAAGTCCCTTTCTGTGCTGGTGGAGCAGTTCATTAGTTTGTACCAAGATGGGTCTATAGCAGGGGCCAGCATATTATGGCCCACTTTGGCCCACCACCCGTGTTTGCAAATAAAGTTTTATTGGAACACAGGCACTTTCATTTGTGGATATAGTGCCTCTGGCCACTTTGGAGCCACAGAGGCAGTTTAGTTGAGACTGTCTTGGCCCATATGGTTCATGTGAATGATGGCCTCCATACCATCTGCAATAAATAATACCCTTCACAGACACCCAAATAAAGCCCATGTGACGCACCTAACAGAGAGCAAGTACCCAGTCAGGGTTGAAAGTCCCCGAATCCCTTGTGGATTTGTAGGTGAGGCCACTTTACATGTCGTGGGCCTAAGAAAACCTGGTCTTACCGTCGTGATGATACGTTACACAAGTATGGTTTTTCCGTAAGCATCTGAGAGGCCACTCAGCAGTGTTATGTGCCTAGACTCTGAACTGTGCACACAGACTACCTGAATGCAAGCCGTGGCTTCTCTGCCAAGTAGGCACGTGACCTTGAGACAAGCTCCTCAGCATTCTGGGCCGCAGGTCGCTCATCTCTAAAATAAGTGTTGTAATCATAGGGGCCTCTTAGGCCCGATACAAGGATTAAATGAATTAATGCAAAGACTTCGCAACTGATCTTAGCACATAGTAAATATTAAGTATTTGCTTTTGATATTTTCACTAGTCAAATCCAATTTCTGCTGGAAAGCCTGGAGAAGCTCCTTCTCATCTTCAAAATAAACCCCACATTTGGAGGCATGGAACAGCAGACCCCTACTGGGTCTGCCTTCCCCCCCTCCCCGCCCCCCTCCCTGTCCTAGCCACACAGAGCTCCTTGGTGACTTAACCTGGAGATCGTCTGCTCTCTGCTGGCTGTGCTGTGTGCACGGCCTCTCTGTGCTCTCTTTGTGCACTGTCATTTCTGCTGCCTACCACCCAGATATTAACCCCTACCATTTTTACTCCGTGTTTACAATACTTTACATACTTCATGCCCTTGAGCCCTAGCCACGACTCCTCAAGCAGAGAGTATTAGAGGCAATAATCTTTGCTTTATGGAGAAGAGGATAGGAAAAGAAAGAGAAGGAGCTGAGGTCATGTAGTTAGTATGTGCGGAGCCTTCACTGAGCACCAGTGCTCCCAGACCCCAGGGCCTGCCTGCCACAGGCTCCTGAGGCCACAGCCCAGCAAAGAAATCTTCGCTGAACTCCCCTATCGCACTGACCCCAGCCCCCCATCAAGCAGACTTGCCCTCCATTCTCTTGCACTTTTCACAGTATATTATCTTTCTGCTTTTGCGTGTATACTTTTTCTTGTCTTATCCCTGCTACTCCATATCTCTCTCTCTCTCTCTTTCACACACACACACACACACACACACACACACACACACACACACACGGTGAGCTTCCTGAGTGCAGGGATTGAATTGTATTTAATCTTATATCTCCTGTGCCTGGAACAGTTATTTTGACAAGAAGGCTCTTCCAGAAAGCAGTAAGGATTGATTGCAAAACACTTATCCATATTCTGCAAATGCTTTTTACATTTATTTTATTTCAGTAATCATTTGTGGGAAGGCAGCATATCTTATTGGTTAATTACATGGGTCCTAGAATCTGTTTTTGCTTGAGTTTGAACCCTAACCTACTAGCTGTTGATTTTCTTCATTTGTAAATGAAATCATGGTCATTTATATGTATTTCATATGATTATTGGAGAAGCCACTGAGACCGATGGTGCAAAGCACTTAACCCAGCCTGTCATACACAGTACTCTTCAGCGGTTACTCTCTGCAGTTGTTATTATTGGAACGACGTTACGTGTGCCTTTAATGTATGTACACTCAAAGTAAAAGGCGTGGAAGGAGAGAGAAAACTTTTGAAATAATCCGGGTCCTTGAGGCTGCTGCTTTCCTTGCGAGCGTGTGCCCCCCAGTGTGAACGGGGGTTGGGGGTGCTCTGCCCGTGCCTCCAGGGTGCCGCCACTTCACTTGGACTGTGGTGCTTAGTGCGGGAAACCATATTTCCTCCGACACCGCACCAGGCACAGGAGAACCACTTGACCTGATGCTCAAGGCAGAAACAAAACCCAAAACAAAAGCAGCCCTGCCCCCAACACCAGAGGAAAACTGATTGCTTTGCTGGACCAATGTTGAGTTTCCACGTGACCCCTTCTGTGGGGTTTTGGAGGACAGTTTTGACCACATGTGCATTTTGTCCGACCCGTCATCTTTCTGAACCCTTTATCATGACTGCCGAAAGCAGTAATGGGGAGTCATGCAGTGTCAGTGGTGCCTTCCTAAGGACTAGGAGTTGAATTAATTCTCTGGAATTAGTAGGAATATGAATGTTGGGTGTATTGAAGCAACAGCACTCACTACTAGCGTCCCTTGCCTGTTCATTGGTTGTTTTAATGATTAGGCTAAATGTCCCCGAGATCTCTCCGTGGTCCTGTGTGGCTCTTTGCCTTGGGAATGTGCCGAGATAGCTTATTGTGACACTGCCAGCCTCGGTGCCAGCAGAGGAAGGGTTAATAAGGGTCATGGCTAATATCCTGTGTTGATCACATCGTGGGACAGGAAGTCTTTCCCGTGAATGTCCTCGCAAGTCC
This sequence comes from Hyaena hyaena, assembly GCF_003009895.1. Taxonomy (NCBI): domain Eukaryota; kingdom Metazoa; phylum Chordata; class Mammalia; order Carnivora; family Hyaenidae; genus Hyaena; species Hyaena hyaena. The sequence goes on along the minus strand of NW_024080714.1, from coordinate 270,933 downwards.
AGATATTCAATAAAAGGCTTTAATTTGTGTTTCCTTTTTGTTTAGGTAACTACTCCAGACCCCCAACGTATAGCGGGGTGCCCAGTGCGAGCTACAGCGGCCCAGGGCCCGGCATGGGCATCAATGCCAACAACCAGATGCACGGACAAGGGCCAAGCCAGCCGTGCGGTGCTATGCCCCTGGGGCGGATGCCGTCAGCGGGGATGCAGAACAGGCCGTTTCCCGGAAACATGAGCAGCATGACGCCCAGCTCTCCCGGCATGTCCCAGCAGGGAGGGCCAGGAATGGGCCCGCCGATGCCAACCGTGAACCGTAAGGCACAGGAGGCAGCTGCCGCAGTGATGCAGGCCGCTGCAAACTCGGCGCAGAGCAGGTACGCCGGCGGGGCGGGCGGTCTGTGCGCAGGCGCGGGAGCACGTGCTGCGCACACAGCTACGTCGTCCCCCGCGGGGCTGGGGGGCGGGGCGTGGAGTGTAGGCCTGCGCGGCCGCTCCGCTGGCGTGAACGTAGCCTGTACCGTAAAGTACAGAGACGTGAGCGGCGGGGCACGTTAGGGAGACGTCGGGGAAGGAGGCCGAGTTGTGGGAGGTTCTTTGGAATGACTGCGAGGAGGCCTCGTGGCCGGCCCGGAGCCGTGGCGTGTGCGCGTGGCTGCCCCTGGAGCGGCCGGGCTTAGCCAGCAGGGCTGAGGCCTGAAAGGCCGGGCTTTTAAAATCGAAAGCAGGGAAAAAGAACCACCTTCTTTTTTTTTTTCTTTTTTACCCCACCATAAAACTCTTTATAAAATAGAAGCCTCGTCTATGCACATATTTGTATCGTGTGTGTTTGTCTACGTGTATCTGTGTGAGATTAATAGTCATCTTCCTATGTTGTTATTTTGCTTTTCTGGGCATACCTCTCTATCCAAACCGAAATGCGGTTCGTAAAGCAAAGATAATATTTCGTAAAGTTTAAGTTCAAAGAGCCAGGCTTTAGCCGCAATCACTTACTTGTTTTTAATCTTGGATTTTTAAAACGGTTGAAGCAAGTTTTTAACCTATATAAAAATAACGTTCTTAATTAAAAATTTATGACCGAAGTGAATAGGTTTAAAAGAAGCACTTCTGAATATGTTTTAAATTACGTTTAACATACGTTAAAATGCGTTTTAAAACATAGCACATTGAAAGCTATGTATGAAGATACGGTATCTTCAGAAGAAAAGATAGAGGAATCTGATTTTTGTCAAAGGAAAATAAAAGTGTGTGTGTGTGTGTGTGTGTGTGTGTGTTTAAATGTGTCCCTTTGTTACTTTTCCTCTGAAGCTGCTATTTGGGGAACGTTAGGGACCCCTTCAGTCTCACTGTTTGCTCCAAACAATAATAAGTTTCCCTTGAGGAATCAAAAGGAAAATCAGTCATCCTCTGTCTCCATCCACATTATAATTAAAATTCCTTGAACCCCAGATACTAACCCGAACCTCACAGGCTTTAGGGAATGTTTTAATAAACCTGTCCCTGAAAACTGGTTTGCCTGGTCCTGAAGCTCTCATTTAGGGTTAATTGTCCATTGTTGCACGTCCTGAAGCTCAAGTTACTTTCAAGTAGAAAGCACGTGACTGCGTTGAACAATGGGCCCTCCGATAGCCACCTGGGAGGAATATAACCACAGGCATTAAGGCACAGTCGTGATTCAGAAGCCCTACCATGCTCCCTTCCTGACTCAGTTTACACATCATTTTGTATCAGTGAACACAGAAATCCACAGCCAGGCATTTTCCTTTTCTGTTTCTGATCAGGAGGTAGTTCGGAAGCCCTGACTTCACACGCTGCCCATTTTCAGCAAGGACCGTGTATTTTTTTGGCTTGCGCCGAAGTCAGAGCCCTACTTCACCAGCATAAACTGGTGATTTACATCTGACAATCTCCCTGTTCTCTCTCCTCTCCCCTGTCCTTCACGCCACACCCTCCCCTTTTAAGGAGTGTTCTCCGGCTCCCCTCCCAGGCAGCTGCACGGTACAGAGTATTATGCCACATTCTGTAACCGCACCCCTCCCCCCGCACCTATGTGCGGAGGTGACACGATGGACAGGGGGATTCGTACTTGTCTACAGAACAAATCAAAGAAGTTGTTCTTCTGTTCTGCTTTAGGCCACCATACATTAGGTCGCCTGCTTATCCCAGCCAGTCTGGGGCTGGCGGACGCCCCATGTTTTCTTCCCAGCACCCCAACTATGGCAACTCTCAGGCTCCCATGATGCACCAGCCTGACCAGTACGGGTAGGTAGCAACATACCCTGACTTGCTGCGGGACCTGGGCATTTTTTTTCTTTTTAAACTGTTAATGAACGTGCCACCTGGCTGCGAAAAGAACACCCAGAACAAGAAAGTGAAAGACCTAAGAGGAAATCCGTCCCAGAGGGGGTTGTCTTTTCGTTCCTTTCTGTTTGTTTCGGGGGTTCGGTTCGTTTTGTTCCGTTTTGTTCTCCACCCTTCTGAACGGTGCTGTGTTGGTGCGGTGGGAGCGTGCATGCTGTCCCCAGACCCCGTCTCTGCATGGCTTCCGGCATGGCTTGTTCCCTTCATGCCTGAGAGGGACCCACAAGCTTCGATCTCCGTGAAAGTAATGAAGTCACCCACTCTGGCGTGATTTCTGCCATTGTCGTCCTTCCGTTGTCTGGGAACTTGTGTTGTGTCGCACCGTGATCATGACTGTGTTATTGTCGTCCCTGCCCCCCCACACACCCCCCTGAACTCAGAGAGCAGCGGCCGCGTTTGGCAAGAGACCCACCGCAGGAGACAGGACTTAGCCTCACCGAGCAGACATCTATGCCAAAGATTTCTCTCCTTTCCGTCTCCCAAGGAGTTTCAGAGTATTGAAGTCACCTGAAAAATGCAACCAAATAATCCAACACAGAATTTTCCTCCGAAACACGGTGTTGCCATATTATGATCCATTTCAACACAGGAATTACATACAGCAACAAAAAGTATCTTTCTTTTTTCCTACTACAAAGCTGTATAGCATCAGGCTATATACCATTTTTAGGTTCATAGTGCTCTTAAAGCATATTGTCATTGAGCGATTTATTTAGCAAAAATGTTAGTATTGATACCGCTTTGCATGTTGTAATGATAAGATTATCCTACATAGATTGAATCCCGTTCAGGAGAAATGCACCACATTTTTGGTTCAAATAAAACAGAGAACAGTCAGCTGGCTTTGTTTAAAGACTAAACTTATAGAACTGTGCTTTTACTGCTTGTTATGAATACATAACAGAGAGCCTGTCAGTAGTTTTATATTCGGTATACATTTATTTAGACAGCAAGAGCAAATGATAATTTTGCAGGCGAGAGTTTTAAATCCTCTCGCCAACGGTCCTAAATGTGGGCCAACAAATATAGAATTTTGTAAACATAATCCTAAAAGTGAAATAGCAAATGTAATTAGGTAAACAGACTTCTTTGGGGAAATGGTCTCTTCCTCTTTTTTTCCCTTCTTGTGGTACCTTCAAGGTCACTTCATGAGGCAGTAGGAATTCCGATAACAGTAGGGAGAGAGAAGCATTCATCATCGGCTGCTAATCCTTAGGATCTGTCCTTTACCAACTCTGGAGGCCTATTTAGACCCGCAAAGCTGGTTTGGCTGTGCCTTGCCAAGCCACATTAAGCAGCTGTGTAAAATGAATTTAAATGGCATGCATCAGAGTGAAATCTCTTCCACTGGGGCAGAAAATCAATGTTAGCTAACCAACATGAGTGGATCAAATCTGCGTTGCAGCTAGCAGCATCCAGAGAGTGTCCTTAGAAGACAACACCTCCTGCTTAATTAAAAACAAGAAAAAGAAAGGTGGCCGAGGTACTCCTTGTAAATCTTAAAAAGCGCACTTGGCAAAGGCTCGTCTTTGTGGCCCCATCCCTAGGAGCTCTGGGTTTTGCCTTTCATACCTACAGCACTCTTTCTAAAAAAGAAAGAAAAGAAAGTTTTATTTCTATTTTAAATCGTCCTCTCTTTTCACTTTGCAAATACATATAACCTGTTGTGCCTTTTTTTTTGTTTTAAGCAGAAGCTTGAACGTGAGAAGACATGTATAGCACATGTTTTAGTGCTGTGGGTTAAGAAATTAAGTTTTCACCACACTTGTGCTTTACTCAGTAGCTCGTGGTAGTGAACCCTGTCTTTGCTTCTGTCGTTGTTTTCTTCCCCCATTGGTAGCTCTGTCGGGTGGAAGTCGGGTCGGCAGTTTGAAAAACCAGCCCACTTACATGTCAGCTCCTCTTTTGGGGAAGAAGTCACTCGAGCCTTTCACACACAACACTCGCAGAGTTCATTAAAAATGACTTCTTTCAGGGGCGCCTGGGTGGCTCAGTCAGTTAAGTGTCCGACTTCAGCTCAGGTCATGATCTCACAATCCATGGGTTTGAGCCCCGCATCGGGCTCTGTGCTGACAGCTCAGAGCCTGGAGCTGCTTCTGATTCTATGTCTCCTTCTTTCTCTGTGTCTCCCCCACTCATGCTCTGTCTCTGTCTCTCTCTCTCAAAAGTAAACCTTAAAAATAATTTAAAAAAAGAAAAACATTGACTTCTTTCCCAAGTCAGAACCCCACAGGGCTTTGAACTTCTGAAAGAACGTGAAAAAGACAAATTAATGACAAAGGTAGTGCATGAGCGTGCATACGCGTGCACACGTGTGTGCAATTAGAAACAGAAAGTTCAGTGTGAGAACTGATGGTCCGTTGATGGCGGTCATGCTTCAGGCTTTCTCCACTCAGTGCGTGTAAGCTAGGGCAGAGAAAACACATGCGGGCATGACTGATGGGAAGGTATTTTATTAATTTGTTTTTTTAAGGACGGCACAACAAAGGTAAAACCCACCTGCCGCACTGAGTAAGTTAAGAAACATACAGAATTGTGGAGGGTTTGTTTGTTTGTTTGTTTTTCATTTTTACCTTTTGAGTGAAGGAATTCCTTGTTTTGATTATCAGAGGATTTAGGACGGAATTTGGTGACCCTTCCTGCCTGACTACTAGGTTAGCTAACTAATATTATCTATCATTTGGAATTAGTAATTTATACATAATATTTTTCCAAGACACCCTGCCCGCCATACATACTGATAGACTCTATTCAGAAAATGCATTGCTGTGTTTAGTTTTAAATCATTTCTTTTTTTTTTTTAACTTTATTTATTTAGAGAGAAAGATAGAGCATGAGCAGGGGAGGGGCAAAGAGAGGGAGAGAAAGACAGAATCCCAAGCTGACTCCACACTGTTAGCACAGAGCTCGACGGGGGGCCCGAACTCACGGTGAGATCATGACCTGAGCAGAAACCAAGAGTCAGTCGCTTAACTGACTGAGCCCCCCAGGCAATCCCTTAGTTTTAAAGCATTTCTCGTAGGTGGTATTCTTTTGAAGTCGTGAGACACAGAGAGGTGGAAATCTTCAATGATCTTATGAAAGGCCTAGCTCAGGGATGGCAGGTGACTTTCACCCTCAGTCTGGCTCTGGAGCACCGTGCTGGACGGACTTGAGACCATGTCTGCAGAGGAGAGCCAAAGGTGGCCAGAAGTTTAGGAGAGACTTTGGCCTGCTGCTTCCTAAAGAAGCATTACCACGAACCTCAGGCCACACACACACACACACACACACACCAAAGAAAATTTCCCTGAGCCATTTAGTGTGTTTTGCATCCATTCGTCCACTCCCAGTGGCACCTGGTGGTGTCCTACAGCTGACGTGTCTGCCAACACAGCCGACCTGTGGATCGGGGTATATCAGACTTATCCAGATGTTTTCTTGGGAACGAGTTCCCAGGGTGAGGGCACGACTTCAGTGAACTTACGGAAGCTCTGACACGCCCTAGACCATTAGGCTGGGGTACAGTTTGGTTCCCTGAAGTCTGCCCCCCCTCCCGTGTAGCTTGCATCAAGTCTTCAGGGACTTCAGATGACTCTCGACAGAGTTCTGCACAGATCTTTACGGTGGTATTTTCATCAGAAGGGAAATGTTTCGTTCTCCCTTCTCAGAAGATGTGGTTTCAGTGACAGAACAGCAACATCTCAGATCTAGAAGGATTTAGAAGGATTTGAGGTGCCACGGAGCCTCAACCCCTGGATTTTACGGTGGAGGAGACGAGGGTCTTCACGTTACTGGCTCAGGACCCTTTCGTCAGCTACAGGCTGGGCATCAGCTCTGTGTCCTGGTCTTCCTGCCCTTCCTTCATTTAGTGCTATTTCTAGATTTTTCCCTGTAAAAGAAAATGTCTTAATGTCAGTTCTCTCCCACATCTAAAGGCAATTCTACTGTTAGAAACCAGCTGTCAGTCAGTGTCTTGGTGTATAGATCCTACTTCTTAGTTGAGGTCTGGACTTTGGCTCCCTGGCCTGCCCTGTGCTTCATCCGATGGGACACGAGTGCTTGGCGCGTCCCCTGCTGTAGACTCACTGCGCAGCCTGAGTCCTCGTTTCCGGAACCACATACCTTGTGACATGCGGTAACAGTTTGCTTGATGCCACGCGGATGGGTTTGAATCTCTGTCCTTTACACCCTTTGCTTGCCCACCCCCCTTCCCCCCCCACCCGGGAACGCTTCCACAACTTGCGTTCTCGTGACTGGAGCTGAGCTGTGACAGTAAGGATTCTGAGCCGACGCTTCTATCCAACAGTGCATACACCTTCTGAGGCTGGTACAGGCGACGCGGGTCTTCCTTTTGCTGTCCCCGAAAGATGCCCCCGTGGACTGACTGAACATCAGAAGGAGGAGATACTCTGAGACTTCTTAGTTTTAAGGGGAAAAAATATATATATATGAGCAAAACTGAGTCCGTTTGGAAAGTCTTCTTACTGTTGCCTGGAAGGGAATTTTTATCCTATCACAACCATGAACCTGGAGACCTACGTGTTAATACTTACATCATACCAAAAACTAGGGGGGCAAAAGCAGCTTTGTTAGAACGTTTCTTGTAAAACGGGAGACTGGGCATTCTAACTAACATCATTTCTTACCCTTTGCCACTCATTTCAGTCCCATTGAAACGTTAGTCATAAGGTAGCTTGATCAGTAGCGCCTCACCTCCGTTGATGCTGAAGTGACTGTCTCATAAGAGAGTTTGACCAGTGGTCTTCTCCGCTAGCTGCTCCGCCTGCAAGCGACGGCATTAGTCTCTTGGGCACACACAGCTGCTGGTGTCTGTGTGTCATGTGCGCACCACATACACACATGTCTGCCAGCAACTATTCTGTAGGGAGGTGTGTATTTATAATTCATTTTCCCTGTTACTATTTGCCAGCAAGGCACTTTTTCTGTATTATTTTCTTTGAAGCCAGTATGACACAGCTCTGCTGATGGGCAGGGAGCCACCCATGTGGAAATACATTAATGGAGATAGTGCATTAAAATGTCAAAGAGAAGGAGCAAAAAACTTCTAAATGTGTCAAGCCCCGGTTACAGTGGGGTCCGTGAGCCTGAATGGCCACGAGTGATTTATATTAACAAAGAATTTAGCCCCTTGGATTTTAGACTATTAGGTTGTCGAATAATAGCTATGATTGCAAAAGTCACGTTACTGGAAGACAAAGGAAAGATTTCTAAGACTTAAGTAGAGTTTTTATTTCTGCAATTAAATGTAAGCCTTTGCATTATCATCTAAATACCATGCTTAATTTTTGGCCGCCCTTTTACCTTCAGAATTTAGAATTGAGTATTACTTATCATGTTGGTATTTTAAGATTATGATCTCCATCAGAACTATGATGGTAACTACAAAGTATTTGTATTAGTCTTCAAATCCCAAAGTAGTAAAATAGTAATTTTTAAAAGACCAAGAAAGTTTTTTTTTTTCTTTTTTAAGTTTAATGAGATCCAGGGACTCAGAGTATGAGATGTGTGGCACATTTTTCATGGACTAGAGTCTGACGTTCCCTAAACAAGTGATTACCTGGCGAGCATTTTAACTATATCCGCACACTCACCGTGGCCAGAGGCAGGGGAGATCCAGAGCCTGGGCTTTCACAGCCCCCACCCCCACCTTGGGGACCCTGCGGTGGAACGCTGGCTGAGGGTTGACCTTTGGCATTCCTGCTGCTGAAGAGAAGAGGTGGAAAGTGTAGACTCAGATGCCCGTGTTTGAACCCAATGGAAACTGAATGAGGAAAGCATTGGATAGCGTTTGGAGGAAACTAGAACTTGGCTTTGGCCATCTCTCATGGCAAAGGTGGCCTCCGTGAGCCCCTCTGACTTTCTGCTTTTTGTCCCTGCATATTCTGGAACGTTCCCAGTTCCCCACCGTATCTAGACCTGCCTCCCTCATTGAGAGTACCTCCTATCCACGTCCCAGCCTGAATCCCTCCCAGCTGCGTGCGTCCTCACCGTCTCAGGTGACGCGCAATGACACGTGCGTCGGGTCGGGGCTCTTGTTATCCAGGGGAGCCTTGCGTCGGTGGAGTGTGCCCCTGCTCTCTGTCTGAGCCACCTGGCCTGACCTCCTCCTGGTCCCACTAGCAACTCTGCCCCACAGTCCATGCCCCCCCCCCCCCCCCCCCCCCCCCCCCCCCCCNCGCCCACGGTCAGCTGGGATGGTCATCTCCGGAATCGGCTTTGCAGTCCATCCCCAGAGACGATCAGCAACACAGCCCAGCCAGTCCAAGCTCTTCAGGGTTAAAGGGCAGGGTTATCGGAGTCACGTATCACAGGTGGTAGCGTTTGGACACCACGAGCATCCAAAACCTCGTCGCCTCAGCAGTCTTGGGCTGAAGGCAGCAGGGAGAGTTTAAAAGTGGTGAAGAGGGGTGGCTCAGTTGGTTAAGCATCCGACTTCGGCTCAGGTCATGATCTCATGGTTCGTGGGTTCGAGCCCCGCGTCAGGCTCTGTGCTGACAACTAGCTCAGGGCCTGGAGCCTGTTTCAGATTCTGTGTCTCCCTCTCTCTCTGACCCTCCCCTGCTCACGCTCTCTCTCTCTCCCTCTCTCTCTCTCTCTCTCTCTCTCAGAAATAAATAAAACCTTAAAAAAATTTTTTTTTAAGTGGTGAAGAGGACCTGATCCATGTCTTAGCCTGTCCCTGTCTGGGGTTCGGGAAGCATCCTGCGTGGCCTGGGAAAAGACCACGGGCAAGGGGCTGGGTTCTCTGATTGCTGATGTGACCCCTTAGCTGGTGGCATGAAGGACGTGGGGCCAACTCCCACAGGCTACTCTTCACCCTTCACCTTCATTCTTACTTCGAACTCTACTTCCAAACAAAAGCCCGCAGCTTCAGAACCTGAAGGCTGTCCTGTGCTTTAGCACGTTACCTCTTGCTGGATGGCCTTTGCCTGTTAAATGCCAGGTAAGAGCTGGCCAGGTCCCGCCTTCCTATTTTTCAGGCCCTTCTTGCAACATTTTACCCTAATTTTGAACAGTGTTTGCTTAAATAAGTAAGTGACTTTGTGGCCGAGGGCTGCCCTTAGCTCAGGAAATCTAAGAATTTTATGAAGTTTTGTTTTTTTTTTTAAATTAGAAATGACTATGTTGATACATTTCCTGGCACGCAGCGCTGGACAAGTATATTGTTTGTTAGAGGGTTTTACAGAATAGTGCTGCTGTAAGCACGTGAGATGGAGACCTTGGGACCCAGATTCTTTATTTTTTTCAGTCAACAGACTGGTCCCTTTAAGTACCTGAAGTCTGTGAATGCATTCGATCTGTGCATTCTTAATGACCTCATTCCTAAAACATCACTTGGCTTCGTTCTTGGGTAGTTGCTGCTTAGTCCTTGGCATTCGTCAAGCTGATATGTGCCCCGTGTCTGAGGTGCTGGTACCTCTTAGGAGAACTTGCCTCGTTATTCTCTCTTGTACCTTGTGCCCAGGAAGGGCGTGTCCTGGTGTAAAGGGTGGGTACTCCCATCACTGAAAAGGAATTAACTTACAAATTACTCAAGATCTTTTCTTAATGGTTTTATGATCTCAAAATAAGCTTTTTTTAAAGTAAAGATCTTTGACTTAACACAGGGAAGGGCACTGTTTCCTCTCTGTGGGGGGCATCAATGGCAACTAGTTTTTCCTTCAAGAGGTACAGCGGAGGGCTCAACATCCAACTTCAGCTCAGGTCATGATCTACAGTCTGTGAGTTCAAGTCCTGTGTTGGGCTCTATGCTGACAGCTCAGAACCTGGCGCCTGCTTTGGATTCTATTGTCTCCCTCTCTCTCTGCCCCTCCCCCACGCACTCTGTCTCTGTCTCTGTCTCTCTCTTTCAGAAATGAATAAATGTTAATTAATTAATTAAAAAGAGGCACAATGGATCTCATTGCTCTTTGGGTCCTTATCAGAAGCCAGCGGGAAGCTTACATGTACAGAACCCACAGAGAGTTCTGGGGTCTGCCCCTCACAGGGAAGAGACTGGTTTGGGGACCCACTCCTGCCCCCTGTGGCTTTTGTTCCTCCCCCTCCCCGCCCCCCCCCCACACCTGAGGCAGCCCACGTGCTGGGAGCCAACAGGGAAACGCTAGCATCAGAATCTCTGAATGAAGCATCTTCAGGAGCCTGCTGTTCTGTGTGCGACGACCAGCAAATGGTTCTTCATAACAGAACAGCGGGCTCAACAAACCAAAATCAACTCTGAGATGCAGAGAACGTTCTTCGTTACCAACCAGCAGCACTCAGGCAGCCGGCCAGTGCCTGCATTTTCTGCACACCCCAACACGGAAGTCTCTCGCTTCAGAACCCCTGAGCTCTGTCTGTCCTCCTGGTTGCTTGAGAAAGAAGGCGAAGATCAGTCCGCCGCCTTCGGAACAGCTGAAACGGGCCACCTGCAATGAGGCGAAAGAGAAGCCCTTAATCTTGAAATTGCACAACAGGTGTGAGCAGGGACGCCAGGAGCAGAGCTGGGAGCACGTTGGAACCCTCCGGGGCGTCTGCACGGCGCAGTTAACGAAAAGGGAAGGGAGGTTTCTGATGTTCCAGCCTTTCAGGAAGTCAAGATGGAACGTGCAGGGATCCTCGGTGCTTGGTGGAAACCTTTTCGCCAAGATGCGGGGGTGAAAATACAGCTCTTTGAAGAAAGGCGAAGACGCCTGGGAGAAACGCTTTAGCCTCAGAGAGGCCGCGTGGCAGCCCGCGTGATCCAGGCCTCGGTGAGGACACGCGGGGGGCTCGTACTCTGCAGAGTTGGCCGCTAAACATATATCCACGCGAAACACGCTCCTGAAGAACAGCTAATCAAGTTTCCACTACCCTTCTATCAAAAGCATCTTTTTCATAGAGTTCTTGAAAAATAACTTTCCGGGGCACCTGGGTGACCCAGTCGGCTAAGTGACTTCAGCTCAGGTCATGATCTCACAGTCCGTGGGTTCGAGCCCCGCCTCGGGCTCTGTGCTGACAGCTAGCTCAGAGCCTGGAGCCTGTCTTCGGATTCTGTATCTCCCTTTCTCTCTGACCCTCCCCTGCCCACACTGTCTCTATCTCTCTCTCAGAAATAAATAAAACATAAAAAAAAAAGAAAAAGAACTTTCCTTTTTGTCCGTTCTCAAAGGAAAAAATAAAACCTAACTATATCAGTTACCAAAGGGTTTGGGGAGCTACTAATTTACTAACTGAGAGCTGGAAAACGATCATTACTCTAGCTTTGTGGCTGATGCCACACACACCTCAGCCTTCTTTACGGGACAGACTGCCCCAGAAGAGATCACGCTCACCAGGGAGCGTCTTAGACAAAAAAAACTCACGAAGGATCGGAAGAGCGCAGGGAACAAAGACGAGTTCTAGGACGCTCCCTCCACTTCCCGGACCTGAGCCTCCGGCTGCCCGCTGGACGCCTGCCTCCTGGGGACTCGGGGCTCACCGGATGCAGCGTGTCCAAAGCCAGAGCCCCGATCTCACCGGGTCGGCCCCGTCGGCCCGCCTCTTGCATAAGCCAGACAGCTCGGAGCCGGCGCGGTGCGACTCTTCTTTCCGCGCAGCGTCTCATTCGTCACCAGGCCCCTCCCGGCTTCCCGCCAAGGCCGCGGTCCGTTCAGCTCGGTGCCACTGGCCACCCGCCAGCCCTACCCCCATTCTTCCCGCCTCCGCCTCCGGTGTGTCCTCCCGTCCACGGTCCGAGGCCAGCGCCTTCCAAACACGTCGTCTTATGCTGTTGCTCCTGCTCAAAACCCCCAGTGTCTCTGTGTCCCGCCTCGCTGGCGGCCAGAGCCCTACAGCAGCAAGCCCGGGACACGGCCCTCCCTCCCCTCCCCTCCCCTCCCCCATCCCTTCCCCTCCCTTCCCCTCCCCCATCCCTTCCCCTCCCCTCCCCTCCCCCCTCCCCTCCCCTCCCCTTCCCCTCCCCTCCCCTCCCCTCCCCTCCCCTCCCCTCCCCTCCTCTCCCCTCCCCTCCTCTCCTCTCC